>NC_069504.1:909800405-910400405 GCF_027579735.1 Bombina bombina | reverse complement strand
CCTTGTTCTCCTGGTTTGAGAGGATTCTGATGTTTCTGCTGGTGTGCTGGCCACAGATGATAGGCTGAAGGCAGTGTCCTGCTGGTGTGTAAAGTGCTCAACCAACACACCCAAGAGCTGATTTTGTTCTTGCCATCTATTGTCCGTCTGCATCTGCATATCAGACAGAATTTGCATAATCTGTGACTGGTTTTGAACACTTCCACTTAATGATGCTGCCATGTCCCTCTGCAGCTCTATGCTATGTTTGTGTAACCTCTCTTGGCTCCTGAAGAACCTCTCTTGGCTCCTGAAGAACCTCTCTTGGCCTCTTTGTCTGCTCTCGGAGCTTGTTATGAGCCTCCTCTGGAGTGCAATGTATTCCTCACCCAAGGGAGAATACAATGCATCCACAGGCTCTTGAGCAGCAGGGCTTCTAGGTGCTTGAGGTGCAGGTTCAGCTGCATCTGCTGGTTCTGGTGGGACAGGTTCAGCTGCATCTGCTGGTTCTGTTGGGACAGGTTCAGCTGCATCTGCTTTTTCTGGTGGGACAGGTTCAGCTGCATCTGCTGGTGCTTGAGTACTTTCAGCTATATTTTCATCTGCAGATGGTGGAGCTCTCTCAAGTGAAGAGGATGGTGGAGCTCTCCCAAGTGATGAGGATGGTGGAGCTCTCAGGGTGGATTGATAGTCCCACTGATGACCAGTGTGTGACCACTCAGCCTGTCCAGTTGGCACTTCTTGTGACATAGTCTGTGGGTAAAAGCCATGACTGCCCTGAGATTGTGTTGGGGGGGGGGGGTTAAATACATGGACCCTTTGTGGCTGTCTTGGCTCCCCCTCAAAGCCAAAAGAAGAATATTCCTCTGGCCAGGAATCTTGCCAGGGGTCATATGGCAATGTTGGTGGCATCACTCCTGGGTCCTCAACTGAAGCCATCCAACACTGCTCATGCCTGGGAGCATACTGTTCATGTGGGTGCCTGAAGACTGGTGGTGGTGACTGCATGCCTGTGACTGATGGTGGTGGGGGTGGCGGCATGCCTGTGACTGGTGGTGGTGGTGGTGGTGGCGGCATGCCTGTTTGTATCCTCATGACAGGAGGTTATGTGGAGGAGTCAAATGATGAGAGGGATTAGTACAGTCATATATATGTCCATGTGGGCATACAATGTACATTGATACATGCTAGGGCCTATACTGATTCTCATGTCAAACTCTATAACATGCATGTGCACATTGTGATTTGTGCTATGAGGGATTTTAATATGTGCAGTATACAGGTATGTGTTTCATACAATAGTTATGTGTACATGTCTATGATGGAAAAAATGTGTTCTTTAAGTGACACTATGGTCACACAATTTACTTTAGCCTGATGTAGGCACAGAACCTGCTTTCTTGAGCTAAAAGTATTGTGATGGCTATAGTGTCCATTTACTGAAAACTCTACATGTGGCATGTGGCCTGTGTTACTCTGAGACATGTTAGTATTGCACTATTCCACCTCATATCATGAATTGCATTGTGTTAAGTAGCATTAATGTCAAATATAATTGTAGATGTTTTTGTTAGTAGGCCAAATACCATGCTCCTCATTGAGTACATGAATGTGTGATATTAAAGGATGTTATATCTCAAATACATATAATACTGGTGTGTAGAATGTTACTCATCAGCATGATGTGCTGTGGTTGCAGCCCCTGAGTCACGAGCCCCTGGAAGTCCACGGACTGCTGTAATACTCAGGGACCTGTGTATCATTTCCTGCCAGGTGTTATATTCTATGTCCAGGGATGGACCACTGCCTGTTCCCCTCTGGTGCATAGCTTCCTGCCCCATCTTTTCTTTCACCTGCCTCTTGCAGTCATTCCACCGCTTTTTAAGGCCCTCAACAGTCCTCCTCTGCGGGCCACACTGTTGACAGCATCCTCTACCACCAACCATGCTGTTTTTCGCCTTTTGGCACTGCCTTTGCCCTTCTCCTGCTCAAAGAGGGCACTGTAATTGTCCATGATGGCCTGGACTAGGGCAACATTTTCATCAAAGGAGAAGTTGGGACATCTCATCCTCCATGGACACCTGGCTTGCTCCCTGTGATGTCCCTGGTGTGGGTTCCTCCCTATCCTCTCCCTCCTCCCCCCTTCTGTCCCCATGTGCACCCTCTGTCGCTCTCCTAGATGTGCCTGGTCTCTGGGGCTCTCGGGCATCTCCCCTCCCATCATCCCTTCTAGCTCTCCCTCTCCCCACTCCACTTAGTGTCCCTTCTGTGAAAGCCAGGTACTTTGTGGTTTTGGTTTTTTGAGCATTGATGGCGAAATTTGATTGCCAATAGTTATATTTCGTCTTGCTACACAAAAGCAGCCGTCTTTGATGTCATCCTTAAGGAAATCATCTCCCAACAGAATTGGCAAATTTTTGCGCAGTATTTTACAAATTGAATAATACTGCGGACTATAGGTAGTCACAAAGGTAGGCTTTTTTCTAGCTTCCTTTGTTACTGTTTTTGTCTCAAGTAAAGAATTCCTGTCGAGATGTTTGACATCTTCGAGTGCTTTGTGCACCACTTTGATGTCGTAACCTCGCTCCAACAATCTCTGAGTTAGTTTTTCACTTTCTGCCAAAAAGCCATCATCCTCTGAGCAGTTACGCCGGATTCGCAAGAATTGTCCTTTAGCTATTCCATAGCTGGTATGCGGCGGATGATTGCTTTTGGCATGTAAGTAAGTATTGGATGAAATCGGTTTGACGTACAGTGAAGTGACTACTCTGTTTTCCCCTGGGACTCCAGTTAGAACTAAATCCAAAAAAGGAATTTCTTTTTTCTCAAAAGTATAAGTAAAATGTAATCCCATTTCATTATTGTTTAAATAATCAACAAACAATTTACTGTCTGGCTGTGTGCCAGCCCACACGATTAGGAGGTCATCAATGTACCTTTTATATCCAATAATGGATTTGAGGAATGGGTTTTGGTCACTGTAGATGTAACTGTGCTCCCAATAGCCCATGAAGATGTTGGCATAGGCGGGGGCAAATTTGGCCCCCATGGCCGTGCCTCTCTTCTGTAGGTAATGATCTCCCAAAAACTCAAAATAGTTGTGTGTCAATGAAAATTTCAGTACCTGGAGGATGTAATTCTTCAAGTTAACAGAGTAGTCACTAAAACTGTCGAGCATATAGCACGTAGCTATTAGACCTTGCTCATGTGGGATGGCCGAGTACAGCCCTACCACATCAACAGCCAACCAAGACATACGGTCATCCCATTGGCAGGTGCTTAATATGTTTAACAGGTGTTTGGTGTCTCTTAGAAACAACGGTAATTTATAGACCAGTGGTTGAAGTAATGATTCGAGCCAGTTGCCCAAATTCTCAAGGAGTGACCCTATTCCTGAAACTATGGGCCGTCCTTTCACCTCCTCCAAGGACTTGTGTACCTTGGGGAGGTGATGGAATATCGGCACCACTGGGTGTTTGGTGTTCAGGAAATCAAGGGTGTCATCATCGAGTAGGCCTTGGTGCCTACCATCATCTAGTAGATCTAATAATAAGGCTCCAAAAAGTCGTGTGGGGTCTCCTGGTAACTTTTCATAGACCTCTCGGTCCTGGAGTTGTCTGTGTGCCTCGGAAATATAATAATTTCGATCCAGCACAACAACAGACCCCCCCTTATCCGACTGTTTCACTATAATGTCTTCTCTCTTCCGCAATTTGTACAGAGCCAATCTTTGACTTCTTGTCAAGTTACTTGTCGTGGCTTTATGCTTCCGATCTAGTGCTACCAGATCTTCCTCCATACGTCGTTGAAACGACTCTAGGGCAATGCCCCTACATTGTGTAGGGTAAAAAATAGACTTGGGCTTGTAGCCCTTATGGGAGTCAATGATTGCCTCCTCAGTCAAACCCTCCCTTTCTAGTGTATAGAGGTTTAAAAAATCAGTAGCTTCTGTTATGTTGAAGTAATCATGTTGTGGTGTAGTGTCTGGAACTCTGGTGTCTATGTCCTCAATGGGATTGAGTTTATAGAACTTGTTGAGTGTAAGACTACGGATAAACCTGTTTAAATCTAACAGTGTGTTGAAGACATTAAATTTAGTGGATGGTACAAAATTAAGGCCTAAACTAAGTACTTCTTCCTCTGGTTTAGTTAATGGGACACTAGATAAATTAATCACATTTGATCTCTGTATCTGTTGCCCTGCTTGGCTCTCCTTAGTGGGTATTGTTCCCTCTTTTGGGCCTGTCTGAGAATTCCTCTTCCTCCTCCTTCCTCTTGGCCTATTGCCACCTGAAAAACCTGCTGATTTGCCTTAGAATCTGTTTTAGGGGTAACCTGTGCTTTTTTATATTTGTTACCTCTAGGTGGCTTTGGGGGTTCTAACTGACTATTACTGACCAGTGCACCCATTGGCTCATATATTTGAGTGGAAGGTGTAGTATCAGGCGGTGGTATATTAACATGGGTTAATTGGGGAGCAGGGGGGACCATATTGGTTATGGCCATAGGCGTCTGGTCTAGTACTCGGCCATCATCTTCTGAGGACTGTTCACTAGTCATGAAATTGACAAAGTCCTGCAGGTCGTCATCCTCATTTGATTCAGGATCAGTGTCAGAGAATGAAACCCGTTTCTGGGGCTTGTTTTCTCCTTTTCCCTGGAGCATCTTTTTGTTTCCAGATTTTCTCTTTGGAAATTTTCTTGTTTTCCAGTTGTATACTTTGTGACCTTTATAGTCCTCCAAATCTCTGGAGTATTTCTTGAATTTAATGTTATCCATTTCCTTCTTTGCTTTGTCCACCGTGGATTGTAGGATTCCGTCAAGTTTCGGGTAGTCAGGATGGTTCATGAATGTGTTGAGATCCCTCTGTACTTCTTCTATATGTTCTCTTGCTTCCGCTAGTTTTTTCTCTTTGTGTTGTACAATGAGTGCCATCAGTCGGAGAGAGCATTCTGATAGAATTGTATTCCATTCTTGAATGAACTTATCGTCAGGAATCAGAAAGGTGGGGTATTTTCTCAAACGTAAGCCCCTAGGAACCATGGATAGGGACATATATTTCTCTAGTGAGCGTTTATCCCACCATAATTTGTATTTACTTAACACTTAATATATATATATAAAATCATTTAATTTCAGAACAATCTTACTTTACCTGAAGTCCAAAAAGAAAGGCCAGTACATAGGAAAGGACTTTAAGAGCAACTTTGATTGATTCAGAGAATTCCATTTGGTATACTATCAAACAGACTGGTATAAAAAATATAAAATACTTTGGGTTGAAACTTGCTTTCATTGCTTTCAAGTATTTTCCATTGTACCTTAAAAAGAAAAGATAAACATGAATGTTTCAGTTAGACAATATAAACAGACACTTTTAGCATATGTATGAATAAGGATGACACACTGTACAAGGAAAACATTTTGGGCCAGATTACAAGTGGAGCAGTATTTAACGCTCCCGCACTAAATCTGCTAGAACTAAGCTTTGTGGGTGCATTGGGTGGCGCTCGTATTAAAAGTAAAACGTTTTTTGCTTGCACGCTAACCCAATGTACGAAAAAACCTGAAGTTAGAAAATCACAAACGCGTTAACTTTTCCCCCCATAGAAGTCAATATAGCAAAAAATTATTATATATATAGGTATAGTTATTTAGAGATATATGTAAATAATGGACCCCCTTTTGCCTTCAGAACTGCCTTAATTCTTTGTGACATAGATTCAAAAAGGTGTTGGAAACATTCCTCAGAGATTTTGGTCCATATTGACATGAAAGCATAACGCAGTTCCTGCAGATTTGTCGGCTGCACATACATGATGCGAATCTCCCGTTTCACCACATCCAAAAGGTGCTCTGTTGGATTGAGATCTGGTGACTGTGGAGGCTATTGGAGTACAGTAAACTCATTGTCATGTTCAAGAAACCAGTTTGAGATGATTTGAGCTTTGTGACATGGTGCATTATCCTACTGGAAGTAGCCATCAGAAGATGGGTACACTCAGGGTCGGCTCTAAGGGGGGCATTGGGGGTAATGCCCCCCCAAATGGAATGCTGTGCCCCCCAGGGCAAAAGAAGTGTTTTTTTTTTTTTTTTTACATTTTAAAAGTGACGGAACGTCCAGGGTCCCAAATGTCGCATCAACCATTTGCAGCCACTGGACCCTGGAGATCCGTCACTGGAGGGCCCAGCTAATCTCTTTACTCTCCTCTATTTACAACCAGATAACAAATAAAGTTGCATTTCCCTGCTGGTGCTCTCACAGTTAACCTAGGGCTTGCAATGCCCCTCCTCCTGCTAGCCCACTTACTATAGAGCTGAAGTGAGATGATGACATCATCAGACCTCTGCAGGAAGTGCTGGGAGAAGCTAACAGTCAGTGAGAGGGAAGGCAGAAGTAATTTTGTGAAAACACAGCCGTATAACCAATGTGTGTGTGAGAGTAGTGTGTGTGTGTATATATATATATATATATGTATATATATATATATATATATATATATATATATATATATATATATACTGTGTGTATGTGTGTATATATATATATATATATATATGTGTGTGTGTGTGTGTGTGTGTGTCTATGTGTGTGTGTATATGTATATATATATATATATATATATATATATATATATATATATATATATATATATATATATATATATATATATAATTTGTGTGTATATACATACTGTATATACTGTGTGTGTGCTGGTAAATATCATTAATATTATCTGTACAAGTAATGTATTGCTTGGCACTCAAACTTATTGTCACATAAAAGCTTATTTGATCATTAGTAGGGTCATTGGTAGAGCTACACATGCAAACAGTGTCCACTGGTTGTGTCATATGTGGGAGACATTCCTGAGATATGACAAATGGAACCCCTGCACTGCCATACATCTGGTAAATGTAACTGCTGCGGCACTGCCAGACATCTTATAAATGTAACCCCTATACTCCTTGAGATATGACACATGTAACCGCTGCACTTCCAGAAATATAAACAAATCTAACTCCTGCACAGCCAGAGATCTGATAAATGTAACCCCTGGACTGCCACAGTAGGTCTGCTCTTATTTTGACTCTCATACATGCTTTTTAAATGCGTGCCCCCTCGTGAAAAAAAAATGCCCCCCCATTTCATTCGTTCTGGAGCCGACCCTGGGTACACTGTAGTCATAAAGGGATGGACATGGTCAGCAACAATACTCAGGTAGGCCGTGGGAGTTAAACGATGCTCAATTGGTACTAAGGGGCCCAAAGTGTGCCAAGAAAAAGTCCCCCACTCCATTACACCACCACCACCAGCCTGAACCGTTGATACAAGGCAGGATGGATCCATGCTTTCATGTTATTTATGCCAAATTCTGACACTACCATCTGAATGCCACAGCTGAAATCGAGACTCATAAGACCAGGCAATGTTTTTCAAATTTTCTATTGTCCAATTTCAGTGAGCCCATGCTCAGTTTTAACTTCAGCAAGTCGTCTTCACTACGTCTAGATGCCTAAATGCATTGAGTTGCTGCCATCTAATTGGCTGATTAGCAATTTATGTTACCAAGCAATTAAACAGGTATACCTAATAAAGTGGCCCGTGAGTGAACTTATCTGCAGAACTTTGGAATGTCAAATATTTACAGTAAATACACAGTATAACACTTTATTAAATATGAATATTGCATAAATATGCTTTTTCATGTTTTCATCTACAGTGGGGCAAAAAAGTATTTAGTCAGCCACCAATTGGGCAAGTTCTCCCACTTAAGAAGATGAGAGAGGCCTGTCATTTTCAGTCTTCCCAGCCTGGTGCAGGTCTACAATTTTGTTTCTGGTGTCCTTTGACAGTTCTTTGGTCTTCACCATAATGGAGTTTGGAGTGTGACTGTTTGAGGTTGTGGACAGGTGTCTTTTACACTGATAACAAGTTCAAACAGGTGCCATTAATACAGGTAATGAGTGGAGGACAGAGGAGCCTCTTAAAGAAGAAGACACAGGTCTGTGAGAGCCAGAAATCTTGCTTGTTTGTAGGTGACCAAATACTTATTTTCCACCATAATATGCAAATAAATTCTTTCCAAATCAGAATATGTGATTGTCTGGCTTTGTTTCCACATTTTGTCTCATAGTTGAGGTATACCTATGATGAAAATTACAGGCCTCTCTCATCTTCTTAAGTGGGAGAACTTGCACAATTGGTGGCTGACTAAATACTTTTTTGCCCCACTGTACTTGACTGCAAAGGGCTCTAATGCACACACACACACACACACACACACACACACACATATATATATATATATATATATATATATATATATATATATATATATATATATATATATATATATATATATATATATATATATATATATATGTATACATATGTATTTATGTGTTTATATGTGTATATACACATAAATACATCTGTACACACACACATATATATATATATATATATATATATACACACACACACACATACATACACATATTTAGACATGTATACTGTATGTATGTATCTCTATGTTAAAGGGACAGTCTAGTCAAAATTAAACTTTCTGATTCAGATAGGGCATGCAATTTTAAACAACTTTCCAATTTACTTTTATCATCAAATTTGCTTTGTTCTCTTGGTGTTATTTGCTGAAAGCCAAACCTAGGTATACTGAAGCTGATTTCTAAACTGTTAAAAAAAACTCCTCTTATCTCAGTGTATTTGGACAGTTTTTCACAGTTAGACAGTGCTAGTTTGTGTGTGCCATAAAGATAACATTGTGCTCACTCACATGGAGTCATTTAACAGTCAGCACTGATTAGTTAAAATGCATGTCTGTCAAAAGCATTGAGATAAGGGGGCAGTCTGCAGAGGCTTAGATACAAGGTAATCGTATAGGTAAAAAGTGTATTAATATAATCGTGTTGGTTATTCAAAACTGGGTTACAAAGGGATTGTCTATCTTTTTAAACAATAACAATTTTGAACTAAACTGTCCCTTTAATCACTTTGCCTGTCTTTTTTTTTTCTAACACTTGAGACAATTGAGACCTCATATCTTTTTTAAACATTTGTATTAGATAGTGTTATTATGAGTGTAACTGTGCTTTTAAATGTATTTTTTGTGTGTTTTGTGACAGTTTTTTGTTTCACGAAAACAGTTAACACGACCTCTACAGTCGCACTCTCGATCACATTAACCTCAATTGCGCTCAAGCTATTGCGTTCACTTTAAAATTCTAATATGAGCACTACATCCAATGAGCTCACACAGCCGTGATAAACCCGATAATGCTTGCTCGTAACTGTTAGTGCCCCTTTGTCTGTGAAACCAATAAAATAAAATTAGCTAATAATGGGCTAGATTACATGTGGCGCGAAAAAAGAGCTCTTCCATTTTTGCACCCATAAGTCCAAAGTTGCCTTTTAACGCTTGAGCGATAGTCTGGGAAAAAAGATGTGTTTTAAACAAAAAATTAACCCCAAATGGGCGGGGCCTCATGGACTCTCACCACTATGAAAGAAATACATTTATCAGGTAAGTTCTTACATAAATGATGTTTTCTTTCATGTAGAGTCCACAAGCTATTACGTATGGGATATAATACCCAAGATGTGGAGTCCATGAGTAACAAGAAAGGGATACAATAAAAACAGCTTTTTTTCGCTGAGAGATTAAATCCATAACCCAAAATAATGTATTTTATGACAAAAACTCAAAATATAGGCGCAATTATCAAACTGAGACAACTGTCTGAAGAACATTTCTACCAAAAGCTGCTTTTGACAAGGCAAAAACATCAAAATGGTAAAATTTTGTAAATGTATGCAGAGAAGACCAAATGGCTGTTTTTTAAATTTGATCAACTGAAGCCTCATTCTTGAAAGCCCAAGATGTGTCAACTGATCTAGTAGAATGAGCTTTGTTTCTCTGAGGGGGAGGCTGACCCGCCTCCAAATAAGCTTTGTGAATCAAAAGTTTCAATCAAAAGGCTAAAGAAATAACAGAGGCCTTCTGGCCTTTCTTAGGACCAGACAAATGAACAACTAGAAGTTTGTCTGAAATCCTTAGAAGCATGAACATAATTCAATGCTCTAACAACATCCAAAGAATGCAATGCTTTTTCAGTAGCATTTTTAAGATTAGGACACAAGAAGAAAACGATTATTTCCCTATTAATGTTGTGGGAGTTAACAACTTTAGTTAAAACTCGAAAGGTAGTTCACAAAACTACTTTATCCTGATAGAAATCAGATAAGGAGACTCACAAGTGAGAGCAGACAATTTTGAAACTCTTCCAGCAGAAGAGATAGCCAAAAGAAACAACAATTTCAAAGAAAGAAGTTTAATGTCCAGTTTACGCATAGGCTCAAAAGGAGGAGCCTGTAAGACTTTAATGCTAGGTTAAGACTTCAAGGTGGAAAAATAGGCCTAATAACAGGTTTAATCCAGATTAAAGCCTGAACAAAACAATGCACATAACAATGCACAACAGGAAGATTAGCAATTTTCCTATGAAATAATACAGAAAGGGCAGAAATTTGTCCTTTCAAAGAACTGGCAGATAAACCTTTATTAAAACCATTCTGAAGAAACTGAAAAAAACCTATGAATTCTGAAAGAATGCCAGGAATAATCATAGGAAATACACCACGAAATGTAAGTTTTACAAACTTTGTGATAGATCTTTCTAAAAACAGGCTTACAGGCCTGAATCATAGTGTTAATCACAGAGTCAGAAAATCCTTTATTACTGAGAACAAAGTGTTCAATTTGACATTAAGTTCAGAGACTTTAGATCTGGATGGGAAAAAAGGACCTTGATACAAAAGGTCTGGCCTTAGAGGAAGAGGCCACAGCAGGCAACTGAACATTCAGACCAGGTCCGCAACCAAATACTGGGGCTATCATGATTAAATGACTGATCCATATTTAATTTGGAAATCACTCTAGGAAGCAGGACCAGAGGGGTGGGGGGATAGGGTGGGGGATATAAGCAGGCTGGTAAAACCAAGGAACTTATAGAGCATCCAACACCTCTTCCTGAGGATCCCTGGACCTCGCAAGGTACCTGGGAAGTTGTTGTTCAAACAAGAGGTCATCAGATCTATTTCTGGTAGGCCCCATAGATTTACAATCAGATAAAACACATCTTGGTGGAGAGACCACTCTCCTAGATGTAGGGACCAGCGACTGAGGTAATCTGCCTCCCAGTTGTCTACATCTGGGATGTGAATCACAGTGATGAGGCAGGAATTGGATTCTGCCCAAGGAATAATTCTAAATACCTCTATTGTGGCTAGGGATTGACATAAATTACTGCCGTAATATTGTCTGAAAAAGTAGATAAGGCTTCCTTTTCAAAAGAGGCTAAGCCTGAAGGACCCTGATGAGAGCACAGAATTCCAAAATATTGATTGGTAACATCACCTCCCGAGGATTCCAAGAAAGACAGCTCCCCAACCTGAAATACTTGCATCTGTGGTGATCACAAACTAGGTAGGACGAGCAGAAAAGCCCCCTGAATAATAGATTGGTGATTTAGCCACCAAGTCAGAGATAGATGTGTGTTTGGATCTAAGAATATCTGTTTAGATGTCTGGGACATCTGAGACAGATTTGAGAAAAGCTTGATCTTTCAACAGATGTTTTGGAATATGGGTGAGAAAAAAACTTCCTTTAGGAGGTTGTATTCTGAATCTAATGCGATATCCCTGAGAAATAATGTTTTTAATCCAGGGATTTTGGATAGATTGGATAAATTGTAACCAAGCATTCTGAAAAAGGTTAAATCTGCCCTGATGAGAAAGTAAAAGCAGCTGCCGCATTAGCAATAGATATAGCTGGTCTAAGAATATAGCCATTATGTAAATATGCCTTTCTTTTTTTTTTTTTTTTTTTTTATAATTTTTTTATTTTTTTCAAACATAAAAAGACAAAAAAGAAAAAACTAAAACTTCAAAACAAAAACATCACCCATAATGTACTTATTCGTTATCACCTTACTTATTATCACTTTTCGTATGGTAGCGGAAAATATATATATTTTTTTTTATATATAAACAAAGTCCCTTTCTCTTTATTCTCCCTCCTTTCCCTCTACCTCTGAGGGAGGTGGAGAATCCCTTATTAATTTTTCCCAAATGACCTTAGCTTCTAATGGGATTTCATATTTATTAATACTTAAGTAAAAATATTCCTCATTTAGCAGATTTTCATTAACTTTTCTGACCCATTCTTCTTTTGTAGGGATTTCTATTGTCTTCCATTTACTTATAATTAGGTTCTTGGCGCTATTCAGCATTATTTGGTAGAGGTATCTTCTAGGTGTATTACTTTTAAAGTCAAGGTTATTTAGTATTGCTGTCAGGAACTTATTTAATTTCTTCTTGTCTTCCTCTTTATCCACTATCTGAAAACGTTTAGCCCAAAAAGGTTTAATCTTTGGGCAAAACCACATAATATGAGATAGTGTACCCCTATCCCCACATACTCTCCAACAGCTATCTTGAGTGTGTGGATACATTTTTTTAATTCTAGTAGGAGTAAGGTACCATCTAGTTAAGATTTTTAGATTTTGTTCCAGCATTCTAGCTGATATAGAGGATTTAGCTGTGCTATGAAAGATCTTTGTCCAAGTCTTAATATTAATATCCATATTTAGTTCTATTTGCCAGTTTTTAGTATATGGAGGGGGGAGATCTAAGTTATTTTGTAAGATACCATATGCTTTAGAAAGAGTATGTCTTATGTTCATCTTTAGGTTACAAAGAGTCTCTAATTTTGTTAAAGGCCTAATTATCTTATCCTTTTCCTTAAAAGTTACAAGATAATGATGGGCTTGAAAATACGTATACCACTCACTGATTCCCTCCATTCCCTTTGCCTGTAGATTATTCTGAGTCATTATTTTCCCTTTTTCTAATAAATCTATTATTCAATATTTATTTTCTTTTTTATCTCCTATAAACCGGCCCTCCTGAAATGCTTTATTCTCAACTAGTGATAGCAATGGGGATGGGATAGAGGAGATTCCCTCTTTCTTCCTTATCAATTTATCCCATATCTTAAAGTTTTCTTCCAATATACTAAATTTTTTTATATGTATTGATCTATCCTTAGGCTTTATCCAACATTGATTGCATATTTCCCTACTATCTATGAGAGCTGCTTCTATTACCACCCATAATTTCATATCCTTTTTGGTATGCCACTCTATTACCCTTTGCAGTATAGATGCTTGTCTATACATTCCTAAATTGGGTAGGCCCATACCCCCTGCTTGTCTTTTCCTATACATAGTGGTTATCCCAATTCTTGGGTGGATTTTAACCCATACATAGTTATTAATCATTTTTTGAAGCTCTACCATATAACTACATGGGAGATATATCGGGAGAGCTTGTAAAATATATAAAAATCTTGGTAGGACGTTCATCTGGATAATATTTATCCTCCCTATCCATGAAATCTTTTTGGGGTACCATGACAATAGTTCATTTGTAATAATTTTTTTGAAATTTCCGTAATTAAGGTCATATATTTTACTTAATGATTCTGACAAATATATGCCTAAATATTTAAGTGCCTGCGTCCTTTTAAAGGGTGACCCCCCAATTATAGTATCTTGTAGCTTTACATCGGTTCCCACACACATTATTTCTGATTTACTCACATTTGCCAAGAAATTTGACATTGATCCAAATTCCTTCAGTTCTTCTAGGAGGGCTGCCACTGATGTTTCCGGTTCGGTCAGGGACAGGAGGATGTCGTCCGCAAACAATGAGGTTTTATACTCCATATTTCCTATGGTAATCCCTTTAATATGTGAATTTTGTCTGATTCGAGCTGCTAAAATTTCTATAGTCAGTGTAAATAAAGTTGGCGATAATGGGCACCCTTGTCTTGTCCCATTTCGGATTCTAAATCTGTCAGAGGATCTCCCATTTATTTTTATCCTCGCTGATGGGTCTGAATATAGTGCCATTATTCTCTTAATAGTTATCTGATTAAAATCAAACAACCTTAACGTATTTTCTAGAAAAGACCATTTCACCCGGTCGAACACTTTTTCGACGTCCACCGAGATGCGCGCCGATGGAATTTTATTTATTCGAGCATATTCTAATAGATGTATGTTTTTAATAATGTTATCTCTCGCTTCCCTGTTTTGTACAAAACCTACTTGGTCCAGATGTATAATTCGTTCTAAAATATATTTTAACCGGTTGGCCATAATCTTAGCATACATTTTTAAATCCAAATTTAACAGGGAAATAGGTCTATAATTTTTCACATCCTCCTTATTCTTGTCTGTCTTAGGTATCATACTTATACTCGCTTCTTGCATTTCTATGGAAAATTTCTTTCCTTCATCTATTGACATATATAATTTCCATAAAAATGGAGATAAGATATCTTTAAAATTGTTATAATATAAGGCAGAGAGCCCATCTGGACCGGGGGCTTTCCCTTCTGTTAATCCTTCTATTGTTTCTTTTATTTCCTGGAGGCTTATTGGTTGTTCTAATTTTTTATTTTCTTCTTCTGTTACTTTAGTTAAACTAAGTTTATTTGTATAAATTCTCCAGTCTACATCCTTACTTCTTTGGGTGTCTAAATTGTATAAAGCTTGATAGAAGTTTACAAACTGTGTGTTAATCTCTTTTTGGTTCTTACATAATTTATTAGCCTCATTCTTTATTTTATAAATCCCATTACTTATTTCTTTTTTCTTAATAGCTCTAGCTAGTAATCTTCCATTTTTATCCCCTTCTGTATAAAATTTACGTTTTAGCCATATTGCTTTTCTTTTATTAATACTCGACCAGTACTCCTGTATGGATTTTCTTTCTTTCATTAATTCCTCTAAAATATTTTCATTTTCTGGGGATTGTTTATGATTTTTCTCCAAAACATATATTCTATTCATTATTTCCTGAAATTGCTTTTCTCTTATCTTTTTTTGAGTACTTCTAAGTTTAATTAATTCTCCGCGCATAACACATTTATGTGCATCCCAAAGAATTGATGCTGGGATATCCTCTATATTATTAAACTCGAAATATTCTGTCATTAATCTAGCAATGTTATCCCTATCTTCTTGTGTCTTTAATATAGTGTCATCTAATCTCCAATTATACTGTTTATCTTCCTGAGATCCCCATTTTAACTTCAAGCTTACCGGAGCATGATCTGACAATGTCATTGAAAAAATTCCTATTTCCACTATTTTAGATAGTCCCTTAAAATCCAAACAAAAATAATCTACTCTAGAATAAGCTGCATGAGGGTGGGAAAAAAAAGTGTAATCTCTTTGATCCGGATGAAATAATCTCCATACATCTAAAAGGTCTAGTTGGTCTAAACTTTTATTAACTTGTTTTATAATATATTTTGGCGTAGAATATTTTTTTTTTGAGTTATCTAGATATGGGTCCAATGTCACATTAAAGTCTTCCCCCATTACTGTAATTCCTTCTTGAAAATCTAAAATAAGATTAATAATTTTCTTAAAAAATATATTCTGTTTCGTATTCGGGGCGTATACATTAAAGATAGTCACCAATTCCCCCTGTAAATTCCCTTTTATTCCTATATATCTTCCCTCTTTATCTTTTATTTGGTCTTTTAATTGGAAATTCAGTTTTTTATGTACTAGAATGCAGACTCCATTCCTCCTATCCCCGCCCGAAGCCGAATAGCATACATTATATTTTTCATTAATAAACTTGGGTTCTTTATTTCTTCTAAAGTGAGTTTCTTGAAATAATAGAATATCCCCTTTCAACTTCTCCATCTCCCTCAGTGCCATGGATCTCTTCTGGGGAGTATTCAGCCCTTTGGCATTTATAGAGATAAATTGTATGTCAGTCATTTAAAGACTCCCCAGAAGAGTATCCATAAAAACTTTCCGCTTCTCTCTCTCAACTGAAACATTATGTATTTTATACCATGGGTGATTGTAATTCAACTCTAACAAAATCCTTCTAGTTTTAAGCTTAAACATTAATAAAAATAATAAAAAACAAAAAAACATAACAACCAAGTTTAAGATCAAGGGGTAGTCATTCCTCCCTGACGGAATTATTACTTTTTCTTTTATAGAGAGAGAGAAAAAACAAAAAAAAAATTAGATTAAATCTCATAAAAATTTTAGAACAAATCTTATCAAAAACACAAAAAAAAAAAAAAATTTTTTTTTTAGGAAGGTCTTGCCTTCTACATTTGGTGTATCTTGTGTTAAGAAGAAGGGTAACACAAAAAAAAAAAACAGGAGTATTACCCTCGTGAATTGTGCTCTTGTGTTCTGCTTAAAAACAGAAATAAGTATAGTGACTACAGTTAAGAAAAAAAAAAAAATTAAAGAAGGTCTTGCCTTCTAATCCAGGTGTATCTAGTGTTAGAAAAAAAAAAAAAAAAAATTTTTTTTAGGAAGGTCTTGCCTTCTACATTCAGTGTATCCTGTGTTAAAAAGAGGGGGTAACACAAAAAAAAAGTATTACCCTCGTGGTGTTGTGCTCTTGTGTTCTACCTAAAAAACAAAAATAAGGCCTAGATTTGGAGTTTGGCGGTAGATGGGCTGTTAACGCTCCGCTGGCTTTTTTCTGGCCGCACCATAAAATTAACTCTGGTATCGAGAGTTCAAAAAAATGCTGCGTTAGGCTCCAAAAAAGGAGCGTAGAGCATTTTTACCGCAAATGCAACTCTCGATACCAGAGTTGCTTACGGACGCGGCCAGCCTCAAAAACGTGCTCGTGCACGATTCTCCCATAGGAAACAATGGGGCTGTTTGAGCTGAAAAAAAACCTAACACCTGCAAAAAAGCAGCGTTCAGCTCCTAACGCAGCCCCATTGTTTCCTACGGGGAAACACTTCCTACGTCTGCACCTAACACTCTAACATGTACCCCGAGTCTAAACACCCCTAACCTTACACTTATTAACCCCTAATCTGCCTCCCCCGCTATCGCTGACCCCTGCATTATATTATTAACCCCTAATCTTCCGCTCCCTAAACCGCCGCAATTTACATTATCCCTATGTACCCCTAATCTGCTGCCCTAACATCGCCGACCCCTATATTATATTTATTAACCCCTAACCTGCCCCCCACAACGTCGCCACCAGCTACCTACAATAATTAACCCCTAATCTTCCGACCGCAAAGCGCCGCCACCTACGTTATCCTTATGTACCCCTAATCTGCTGCCCCTAACACCGCCGACCCCTATATTATATTTATTAACCCCTAACCTGCCCCCCACAACGTCGCCGACACCTGCCTACACTTATTAACCCCTAATCTGCCGAGCGGACCTGAGCGCTACTATAATAAAGTTATTAACCCCTAATCTGCCTCACTAACCCTATAATAAATAGTATTAACCCCTAATCTGCCCTCCCTAACATCGCCGACACCTAACTTCAATTATTAACCCCTAATCTGACGACCGGAGCTCACCGCTATTCTAATAAATGTATTAACCCCTAAAGCTAAGTCTAACCCTAACACTAACACCCCCCTAAGTTAAATATAATTTTAATCTAACGAAATTAATTAACTCTTATTAAATAAATTATTCCTATTTAAAGCTAAATACTTACCTGTAAAAAAAAATCCTAATATAACTACAATATAAATTATAATTACATTGTAGCTATTTTAGGATTAATATTTATTTTACAGGCAACTTGGTAATTATTTTAACCAGATACAATAGCTATTAAATAGTTAATAACTATTTAATAGTTACCTAGTTAAAATAATAACAAAATTACCTGTAAAATAAATCCTAACCTAAGTTATAATTAAACCTAACACTACCCTATCAATAAATTAATTAAATAAACTACCTACAATTACCTACAATAAAACCTAACACTACACTATCAATAAATAAATTAAATACAATTCCTACAAATAACTACAATTACATAAACTAACTAAAATACAAAAATAAAAAAGAACTAAGTTACAAAAAATAAAAAAATATTTACAAACATAAGAAAAATATTACAACAATTTTAAACTAATTACACCTACTCTAAGCCCCCTAATAAAATAACAAAGACCCCCAAAATAAAAAAATGCCCTACCCTATTCTAAATTAATACATTTAAAAGCTCTTTTACCTTACCAGCCCTGAACAGGGCCCTTTGCGGGGCATGCCCCAAGAAAATCAGCTCTTTTGCCTGTAAAAAAAAACATACAATACCCCCCCCAACATTACAACCCACCACCCACATACCCCTAATCTAACCCAAACCCCCCTTAAATAAACCTAACACTAAGCCCCTGAAGATCTTCCTACCTTGTCTTCACCATACCAGGTTCACCGATCGGTCCAGAAGAGCTCCTCCGATGTCCTGATCCAAGCCCAAGCGGGGGGCTGAAGAGGTCCATGATCCAGCTGAAGTCTTCATCCAAGCGGGGCAGAAGAGTTCTTCCATCCGATTGAAGTCTTCATCCAAGCGGCATCCATCCGGAGCAAAGCGGCAGCATCCTGAAGACCTCCACCGCGGAACATCCATCCTGGCCGACGACTGAACGACGAATGACGGTTCCTTTAAATTACGTCATCCAAGATGGCGTCCCTCGAATTCCGATTGGCTGATAGGATTCTATCAGCCAATCGGAATTAAGGTAGGAATATTCTGATTGGCTGATGGAATCAGCCAATCAGAATCAAGTTCAATCCTATTGGCTGATCCAATCAGCCAATCAGATTGAGCTTGCATTCTATTGGCTGATCGGAACAGCCAATAGAATGCGAACTCAATCTGATTGGCTGATTGGATCAGCCAATAGGATTGAACTTGATTCTGATTGGCTGATTCCATCAGCCAATCAGAATATTCCTACCTTAATTCTGATTGGCTGATAGAATCCTATCAGCCAATCGGAATTCGAGGGACGCCATCTTGGATGACGTCCCTTAAAGGAACCGTCATTCGTCGGGAGACAACGGAAGAAGAGGATGGATCCGCGTCGGCTGCTTCAAGATGGACCCGCTCCGCACCGGATGGAAGAAGATCGAAGATGCCGCTTGGAGAAGATGTTTGCCGGTCCGGATGTCCTCTTCTTGCCGGATAGGAGGAAGACTTTGGAGCCTCTTCTGGACCTCTTCAGCACCGGATGCCAGGACGGATCGGTGATACCTGGATGGTGAAGACAAGGTAGGAAGATCTTCAGGGGCTTAGTGTTAGGTTTATTTAAGGGGGATTTGGGTTAGATTAGGGGTATGTGGGTGGTGGGTTGTAATGTTGAGGGGGGGTATTGTATGTTTTTTTTTACAGGCAAAAGAGCTGATTTTCTTGGGGCATGCCCCGCAAAGGGCCCTGTTCAGGGCTGGTAAGGTAAAAGAGCTTTTACATTTATTAATTTAGAATAGGGTAGGGAATTTTTTTATTTTGGGGGTCTTTGTTATTTTATTAGGGGGCTTAGAGTAGGTGTAATTAGTTTAAAATTGTTGTAATATTTTTCTTATGTTGGTAAATATTTTTTTATTTTTGTAACTTAGTTCTTTTTTATTTTTTGTACTTTAGTTAGTTTATGTAATTGTAGTTATTTGTAGCAATTGTATTTAATTTATTTATTGATAGTGTAGTGTTAGGTTAATTGTAGGTAATTGTAGGTAGTTTATTTAATTAATTTATTGATAGGGTAGTGTTAGGTTTAATTATAACTTAGGTTAGGATTTATTTTACAGGTAATTTTGTTATTATTTTAACTAGGTAACTATTAAATAGTTCTTAACTATTTAATAGCTATTGTACCTGGTTAAAATAAATACAAAGTTACCTGTAAAATAAATATTAATCCTAAAATAGCTACAATATAATTATAATTTATATTGTAGCTATATTAGGATGTATTTTACAGGTAAGTATTTAGCTTTAAATAGGAATAATTTATTTAATAAGAGTTAATTAATTTCGTTAGATTTAAATTATATTTAAGTTAGGGGGGTGTTAGTGTTAGGGTTAGACTTAGCTTTAGGGGTTAATCCATTTATTATAGTAGCGATGATCTCCGGTCATCAGATTAGGGGTTAATAATTGAAGGTAGGTGTCGGCGATGTTAGGGAGGGCAGATTAGGGGTTAATACTATTTATGATAGGGTTAGTGAGGCGGATTAGGGGTTAATTACTTTATTATAGTAGCGCTCAGGTCCGCTCGGCAGATTAGGGGTTAATAAGTGTAGGCAGGTGTCGGCAACGTTGAGGGGGGCAGATTAGGGGTTAATAAATATAATATAGGGGTCGGCGGTGTTAGGGGCAGCAGATTAGGGGTACATAAGGATAACGTAGGTGGCGGCGCTTTGCGGTCGGCAGATTAGGGGTTAATTATTGTAAGTAGCTGGCGGCGACGTTGTGGGGGGCAGGTTAGGGGTTAATAAATATAATACAGGGGTCGGCGGGGTTAGGGGCAGCAGATTAGGGGTACATAAGTATAACGTAGTTGGCGGTCGGCAGATTAGGGGTTAAAAAATTTTAATCGAGTGGCGGCGATGTGGGGGGACCTCGGTTTAGGGGTACATAGGTAGTTTATGGGTGTTAGTGTACTTTAGGGTACAGTAGTTAAGAGCTTTATGAACCGGCGTTAGCCCAGAAAGCTCTTAACTCCTGCTATTTTCCTGCGGCTGGAGTTTTGTCGTTAGAGCTCTAACGCTCACTTCAGAAACGACTCTAAATACCAGCGTTAGAAAGATCCCATTGAAAAGATAGGATACGCAATTGACGTAAGGGGATCTGCGGTATGGAAAAGTCGCGGCTGAAAAGTGAGCGTTAGACCCTTTAATCACTGACTCCAAATACCGGCGGTAGCCTAAAACCAGCGTTAGGAGCCTCTAACGCTGGTTTTCACGGCTACCGCCGAACTCTAAATCTAGGCCTAAGTGTGGTGAATACAGTGAGAGCAAAAAAAAATAAAAAAAATTGTTCCCTGTCTATAATCTCATATGGAGCATATCCACATATTTAAAATGCAGTACAGTGAAACTAATCAGTCCTTTTTTTTCCAAATGGGTCTTCTGACATTATGTTGAAGGTGCTGTTATAGGGTTTTATCTTGTGAAGTCCTATTTCCTTCTTCTGGTCTCCTCCCAGTAATTCTTATTAAGTTCCTTGCCCATAGGTAAGCTTTGTTTACTCTCCTCATGTATGGACCTTGCAAAATCCTCGGGTACTTCTAATTGTAGATGTAGTTTAGTGTTAATTTGATGAATATCTTCTTTTCTCTTGTAGTATAAGTTATTCCCATTATATGTGATAATTAAACCGAAAGGGTATGTCCACTTATATCTAATGCCCTTTTCTTGTAGGGATCTAGTAAGAAATCTAAGCTCCCTTCTCTTGCTAGTTGTTGCTAAGCTCAGATCTGCAAAAATTTGGAGGTCCCATTGTTGGAATTTAAGAACATGATATTTTTTAGCAATTCTTAGTATTTGTTCTTTTATTTTGAATTCTTGTAGTTTTAATATTACATCTCTTGGCCTCCCTGTTGGACCCTGACTTGCTAATCTATGACATCTGACTATCTTTATTTCTCTGCTCTGCAAGTTCAGATCGAGAGAACCAAAAAAGTTTTGTATGAAAGTTTTAAGTTCTTCTGCTTTGATCTCTTCGGGGATACCTTTTATTCTCAAATTCTCCCTTCTAGACCTATCTTCTAGGTCTTCAAGTTTATTTTGAATATCATAAATGATATGTGATTGGGCTGTTATTGTTTCATTAGCCTGGGTAAGGTTTTTCTCTATTTCCTCCTGTTGTTCTTCTAGAGAATTAACCCTTTGTCCCACCTCCTTCACATCTTTTTTCAATTCTGAGATTTCTGCCACTATACATTCTTTTATTGACGCAACATCTTCTTTAGTAGCTAGTTTTCTTATTTCTTCTATGTTAAACTGGAGTTCCTTAGTTGAAGCGCTATCCATGTCTTTTGCCCCTATATTTTTAGGGGTATTGTGGCTCTCCATACTCAAATTTTGAAAAAAGGGATTGTCTTTCATACTTGGAGATTTATTATTTTTATTCATTTTGTCTGTTTTAGTGGCTTTTTTTGACGTCATCCCTCTAAGGTTTTTTTTTTTCCCCTTTTTTCTTTTTTCTCCCTTCCCCTTCTCTTTCCTTTTCTCTCCTTTTTAGTAGGATAACTAGATCTTCTTATTAAGGTCCAGGGGGTTCGAAGGGGGGGCACAAACACTTCCTTATGACTTTCTCAGAAGGACTTATAGTCATCAGTCACACCGCTCATCCCCTATACAATATAACTTTTAGTTATAGTGATTTGGATATGTCACTGTTTGCAATTTGCACTTTATTACCCCCTTTAAAATATATTTTTCATCTCTTTCTCTCTTCTCTTTTCTTCCCTTTTCTTCTCCCCCTTTTTTTTTATTCTTTCCTTTCCCCTTTTTCTTTCAAGGTCACTCTGGGTTTATTTCTTTCTTTAAACCATAGAATTGCCTTTATTGCGACTATCCCCACTGCTCTACTTCCTTATACAACTCAGAATATCACAGTTAGGAAATGTCTCTGGGGTACTTCTTAGTAATTACCTGAATCCTTGTTTCTCTCGGCAGGGAGGTTGGCGGTAAAATTCTGTTTCTGAGCTCAGCGTATCAGTGGCTGTTTATTACCCCTTCTCCTCCAGGGGGTTTCTGCTCTCTATTGTCTGGAGTCAGGGCCGCTCTGCTGTTAGTTCAATTTCCAGGTGTCTCTTTGTATGTATATCCTACGCTCTTTCAATAGCTTGTTTTCTCCTCTCCCCGAAAGTCTCTGACGTCACTCTTTCGGGCCGGTGTCTGCAAGCACTTTTCCCAAGGTAAGATACTTATGTTGGAGATCTATTTTGTTTTTTTCTTAACACAACTGATTATTTATATGTTCCCCGTTTGTGTCTAAATAGGGGATAGTTAGCTGTTCCCCAATGACTCCCTTGACAGCTCTCTCCTGGGCTTCCGTGTAATACCCCTTCTCCGTTTCACCACGGGCGTCCACAGCGTTACCCTCCTTTTAGTCTCCAAGGACTTCTCCTGTTCCAATTCAACAAGCTGGTTTCTTTTCGGGTGTCCGAAATCTACACCACTCCTCCACCACTTCAACTCCCTGGGTGAGCTCCACGAATGCGGCGCGCGCTCCTGCAACACCGCTTGTCTTGCTACCTGGGTCCGCTGATGTCACACGCCGACCCGGCTCTTTTCCGCAGGTAAGAAAACCTGTCCCAGGGATCCGGTTCTTCTTGCACGAAGAGAGACCATTTATTTTACCATATGACAGGGGGTATAATATAGTCGCTCCTTGTAGTTTACTAAAGCATTTTAGCTATATCTTCATTCCGGCAGGGAGACTTTTTTGCGGAGCTTCAGGTCTCTGCTGCCATCCTCACGCATGCAGCAGGCTCCGCCCCCCCCTTGTAAATATGCCTTTCTTAGATAAGATTCTAGTTTTCTTTCTAAGGGGTCTTTAAAATAAGCACTGTCTTCTAAAGGAATAGTAATGCGTTTAGCCAGAGTGGAAATGGTGCCATGAACTTTGTGAACCGTTTTCCATAACTCAAGTTAGCAGCAGGAATAGGATATAGTTTTTTTAAACATTGAAAAAGACTTAAAAGAGACACCTGGTTTAGACCATTCCTTAGCAATCAAATCAGAGACAGCATCAGGTATAGGGAAAATATCAGAGAGATTTACAACAGTTTTATATATATATATATATATATATATATATATATATATATATATATATATATATATATATATATACTGAATTCAAACAATTACAGTGTTTATCATTAGAAAGTTTAGCTTCTTCATTTCCTAAAGTGACTAAGACTTCCTTCAAAAAAAGAATGAATATGTTCAATTTTAAATAAAAAGGAGGAATTATCAGGTTCTACATCCAATGAGGGAACCTCACTATTAGAGGAATCCTCATCATTTGAATATACTTCAGTATTATGTAGGACAGTAGGTGCATTAGTACACATAGAAACACCATTAGATTGATCAGTATGTGATAAGAAATCTAAGTATGAGTCATGTAAATGAGCTGAAGAAGCTACTTCAGTTGTTTTTACAATAAGCACACTTAGCTGTGATAGAAAGGTGTTCAACAGACAGTTCCTATAGTAACTTTAGGGACAGATTGAGCTGCATCATTATGGCAATTTTTTTTTACAAATAAGATGTAATAATTACTATTAGAAGAAAAAGTATCCCTGTAGTAACTTTGAATACAAAAAAAAAATGCATCAGCTGCTTGCTTGAATACATTATCCATTTAAGGGAGTTATCTGCTAAAAATTAACTGTTCTATGGGTGCAGAGCATTTCTTATTTCCCCACAATATTCCTTTAAATAAATGTTTTAAGCACATTCCCCTACTTTGGCACCTGACTAGGATATCTGAAAGCAAAAATCTCAGAAAAGACCTCAAAATCTCTCAAGATACCCTTTGTTGCTCAAGTTTTAATGTATACAACTCAAAAACTCTCCCACTTAAAGTACCAGTCAATATTTAAATTAAAGTTGCATAATTCTGCACATAATGCAGAATTATGTAACATTAATTTGAACGTTGACTAACATTTTAAATTTAGAGATGCTACTTAATTGCTACTGACGACCAATTAGCCTTCTCTATTTACATATGCCCCATCCCCTCATTTTCTATTGCTCCCAGACCTCAAATCAGCCAAATCAGGGCCCTACCTAATTTACATAAGCCACACTCCTGTTGACTTTGCCTCTCCCTTTGAAAGTCCCCTAAACTTCTTCTCAGCACCTCCACACCGCAGCTGCCCTCCACCTTAACGGAAATGCTCTACCATCAACCCAACGTTCCATATTTACAGCAGCACTTCATTGCTGTAACTATACGCCTACCCTTTGATAGTGAGTGAATGTTAATGAGCATTAGTGAAGCACCTATCAGCCAATGAGCATTACTTAAGAAGAACACAACTGATATGGCTACCCAGCTTTTGCTTCACATTTTTCATTTGGCTGATAGAACATTTTTTCAGTACAATGTCCTTTTCATTTGTATCAGGACAAATAAACTATTTAATTATAGGGCAAACCTACGTCCTTCTTGCTTTTGGCTAGGATGCCCCTATGGTATAATGTATCTCAGGTTGACAAACTAGGGTATAAGGACTTCCTTTTCACATACACATCCACCCAACTCTTCCTCCACATTCTCATTTCTTTGGTACTTTTTTTCTCTGTATTTATTTCCACTTTATGCTTTTCCTCTTTCATATCTTTTTTTTTTTAAAGGAATAGTCTAGTCAAAATTAAACTTTAATGATTCAGATAGAGCAGCAATTTTAAACAGCTTTCTAATTTACTCCTATTATCAATTTTACTTCATTCTCTTGGTATCTTTATTTTAATGTAAGTTTAGGAGCCGGCCCATTTTTGGTTCAGCACCTGGATAGCGCTTGCTGATTGGTGGCTTCATTTAGACACCAATCAGAAAGAGCTACATAGGTGCTGAACCAAAATTGGGCCGGCTCCTATGCTTATATTCTTGATTTTTCAAATAAAGATTCCAAGAGAACGAAGAAAAATGTATAATAGGAGCAAATTAGAAAGTTGCTTAAGATCGCCTGCTCTATGTGAATCATGAAAGTTTAATTTTGACTGGACTATTCCTTTAATTCTTTAGTTTTCTCTTGACTTCCTCGTTTACACGCATCACAATTTGTGCAAATCCTTTTCCACCCATTTCATTTCCCCTATTCTCATTCTGTAGTTTTTTTAAAGTTGTCTTAGTTTGTTGTTTAAGCAGCTAAAGTACTATTTTATGTAAAACCTTTTGTACTTTTTTTTTTGTCCTTTTCTCTTGGGAGGCCTGTGCACCTTTAAATACTTTATTCATATTAAAATTACAGGTGTGGTTTTATGTAAATGCTGCCAGTTCACCTTTGTACAAAGCTTCCCATATTGTTGTTCTAGTTAGCATTATAGGGACATGAAACCCAACATTTTTCTTTCATGATTCAGTCGGAGAATACAATTTTAAACAACTCTTCAATTTATTTCTATTATAAAATTTGCTTTATTCTACTAGCTTAACATTTTGAGTGAGTTAATAACAAGAGGCGTATATGTGCTGCTACCAATCAGCAACTAGCAACCAGCAGTGCATCGCTGTTCCTGAGCCTACCTAGGTATGTTTTTATACAAAGATAACCAAGAGAGCAAAGTATATATATATATATATATATATATATATATATATATATATATACTGTGTGTATATATATATATATATAATTTTATATATATTTGCCCAGCATAAATAAATAAATGAATAATATATTTTTTAAATGCTCTAAACTGCATACTGGCAGATTCTCTGCCAATGCCTAAGATGGTGGTGTCCAGTGAGGGGGGAGGTGTCAGGTGGGATGGTAATATCTACACTACAGAAAACATTTATCTTACTGGTTAAACTAACTGGTTAACCCCTTCACAAGAATTTCAGAAGTGTAGTCCGCAGCTACAATTATCGGCCTTCTAATTGTCAAAAACTAATTGCAAAGCTATGCAAGTCTGCTGTTTCTGAACAAAGGGGACCCCAGAAAAGCCTTTACAACCATTGGTCTTATAACTGCAGTGAGAAACGTTTCTGAAAAAGTTAATAATTTTTTTAATATGATTGTATTTGGCGGCCAAACAGTGGCATCAAATATACCAAAATGGGCTTAGATCAACACCTTCAAAAATGCTAATAATCTCTGGTACCTTGGGTAAATTGCTCTTTGAAATTCCCATAGCAAAGGGCTTAAAAGATTAAAAGTTGAATTGAAAAGAAAGGGTGCATTTAAATCTAATAAGTTGGGGAGTATTATGGAAATATTTAGAAGTATTTTGAACCTTTACCATCCCTTACACAGTTGCCTATATATGTTTTAGGGACATCCTCAAATTCCTTTATTCCTTACCCACCAACCAAAATTATCCCTAACCACAACTTCTCACACCTCAGTTAACCCCAGCCATATTTGCAACACTGCAACTCCCTGGTCAACATTACACTACCCAAGCCTAGTTGCAACCCTGGCCCTACTCTGACATCCCTGGCCCTACCAGCAACTCTGGCTCCACTAGATGATTCCGAAGTACTCCCCAACACATAAGGCCCCTTAGAATCTGTCCCTGAAATAATCTTTTTAAATATACAAATATACCCTTCTTCTGAGTGCAGGAACTGGTTCCCTATCAAAGTTGTGTCACTTCATCTCCCAATCTCACGATCCAATCAGCATCGCTAGTTGCACATTAAAAATACATGTTTCTTTCATACTTCAAAAAATATGGAAGTTACAACTCAACTTTCATGATTCCGATAGAATTGTCCATTTCACATAGTGAGGGTAGACAATGTTCTCAACCAGTAAACTTGTGTTCCAGGTTTATTTATTAGGGATACACATGGTAATACCTATGTCAAGGCCCAACAGGTCTCAGTTAACAATATGATTGAGGGACAGAATGTGAACGTTGCTACCAGTGTTCCTTTGCGTCGTGCAGAAGCTGCACCAACACAAGAAGCTAGGAACATTCCACAGACAAACCCAGGTACAGACTGGGACCCTGTGGCACAGAAAGACAGAGGAGCTGAAACAGCAGCAGCAACAGAGAGGACAGATACAGGAGAAAGAGTAAGCACAGTGGAAAATACCAATCAGAACAGGACAAGGCAGAAGCAAATGCGTTAGGTGCACCTAATTTGTAATACCAGAGTACATTTGCATGTGCTGGTATTACTGAGTGGAGCCCAAATATTGCACTCGCGTAAGCGATATTTTGCACTCCATTCGTAATCTGACTCAGTATGTGTTGAGCTCACATAACTTACCATTTTAATACGAGTGATGATAGCACACTCTAATCTATCCACTGAAAGTATAGGCTTTGCTGAAAAATGCTGGCCTCTTTAAGTTTCTCAGGTAAATCTTTTTTACCATTCACTTATAATACCAGAATGAGTCTTGATATGCATAGCGCACCCTGTGCTATTGATTGCGCTCCATTAGTAATCTAGGCCATGCTGTGTTATGTTCAATATTTGAACAGTACTTTAGTTCATTTCTACACTGGTTGTTACTGCAGGGGTCAGTCAGTTGCACAGTAGTGCACTACCTAGATGATTTTGGTTGGCCCAGAAAATACAGGAATATGTGGAAAATTTAAGAATACTTTGACAGAGAATTAAAGAGGTTATTGGAAAATTGTGGTAACAGGACAGATAAAGGCACACCTGAAGGTCTGGGCAGAATTCTTAAAATAAGTCAATAGACATGGGGCAAAGGTTTTTTTTTTTTTTTTTTTTAATATTTTTATTTGGGTTTAGCCATTTCATACAAAGGAAAATGCCATAATCTCAACATAATCAATGTCACACAGGACAAACAAAATATCTAGAATGATATATAAACAAATCAAGAAAACACAAAAAGAAATTCCCAAATGTGAATTGTCCTTATCCATTTACTCGATACGGACAACATTATAATGGCTAAAAATTTTCAAGTATATACATACATCCAAGTAAACATAAGAAAACACACAAACAAAAAAAAGAGACAGAAGAAAAAAAAGAAAAAAAAAGGGGGAAAAAGGAAAAAAGACAATTGGGGAACCCCCCCCCCTCTCAGAGTCGAATATGATATTATGATATTATATATCAGCAACCCTATCTAATCTTACTTTTCCTTTTCTAATCTATATTGCAGCCATTCCTTATCCAGGTATCCGGAAATACCTGCAGTATGACCAGCTCAGCAAAGCTTACTGAGGCTACAAAGGGCAGTAAGATCTGTCTCTGGAGGCAGGAAGTATATGACTTAATGACCGGAGCCCAGCCTTCCAGAAACTTTCTAATTCTTTTTTCAGATAACTGCTGTAGATGAAAAGATTCAAAAATAATCTGTGCTTGGATGTCCCTCAGAACTAATGAGAGAGTAGGAGGGGTCTTTGATATCCATTTTTTAAAAATATTATATCTCACTGTTAATATAATAGTATTTAAGATGCGCAAAGTCAAACTGCCTCTTTCATCTGGGAAAAGTAACACTATATCTTTCAGAGAAAAGGAGATAGCACTTTCAAAGACTCTATTATACCAAAATTGGACCTTCTGCCATAATTGAGAGATTTTAGGGCAAGTCCATAACATATGACGGATATCAGCCCGGACATACGAACAATGTTCACACATAAAAGTTTTGCCAGAAAAATATTTAGCTAGTATCGCTGGAGAATAATAATAATTATTTAGTAGTTTTAAATGGGATTCTTTCCAGCTCCCTGCTACCGGATATCTAGCCACTGTCGCCAGGCTGTTGATATCATCTCATGGTCTATAGAGGGGATATAAGATAGCCAAAATTGGATTCATTTATCCTCCTCCAGTATACCTTGTTTTGTCAACATAATATCATAAATTAGAGAGATCTCGGGCCACTCACATCTCCTGGTCGCATACCAGTTTTGAGCACTAAGAAAATGTCGAATTTGAAAATAAGCAAACCGATTTGAGCTGGGTAAAGAGAACTGCTCCCTGATAGTCTCCCATGGGAGTATCTGTAGATCATTATTGACTAGTTGATACAAATATTCAAGCCCCCCAGCCTGCCAGTCCTGAAAGCATTTTTGGTCTAATCCTGGTAAAAATAAAGGGTTCCCTCTAATGGGTAAGTAGTCAGAGAAAGAAGGATCAACTTTAAAAAGCTTGCAAAACTTATGCCAAATCACAACTATATTCCTAACTGAGATAAGAGAAGATACCCTCAAAGGTAAAGAATGCGGAGGACAATGTAAAAGGGCTTTTAAAGACCATGGTTTGACCAAATAAGATTCAAGCTCATATGTAGAAACCAAATTGGACTGAGCAATCCAGTCAATTGCTATTTTAATCAATGATGCCCAATTGTATAATCTGATACTGGGCAGAGCCAAGCCTGCCTCTGTATATTTCTGCGTTAATCTATTAATCGATATTCGCGTTTTTTTAGATTTCCATAGAAACTTCGAAAACCATGAAGACAAATTCTTCAGATTCTTATTAAGGATCATAAGAGGTAAATTTTGAAGATAATAGAGAATTTTAGGGAAAATTATAGTTTTAATTAAATTAATAGAGGCTGTAAGTGACAAAGGAAATGCAGTCCAGAACTTAAGATCTTCCTGGATTTTCTGAAAAAGTGACCTAAAATTTGGCTGGTACCACTGTTTCGGATTTCTATTGATCTCTAACCCAAGATATTTAATCGCGTTGACATTGTGGAATATTGTATCGGGGTGATCTACACACCGACGCCCGAGCCACATCAAGTCGCTCTTCTCCATATTGATTTTATAGCCCGCAAATGTACTAAATTGCTTTATCGTATAAACCACTTTCGGGATCGTTACTACTGTTTTATTCAAAAATAGTAAAATATCATCCGCATAGAGCAGTATTTTCAAATTCTACCCACCCAACGGAATCCCAGGCAAGACCTCTCGCAGTTTAATCGCCAAAGGTTCCAAAACAATATTAAAAAGCAAAGGCGAGAGAGGGCAACCCTGTCTTGTACCTCTTTGCAATAATATCCTGGGAGAGACCCTACCATTTACCAGCAGATATGACACTGGGTTCTGGTATATTTTTTGGACAAAATTGAAGAAACTACCTGAAAAACCAAATTTAGTTAACGTTGCAAAGAGATGTCTCCATGAAATGCAGTCAACTGATTTGACCGCATCTAACATAAGGACCGCTATATCCTTGAGATCAGTCCTCTCTTTAAACTGCTCTGTATTCCAAATAAAGTCAACTAAAGTTGTTAACTTCCTTATATTTCTAGAGGAGCTGTGAGATGCCATAAAACCCACCTGGTCCGGATGAATCAGCCTATCCAGGCAAGAGACTAATCTCTGAGCTATAATAGAGACTAGGATTTTATAGTCCGCATTGAGGCCTGAAATAGTAATTATTAAATAATCTTTCCAATATTAGTATAACCTGGTCCGCTGAACTTTTATAGTATTCGGCTGGTAGCCCATATGGACCTGCTGTTTTATTAAGTTTGGACCGTATTATAGCTTTACTTATTTCTTCAGCTGAGACTGGCGCATTTAGCATCTGCAGTTCTTCCTTTTGGATTTTGGGGACAGAGATAAAAGACCAGAACTCTGTCTGGTTATCTTGATTGAACTCCCCTTCTGAATATAATTGCTGGTAAAATTGGAAAAAGGTTCCGGATATTTCATCAGCATCAGAGGTACGCCCTACTTCTGCCTGAATCACCAAAATAAGGTTCTTCTTATTCCTAGCTTTAACCAATCTGGCCAGATATTTAGCAGAGCTACCATGGATGCCCCTAAACCGTAGGTTGATTTTTGACTCCTCTTGCTGATGTTTTTGCAGCAGGAAGGCATCTCTTTCCTTTCTGCCATATATATATATATAATCCAGTTGGCCTTTGAACGGTCACCACAGTATTTCTTAAAAGTGTTTCTGACTTGATTGGACAATTGTATATCCCTAGCCTGAATTTTCCTATTCCGAGCAACCATATACCCCTTAATATCTCCCCTTAGAACTGCTTTCGCCACCTCCCAAAAAACCTCAATTTTATGGAGATAACCAAAATTAAACATACAATACTCCTTCCACTTATATTCTAACCAGGACAAAAATCTAGGATCATTATAAAAATATCTTGGGTAAAAAAAATCTAGGAGATTTAGCGTCACTTCTGTCCTGGAAGAAAAAGACTAAAGAAATGATTGCGTGGTCCGAGATCAAGATCTCATCAATCTCTGCCTCCATTTTCCCAACAGACTCTGCAACTAAAAATAGGTCTATACGAGAGAACGTTCTGTGTGCTTTGGATTCACATGTAAAGTTCTGTATATCAGGATTTAACCTACGCCATATATCATAGACCTGCAGTTTCTGACAGAATTGCAGAAAGTACATTGAACTTCTCCTATTCTCTAAAATATTTTTACCTAAAAGTCGGTCTATTTCTGGATGTAATGTCATATTAAAGTCGCCCCCGATTACCAAATTCTCTTTTACCAAAGGAAACAATTTGAACTTAATCTTCTCCCAGAATATGCAAAATAATAAATCTAGCTTCCGGATCTGTTTCTGCCTGAATAATTTTATAGTCTAGGGTCTTATTTATAAGGATCGCTACCCCACATTTCCTACTTCTAGCAGAAGAAGTAACTACCTCACCTACCCATTTAATCTTAAGTTTTTTGGCTTCCTGTTCTTCGAGGTGGGTTTCCTGGAGGAAGGAGATATCGGGTTTGCTTCTAGCTAAGAGTTTGATAATTACTTTGCGTTTTGAGGGTGAAGAGATCCCACCCACATTCCATGAAGTTATCTTCAACTCCATGTACTAATATATAGTGAGTACCCTAGCAGACCTGAGGGGGGAGGGGAGAAAAAAAAAACAACGGGGAGGAAGGGACCAAGAAGGGGAAAGAAAGAGAGAAAGAACACAGGGGGGGACAATCTTGTCTTATGATATAATAATAGTAAAACCATGATCACAACTAGGCATTTTATATTTAATCTACATAGTTCGCTGACTAGTGTAATAGAACGCTCCTGAAAGTACAGGAATACCAATTTATAATACCATTCAGCACTTATATATCCTGGGGTAAAAGATGATAGCCTAGTTCTCATTTATCTTTGAGAAAATCTTTCACTTCCCCCACCTCAGTAAAGACCAGGCGAGATCCCCTGTACTCAACTATTATTTTGGAAGGATAAACCATCAATGCATTAATTCCTTTATTAATAATTTGGGTACAGAAAGGAGCCATCATCCTTCTTTTCATCGAGGTTTCAGCTGAAAAGTCCTGAAACAGTAAAACTTTGCTATTACCAAACATTAAAGGTTCATTCAATTTTTTAAATAATTTTGTCCTGAAAATTTAACACCTTGCATATACACATCCTACTCCTACTTTGTCCTGCATCCGTGTTTTTTTAGGGCCAATTCTATGGGCTCTCTCAATCATGATAGGTAAGATCGATTGTGGGACCCCCAGCCTCTGCGGAAGTAATACAGAAATAAACTTTAATAAATCTTCAAATTCTGCGTCTTCCGGGAGACCCACAATTCTAATGTTATTTCGTCTTGCCCAATCTTCAAGATCATCTAGACGCCGCTGGAGATTAGTAATTTTAGAATCGTGTTGAGATATTATGCTTTCCTGGGTACTGACTTGATCTTCCAGATCAGAAATCCTATTTTCAGCCTCTTGCATTCTATGAGAGAACTGCCTTACTTCTACTGACAAAGCAGTAATTCCGGATGAAATAGATCCTAACTCCTTTCTAATCATATCAAATTGCGGTGAGAATAAATCGAGAATAAATCGGACAACTGTGAAAATAAAGAGTGAGTATCAACCAAATTAGCCACTGGTTCTACCGTAGTATCTAAGTCAGGCTCAGACGTTTTAACTCTTTTATCTCTAGTTTTACCCGTCATTTTGGGTGAAGAGGATTTCCCTTGCAACAAAAATTTATCCATAAACTTTTATGTGATAGGTGAGTGCACCAAGAAAAAAACATGCGTGAGATATTTTTTTTATAAATATATAAAAGTTAGGGAGGAGACCCCGCCCCACCTATAAGGGAATCAGATCCCTTGATTTTTAATAGTATGGCCCTGTCTGGCCCTAGTGCATCAAAAGTGCCACACAAAAAAAAGAGAAAAAACTGAAGGGGAGCCCGTGCCCCTCCTGGGTGAAGATCAGGCCCTTGATTTATTTAGGAGTATGCGCCTACGCATACACAGTGACAGAAAAAAAAAAAAAAAAAACCCACCCCCACTAGGGACAATTATTATATTAGCAGGATCTCAAATTAGAACCAATAGCAAATCACTCTCACTTAGGATCCAACCAACAGCCTATAATAGATCAAAAAAATGTGTTAATAATATGTAAAGATACCTATACTGTATTTTGTCTTTAGTGCTAGCAGCGTGGGGACACTAATTATCGTTACCCTTTAAACTCAAGAGATTCTACTTAGAGGTAACTAGAATAAGCTATTAACCTCTAACTATCTAACATTCTATAACATTGTACTCATTTAAGTCAAACTCAGATCAGAATGAGGATACTATCTCCCCAATATAAATTACCACATATCTTCCAACCCTGAAAATAAATGACAGTTATAGATATTACATCATATTATAACAGATATGGTTAATACAGCTGCTGTGAAAAGCTCAGCTCTAACCGGCAAAGCTCCAACCTCTAACTATCTGTAATTCTAGTACTGCATTTAGCATTTAAAATAGACTACAGTTGCATTCGGAGTATAAACTCTCCACTTTAGCTATAAATAGACTTTACACCATGAAAATACTACAACCTTATAGCTAATAATTAGGTCAACCACCTTTTTCTCAGGACAGAATACCGTCCTTACCTTACCACTTAACCCAACTTTTTTTTTTTTTCAAACAACTTTATTGAAAATAAAGAAGTAACATACAAGAAGTGGGAGACGCAGCTCCTCCAATTTACATGTTCAACAGTTGTCATAAATGTTCTTGAATTTGTGAATAAGCGAACAAAAACTTATGTTCATAAGAATTTATAAAATGAGTTTAAAGGAAAAAAAAAAGGGAAAGGGAGTTTCAAGGGAAAGAAAAAGGGGAGGTATTGGTGGACGAGTCCTGTCCCGCCCGCAACCAATTGGAGATGTATATATAGGATTAATTTGTGTGTATGTAAGTTTCCCAGATTTGAGACATTTCTGCATAAGTTTCCATTTTTGCATTTTTGAGGTAATAATATTCTTCAAGTTCTAAAAGGTCTGTAACTTTTTCAACCCACATACCCAGTGAAGGGCCTTTATTACTTTTCCAGTTTTTGGCTATTAGTTGTTTTGCTCCATTTGTCATTATCATAAATAATCGTAAATAAGGTTTATGTTTAATATTTGGGGGTTTATTTAGAAGCCATATCATGGGGTCTAGGGGGAGCACAATCTCCAGAATAGTTTCTATTTCCTTAACTACGTGTCACCAGAAATTTTGAATGTCATTACACCACCACCACATATGTGCATCATTACTATTCACGTGTCCGCATCTCCAACACGTGTTTGGGTGGGAGCGAAATAACCTGTGTAGTTTCTTTGGGGTAAAATACCACCTATGTAGTAGTTTGAAATTGAGTTCTAGGATACCACTTAACCCAACTTTAAGGGGGAGAGATAACATAAGTATCTAACTTAACATTGTAGCAAAGAGATATTTTAAGTGTAGCATTTAGTACAGTCATTCAGGCCCATTTATCAAGCTCCGTATGGAGCTTGAAGGGCCGTGTTTCTGGCGAGTCTTCAGACTCGCCAGAAACACAAGTTATGAAGCAGCGGTCTAAAGACCGCTGCTTCATAACCCTGTCCGCCTGCTCTGAGCAGGCGGACAGGAACCGCCGGAAATCAACCCGATCGAATACGATCGGGTTGATTGACAGCTCCCTGCTGGCGGCCGATTGGCCGCGAGTCAGCAGGGGGCGGCGTTGCACCAGCAGCTCTTGTGAGCTGCTGGTGCAATGTTAAATGTGGAGAGCGTATTGCTCTCCGCATTTAGCGAGGTCTTGCGGACCTGATCCGCAGTGTCGGATCAGGTCCGCAAGCCCTTTGATAAATGGGCCCCATTGAGTCCACAGAACAATGTATCCACCGTCTAGGGAATAAAGACACTTCTTGTCAAGAGCAGAGCATCTTAAGCCGGGTGTTATGACTGTATACTCCTCCACAGTTGTATCCCCGTCTGATGTTATTACCTTGGTTATCCCTTTCCACCCCCCCCCCCGAACTCCGGGGGGCTTAACAGACTAGGACAGAGAAGATAGCAGGGAATTTCAACGCTGCACCTACTCCAGCAGGCTTTTATTGTATCATAGCTGGAGAAAACTGAATTGTATTAAACAGCTACACCTGCCCTTCTTTGCACATACCCCAGCCCAATGCAGATATATATATTTTCCCTTCTTTTTTTTTCCCCTTCCCTTTCCAACTTTTTGGAGAAAGGGTATGCGGTAGCGACTTTAGTGGGATATTGGTCAGATTGCCAAGTCCTCCTCAGCAACACAGCTCCACAATAAAAGTGAGCACAGAAAAGTCCAAAGGTGGCTGAACACAGCTTTAAAGCTAGACCGCTCTTCTCTTTTGGCCATACACCGCCTATGTAAAACTATGCCACATAGAGAGAGACAGAGAGACAAAAGCCCAGATCAGCGTCCTCTAATTTTGTCAGCAAGCTGTATCACATACTTGTTAAGCTGCTGATCCCTTCTCAGGCAGCTATATCTGGCAGACCGATGTCAGTTTTACCAGCAGAGGGGTTCAAGATAACACCGGTCAGCACTAATAGGCTTCCAGTTTGCCCCCTTCATCAAACCAGACCTTTTAACCACTTAAAAAGAAGCCCGTAAGCGGGTCTGACCTGCCAATGATGTAAGTCTCTGAACACAGCGGCACCAGCCTTCACCTGTTATTGCTGGAGGCAGGATCCGTGACCTTTAACTGGCAGCGTCGATCAGGACTTATCTCTCAGTGATGTCTCTGTCCGGTTGGTGTCTGGAAGTGAGACCAGGTCCAGCGCGGCAACTATATCATCAGAAATTTTCTCATAGCCCTCCAGCCCAGAGTGCCAGTACTGAAGAACAGCGTTGTCCAGGCAGCCGCATAACAGCTTCACCACACAGGATCGATCCTTCCCATGTTTGCCTCAGGAGCGGTGCAAAACCCTCAGGAGCGGTGCAAGACCCCTTTTTGGCGGTAGCTTGTAGGGAAAGTTTAAAACAATATACTGCTATGCAGTCGTAGCCGAAATGGCTTTTCCAGGCTTCTAGCTCTCAGGCGGGACTCAACCCTGTAGAGCGCCACACTCGTAACCTAAGCAAGCTTTCCCAGGTAAGTGGCGGAGAGCTGGGTGCTGATGAATTGGCGTCCTCTCAGGACACCTGCATGCAGGTACTCTGCAAAACTCCTCCCCCAACGGAAGCCAGGTTTAGTTTTATGCTTGCAAGAAAAGTAGTGTGCTGCCGCTTGACCAATAGATTGAATAAATAAGGGATGGGTAAGGAACCTGGGGCTTTTAGAGTGGTTTTCCCATAGTGGTGGCAGTGGAAATATGGTTGCAGTATCTGGCGATCAAGCTAATTATATTTTGGTCAGATAATATGAGAGTATTGGAGGCAGTCAATAACTTGTCAACGTCACTTGATCCAGTGATCAGATATTTAAAGAGTCTACTCCAGAATTGTTATTGTTTTAAAAGAGATTATCCCTTTAATTACCCATTCCCCAGTTTTGAATAACCAACACGGGTATATTAATTTAATTTACTTTTTACCTCTGTGGCTACTTTGTATCTAAGCCTCTGCAAACTTATTTCAGTTCTCTTGACAGACTTGCATTTCAGCCAATCAATGCTGATTCATAAATAACTCCACGGGAGTGAGCACAATGTTGTCTATATGGCACACATGAACTAGAGCTGTATAGCTGTGAAAAACTGTCAAAATGCACTGAGACCTTCAAGAGCTTAGAAATTTGCATATGAGCCTACGTAGGTTTAGCTGTAAACAAAGAATACCATGGGGCCGATTTACCAATGTCTGGCGGACATGATACGCTGTAGCGTATCATGTCCGCCAGACATCGCTGAATGCCAACAGCATACACTGTCGGCATTTAACATTGCACAAGCAGTTCTGGTGAATTTCTTGTGCAATGCCGCCTCTTGCAGATTCGCTGCCAATCTGTCGCTAACAGGGGGTGTTTATCAACATCGGATAGGATCGGGCGGATTGATGTCTGCAGCCTCAGAGGCAGTGGACCAGTTAAGGAGCAGCAGTCTTAAGACCGCTGCTTAATAACTGCTGTTTCCGGCGAGCCTGAAGGCTCGTGGCGGAAACAGGGGCATCAGGGGCCATTCGACCCTTGATAAATCGGCCCCCATGAGAACATATTGCCGCTTTAAAAAGTGACACATATAAAAATACATATGACAGGGCTGTTTAAAGAAATGTTTTGTATAAGAACCCTGACATATGTATTTTTCATATGTGTCCCTTTTTAAAGCGGCAATATGGTAACCCTAAATAAGGCAAATGGTAACCATGTCTGTGGCTGCAGGAATGTGGGCGATTTACAAAAGTTAATTGGTGCAATGGAAGGATTTTAGAGTAAAAACTAGTAGTAGTGAAGAGGAAGTGTTTTTAAAGTAGCTGTGGAAAATTAAATAGATGGAGAAAAGAAAGCATTTGCTGGGGTAGCCTTATTTGCACAGCTTCTGGGAGAGTGGAGGGAGGGGTGAATAAATTACTGAGGATAGCAGAGAACCTGCCACAATTGACAGGCTTATTGCCTTGTTGGGAGACCTAGGGAGCATAGCAGAGAACCTGCCACAATTGACAGGCTTATTTCCTTGTTGGGAGACATAGGGGGGATAACAGAGAACCTGCCACAATTGACAGGCTTATTGCCTTGTTGGGAGACATAGGGGGATAACAGAGAACCTGCCACAATTGACAGGCTTATTGCCTTGTTGGGAGACATAGGGGGGATAACAGAGAACCTGCCACAATTGACAGGCTTATTTCCTTGTTGGGAGACCTAGGGAGCATAGCAGAGAACCTGCCACAATTGACAGGCTTATTTCCTTGTTGGGAGACATAGGGGGGATAACAGAGAACCTGACACAATTGACAGGCTTATTGCCTTGTTGGGAGACATAGGGGGGATAACAGAGAACCTGCCACAATTGACAGGCTTATTGCCTTGTTGGGAGACATAGGGGGGATAACAGAGAACCTGCCACAATTGACAGGCTTATTTCCTTGTTGGGAGACATAGGGGGGATAACAGAGAACCTGACACAATTGACAGGCTTATTTCCTTGTTGGGAGACATAGGGGGGATAACAGAGAACCTGACACAATTGACAGGCTTATTTCCTTGTTGGGAGACCTAGGGAGCATAGCAGAGAACCTGCCACAATTGACAGGCTTATTTCCTTGTTGGGAGACATAGGGGGGATAACAGAGAACCTGACACAATTGACAGGCTTATTTCCTTGTTGGGAGACATAGGGGGGATAACAGAGAACCTGCCACAATTGACAGGCTTATTGCCTTGTTGGGAGACATAGGGGGGATAACAGAGAACCTGCCACAATTGACAGGCTTATTGCCTTGTTGGGAGACATAGGGGGGATAACAGAGAACCTGCCACAATTGACAGGCTTATTTCCTTGTTGGGAGACATAGGGGGGATAACAGAGAACCTGACACAATTGACAGGCTTATTTCCTTGTTGGAAGACATAGGGGGGATAACAGAGAACCTGACACAATTGACAGGCTTATTTCCTTGTTGGGAGACATAGGGGGATAACAGAGAACCTGACACAATTGACAGGCTTATTTCCTTGTTGGGAGACATAGGGGGGATAACAGAGAACCTGACACAATTGCCAGGCTTATTTCCTTGTTGGGAGACATAGGGGGGATAACAGAGAACCTGACACAATTGACAGGCTTATTGCCTTGTTGGGAGACATAGGGGAGATAACAGAGAACCTGACACAATTGACAGGCTTATTTCCTTGTTGGGAGACATAGGGGGATAACAGAGAACCTGACACAATTGACAGGCTTATTTCCTTGTTGGGAGACATAGGGGGGATAACAGAGAACCTGACACAATTGCCAGGCTTATTTCCTTGTTGGGAGACATAGGGGGATATCAGAGAACCTGTCACAATTGACAGGCTTATTGCCTTGTTGGGAGACCTAGGGAGGATAGCAGAGAACCTGACACAATTGCCAGGCTTATTTCCTTGTGGGAGACATAGGGGGGATATCAGAGAACCTGTCAGAATTGACAGGCATATTGCCTTGCTGTGAGACCTTGTTGGGAGACAATGGGAATAGGACAGCTAATAGCTAGTTCTAAGAAGGATGACAATCAGGGCTCAATTGATAAAGATGTTAGGATACATGAAGAAAAGGAATGATAAGGAAACTAAAACTGACCGAGAAGGTAAGGGACAACTGATAATGCTAAGGCCACATGGGGTGCATGCTGACCCCTGCATATTATTATTAACCCCTAATCTGCCGCTCCGTACACCGCCGCAACCTACATTATACCTATGTACCCCTAATCTGCTGCCCATAACACCGCCGACCCCTATATTATATTTATTAACCCCTAATCTGCCCCCCACAACGTCGCCGCCAGCTACCTACAATAATTAACCCCTAATCTGCCGACCGGACCTCACTGCTACTATAATAAATGTATTAACCCCTAATCCTCCTCACTAACCCTATAATAAATAGTATGAACCCCTAATCTGCCCTCCCTAACATCTCTGACACCTAACTTCAAGTATTAAGCCCTAATCTTCCGACCGGACCTCGCCGCTACTCTAATAAATTTATTAACCCCTAAAGCTAAGTCTAACACTAACACCCCCCTAAGTTAAATATAATTTAAATCTAACGAAATAAATTAACTCTTATTAAATAAATTATTCCTATTTAAAGCTAAATACTTACCTGTAAAATAAACCCTAATATAGCTACAATATAAATTATAATTATATTGTAGCTATTTTAGGATTTATATTTATTTTACAGGCAACTTTGTATTTATTTTAAACAGGTACTATAGCTATTAAATAGTTAAGAACTATTTAATAGCTACCTAGTTAAAATAATTACAAAATTACCTGTAAAATAAATCCTAACCTAAGTTACAATTAAACCTAACACTACACTAGCAATAAATTAATTAAATAAAATACCTACAAATAAATACAATTAAATAAACTAACTAAAGTACAAAAAATAAAAAAAGCTAAGTTACAAAAAATAAAAAAATTAATTACAAACATAATAAAAATATTACAACAATTTTAAGCTAATTACACCTACTCTAAGCCCCCTAATAAAATAACAAAGCCCCTCAAAATAAAAAAAAATGCCCTACCCTATTCTAAAATTAAAATAGAAAAGCTATTTTACCTTACCAGCCCTTAAAAGGGCCTTTTGCGGGGCATACCCCAAAGAATTCAGCTCTTTTGCCTGTAAAAAAACCCATACAATACCCCCCACCCAACATTACAACCCACCACCCACATACCCCTAATCTAACCCAAACCCCCATTAAATAAACCTAACACTAAGCCCCTGAAGATCTTTCTACCTTGTCTTCACCATGCCAGGTATCACCGATCGCTCCAGGCTCCGAAGTCTTCATCCAAGCCCAAGCGGGGGCTGGAGATCCATCATCCGGCTGAAGTCTTCTATTAAGCGGCGGCTGAAGAGGTTCAGAAGAGGCTCCAAAGTCTTCATCCTATCCGGGCAGAAGAGTAGATCCGGACCGGCAACCATCTTCTTCCAAGCGGTGACAAGCGGCTCCATCTTGAAGACCTCCGGCGCGGATCCATCCTCTTCTTGCGACGTCCTAAGTCTGAATGAAGGTTCCTTTAAATGACGTCATCCAAGATGGCGTCCCTCGAATTCCGATTGGCTGATAGGATTCTATCAGCCAATCGGAATTAAGGTAGGAAAAATCTGATTGGCTGATGGAATCAGCCAATCAGATTCAAGTTCAATCCGATTGGCTGATCCAATCAGCCAATCAGATTGAGCTCGCATTCTATTGGCTGATCGGAACAGCCAATAGAATGCGAGCTCAATCTGATTGGCTGATTCAATCAGCCAATCAGATTTTCCCTACCTTAATTCCGATTGGCTGATAGAATCCTATCAGCCAATCGGAATTCGAGGGACGCCATCTTGGATGACGTCATTTAAAGGAACCTTCATTCGGACTAAGGACGTCGGAAGAAGAGGATGGATCCGCGCCGGAGGTCTTCAAGATGGAGCCGCTTGTCACCGCTTGGAAGAAGATGGTTGCCGGTCCGGATCTACTCTTCTGCCCGGATAGGATGAAGACTTTGGAGCCTCTTCTGAACCTCTTCAGCCGCCGCTTAATAGAAGACTTCAGCTGGATGATGGATCTCCAGCCCCCGCTTGGGCTTGGATGAAGACTTCGGAGCCTGGAGCGATCGGTGATACCTGGCATGGTGAAGACAAGGTAGAAAGATCTTCAGGGGCTTAGTGTTAGGTTTATTTAAGGGGGGTTTGGGTTAGATTAGGGGTATGTGGGTGGTGGGTTGTAATGTTGGGGGTTGTATGTTTTTTTTTACAGGCAAAAGAGCTGAATTCTTTTGGGTATGCCCCGCAAAAGGCCCTTTTAAGGGCTGGTAAGGTAAAAGAGCTTTTCTATTTTAATTTTAGAATAGGGTAGGGCATTTCTTTATTTTGGGGGGCTTTGTTATTTTATTAGGGGGCTTAGAGTAGGTGTAATTAGCTTAAAATTGTTGTAATATTTTTATTATGTTTGTAATTATTTTTTGTAACTTAGCTTTTTTTATTTTTTGTACTTTAGTTAGTTTATTTAATTGTATTTATTTGTAGGTATTTTATTTAATTTATTTATTTATTGATAGTGTAGTGTTAGGTTTAATTGTAGATAATTGTAGGTATTTTATTTAATTAATTTATTGCTAGTGTAGTGTTAGGTTTAATTGTAACTTAGGTTAGGATTTATTTTACAGGTAATTTTGTAATTATTTTAACTAGGTAGCTATTAAATAGTTCTTAACTATTTAATAGCTATTGTACCTGGTTAAAATAAATACAAAGTTGCCTGTAAAATAAATATAAACCCTAAAATAGCTACAATATAATTATAATTTATATTGTAGCTATATTAGGGTTTATTTTACAGGTAAGTATTTAGCTTTAAATAGGAATAATTTATTTAATAAGAGTTAATTTATTTCATTAGATTTAAATTATATTTAACTTAGGGGGGTGTTAGGGTTAGGGTTAGACTTAGCTTTAGGGGTTAATAAATTTATTAGAGTAGCGGTGAGGTCCGGTCGGCAGATTAGGGGTTAATACTTGAAGTTAGGTGTCGGCGATGTTAGGGAGGGAAGATTAGAGGTTAATACTATTTATTATAGGGTTATTGAGGCGGGAGTGAGGTGGATTAGGGGTTAATACATTTATTATAGTGGCTGTGAGGTCCGGTCGGCAGATTAGGGGTTAATAATTGTAGGTAGGTGGAGGCGACGTTGGTCGGCAGATTAGGGGTTAATAAATATAATATAGGGGTCGGCGGTGTTAGGGGCAGCAGATTAGGGGTACATAGGGATAATGTAAGTGGCGGCGGTGTGCGGTCGGCAGATTAGGGGTTAAAACATTTTAGTAGAGTGGCGGCGATGTGGGGGGGCCTCGGTTTAGGGGTACATAGGTAGTTTATGGGTGTTAGTGTACTTTAGAGCACAGTAGTTAAGAGCTTTATAAACCGGCGTTAGCCCAGAAAGCTCTTAACTACTGACTTTTTTCTGCGGCTGGAGTTTTGTCGTTAGATTTCTAACGCTCACTTCAGCCACGACTCTAAATACCAGCGTTAGAAAGATCCCATTGAAAAGATAGGATACGCAAATGGCGTAGGGGTATCTGCGGTATGGAAAAGTCACGGCTGCAAAGTGAGCGTTAGACCCTTTCCTGACTGACTCTAAATACCGGCGGTAGCCCAAAACCAGCGTTAGGAGCCTCTAACGCTGGTTTTGACGGCTAACGCCAAACTCTAAATCTAGCCAATAATGTTTTCATGCATAGGATGAATCTGGTCTAACTAAATTTTAGTTTAGAGGGTTAATGCAATTAATGGTGAAAGAGTTGGGATGGGAGAAAGGGTACTTTGTACCACATTCGTTTAGAATAGGTGCAGCCACAAGCGCAGCATTGAAGTGACAGTATACATCAATTTTCATATAACTGCATGTAATAGACATTACTATAAATAAGAATATGCACAGATACTGATATAAAAATCCTGTATAAAACCTTTTAAAAACTTACTGAGAAGTTCCCAATTTAGCATTGTTGATGAGGTTAGGCTGGGACAACCACTTAAATGGGCTGGGAAAGCATGAAGAGCAGATACTCTCCCCTCCAACTCAACTGCATGTGCAAAGACCCATTAGACAAACAGAAACCTGTAGACATCAGTATACATCTAAAACTTTGGGGCTTGGTTAGTAGTCTGAAAATCAGCACAGTGTTATTTACAAATAAGCAAAACTATACATTTTTACAAAAACACTCCCAGATGGCCTATACAAATGGATCATCTACAAAACAGTTATGCAAAGAAAAATCTAGTGTGCAATGTCCCTCTAAGAAGCTGCCCAGAGGAGCAAATAAAAAGGCTAAGGAGGTGGAAATCGGCAGCTTACAAAGGTTGTATTAGGCGCCAGAATGGTTAAGTATAGGGCAGAGGTATCAAGCTCAATGTATCTGAAGCCACTGGCCAAGTGTTCTTATTCCATGAGGGCTGTTTGAACAGAGTGAGTGCTCTGGAACTGGATATACTAGGAACTGGAAGTAACATTTACCCAAGTAGTAGTGCATGGCGGGAGTTGTAGCCCATAATAGACCAACATAGTTGTTTATATTTATTTTGTGAATGTCAAGGGAATTGTGTAATGACTAGTGATGTTGCAAACCTAAAATTTTGCGTTCGCGAACGGCGGACACAAACTTCCACAACTGTTCGCGAACGGGCGAACCGCCATAGACTTCAATAGGCAGGCAAATTTTAAAACCCACAGGGACTCTTTCTGGCCACAATAGTGATGGAAAAGTTGTTTCAAGGGTACTAACACCTTGACTGTGGCATGCCGGAGGGGGATCCATGGCAAAACTCCCATGGAAAATTACCTAGTTGATGCAGAGTCTGGTTTTAATCCATAAAGGGCATAAATCACCTAACATTCCTAAATTGTTTGGAATAACGTGCTTTAAAACATCAGGTATGTACACTACTGTTACACCAGATATGAGTTGCACTGGGGTGACACTGTGCCCTGGCAGGCAGGCACTTAAACGCACACGTGTGAAGGAAGCTGACTGCTATTATTTAACACAGTCAAAAAAGTGTTTTTTTTTTTTTAAATCTACACTACTGTTACACCAGATATGAGTGGTGGCACTGGGCAAGTGGGCACAGTATACGCTGTGAGCCTGACACACACTCTGGCAGGCAGGCAACTGCAATTAGATTACACAGGGAAAAAAAAAAAAGCAGCCCTAAAAAGGGCTTTTTGGGGTGCTGTCCTTACAGCAGAGATCAGATGAGTCCTTCAGGACTGTAGTGGACACTGAAAACACTAGCCTAGCTATAGATTTCCCTACTAAATCAGCAGCAGCTACACTGTCCCTCTTCTCACTAACAATGCAGCTTCCGAATGAATCTAAAATGGATGCTGTCCAGGAGGTAGGAGGGTCTGGGAGGGAGGGTCTGCTGCTGATTGGCTGGAATGTGCCTGCTGACTGTGAGGTACAGGGTCAAAGTATTACTCAATGACGGCGGACGCAAACATGCTATGTTCGCCGGGAACTATTCGTGACATCACTAGTAATGACGTAAAAAGTCACATTTATCCAAGCAGTGCACGTTAAGAGTCTGTTTAGAATATCACCGAGATACACTTCTTAGGGCCATAAAATATTTGACGGGTCCAAATTAATAATTTACTTGATAAAAAAGGGAGGGCCAGATGAAACTATCTTGAGGACCACATATGGCCCTGGGGCCTGTATTTTGAGATCACTGGTGTAGGGTATGGATATTTAATTAAAAAACAAATGGAGCTTTTGAGTGTAAAGCATTTTATCTTGATAGTTTTTTGTTGATATTCTCATTTCAGGAGATAAGGTTCAACCGACAGAAAGAGGTACATTTCATAACAGAGGTAAAATGGAAATATTTTTTTAAAATTGTATACTCTGCTGGAAACATGAAAACTTAATTATGACTACATGTCCCTTTAAATAAATATTTCCCTGTTTTTGCTGGCTCTAGTCTGCCCTCTGCTATAGCCCATTTTTTAAAGGGACAGTCTACTTCAGAATTTTTATTGTTTAAAAAAGTAAAAAAATCACTTTATTACCCATTCCCCAGATTTGCATAACCAACACAGTTATATTAATATACTTTTTACCTCTGTGATTACCTTGTTTCTAAACCTCTGCAGACTGCCCCCTTATTTCAGTTCTTTTGAGAGACTTGCATTTTAGCCAATTAGTGCTGATTCATAAATAACTCCACGGAAGTGAGCACAATGTTATGCCACGCATGAACTAGCACTGTCTAGCTGTTTAAAACTGTTAAAATGTACTGATATAAGAGATGGTCTTCAAGGGCTTAGAAATTAGCATATTATCTTACCTAGGTTAAGCTTTCAACAAAGAATATCAAGACAACAAAGCAAATTTGATGATAAAAGTAAAATGCAAAGTTGTTTAAAATCGCATGCCATATCTGAATCATGAAAGTTTAATTTTGACTAGACTGTCCCTTTAACCCCTAAACGTCTTTTGGACGTTCCATGCCATCCTAACAGCGCTGGGCTTTAGCGCTGTTAGCACGGCATGGAACATCCTAACGTATATGGCGTCCTGCAGCCTCCTCCTTTGAGAAAATGGAAATTCAGACTGGGGGGGTGTGCCTAGCATTGTAGGCAGCCCTGCGTGATTCAATCCTGGCCTTGAAATCACGTGATCTTATTGACGGTTGCGTGATTTCATATTTTCATGCAAGTGTTTACATTGTTCTGATCCTAAGCACCTTCACCCCAGCATGAAGGGGTTAAGTATGCTAGAGCAGGGCTGGCTCAAGACATTGGGGCATATCTATCAAGCTCTGTATGGAACTTGAAGCCCTGTGTTTCTGGTGAGCCTTCAGGCTCGCCAGAAACACCAGTTAAGAAGCAGCGGTCTAAAGACTGCTGCTCCATAACCTGTCCGCCTGCTCTGAGGAGGCTGACAGACATCGCCGCAATTCAACCCGATCGGGTTGCTTGACACCGCTCTGCCAACAGCCGATTGGCCGCGAATCTGCAGGGGGCTGCGTTGCACCAGCAGTTCACAAGAGCTGCTGGTGCAATGCTGAATGCGGAGAGCGTATTGCTCTCCGCATTCAGCGAGGTCTATCGGACATGATCCACTGATCGGATCATATCGGACAGGCCTTTCATAAATAGGCCCCATTGTGCTGCTTGGGTCAGAGAAATAACTGATTATTATGCTACTTAGCTGAGCCTGACAGAGGGGAAGACAGGAGGCAGGGAGGAGGAGCAGCAGCCAGCAGACTATAATAATAATAGTCACTGACTGAAGTGCCGGCCCCTGTCAAGTGCCGCCTGGGTCCATGGGACCCACTTGGTCCCATGGTTGAGCCGGCCTTGTGCTGGAGGATGCAGCCAAACAGATGGGTTCAACTAATTCCTGGAAAGTAGAGTGTGCTGTCAGGTGCTTCTTGCTGCAAGGAGAAAGACTGACAGAATAATGTTCATATGCAAAACACTTAAGACCCTTTAACATCATGAACAGTGTGTATATATACAGTATATATATATATATATATATATACATATATATATATATATATATATATATATATATATATATATATATATATATATGTGTGTGTGTGTGTGTGTGTGTATATATATATGTGTGTGTGTGTGTGTGTGTGTGTGTATATATATATATATGTGTGTGTGTGTATATATATATATGTGTGTGTGTGTGTGTGTGTGTATATATATATATGTGTGTGTGTGTGTATATATATATATATATGTGTGTGTGTGTGTGTGTGTATATATATATATGTGTGTGTGTGTGTGTGTGTGTGTATATATGTGTGTGTGTGTGTATATATATATATATGTGTGTGTGTGTGTGTGTATATATATATATATATGTGTGTGTGTGTGTGTGTGTGTGTGTGTGTATATGTATAAAATCAGCTCTATGGAATATTATATCCATATTGCTTTATTATTATTTTTTAAACATTAGTTATAGTTTGTATATACCTGGTATTCACATGCCTGAATTCTTCAAAACATTCACATATACTTGTTGCAGTATGTCCAAAAAATACAATAGCAAAGTTCTCTATTATTCGAGACAGAATATGCATAACTGTATACTCTTCAGTCCCAAATATGTACAAACTGATGACGCAAATGAGAAAAAATATGAGAGCTGCCGCAGAAGCAAAGTGGCCTCTTGGCTGGGGAATAATTTTGCTGTTTTCAACTTCAACGTTTAGTCTTCTTGGTAACATCTGGAATAAAGCAAATTTTTCAAGAAACTTCTTTAAAATGTTGATAGGTTTTTATCTTTATTTTTAGCTTAAATTACACATCATACCAGTAATTATTCTCAGTTGATCTGCCTGCCATAGTAGGATAGGCCAATGTTTTTGATTAATTCCGGCAGAGAGAGTACAATTTTAAAAAAAGTTTCCAATTTACTTCTATTATCATATATTACTGCCATCTAGTGCTCTAGCAAATGGATAACATTCTTGCAAAATTGCTGTCATATAGTGCTCCAGAAATGGTCCGGCTCCTAAGCATACGTCGCTGCTTTTCAACAAAAGAAACCAAGCGAACTAAGAAAAAATGATAATAGAAGTAAATTAGAAAGTTTTTTTTAAAAACACATGCTCTATCTGGATCATAACAGAAACATTTTTGGTTTTATATCCCTTTAAATAATATGTTGTTATGCTGTATACAAAACACTGGATCTCCAGACAGTATAACTACTAATACTGATATTATAAGAACCTCTTCTAAAAGTATTTTTTTCCAACTGATGTTTTGTACAGTGGATAAAATATCCATTTCTTAGGACCAGTGAAATTCTCAGAATGTAATTATGGGGGGGCATTTGTCGGAGGTCTCCAATGACGCTACTGCCTAGGGCCCAATTCTCTAAAGCTCTCTGGCTTTGCAAGATTATTTAAGATGTCTCGTCAGTACTCTGAGGTACTAAACACATAGTAAAATAAAAGGAAGCATTTTATTTTTACACTAGAATGACCCTTTTATTGTCTTTCATGCATAAAAACAACAACAAAGAAAAAAATTATGTATTTGCTTAAAGTAGGGTGACCAGATGTCCCCGATTTCCGGGGACAGTCCCCGGATTGAGGAGACTGACCCCAAACAAATTATGTTCCCGGAAATGTCCCCAGAAGACAGATGGTCTGCACCGCTCCTGTTACGACACAATTAATTTCTCACATCTTCAGCATGTTCAGCTGGCCAAGGGCGGATCTACTACAGTACTAGCGGTGCAGAAGATGCAATATTCAGTGCAGTCAGCAGCACATGCACTGTGTGACTGTGTTTTGTTCAGCAAGCACAAGCATTAACTATAAACTGTGCGGCATAGGTGGCAGCTCTGTAAGTAACACTATCCTACCATAGCTTTTTTAGTTGCACCGTAGCCCCGCCCACCTCTTCTTGCAGCACGCTAAACATGTATACAGTCTGTAATCCTGTACCATGCAGGTCTAGGGAGAGAAGGTAAGAGGAGCTTGCGTGTTGTTCCATGACATTTGTGTGCTTGAGTCAAACTTCCTAAACTTCTTCCTCTGTGCTCTATCCACACTCAGCTCAGGGATCTTTTCCTGCAATAAGGATCTAATTGAGCTAAGCTTAGGTGAGGGATGGGTCACCCAGGCATCAAGAGACTAGAAGAACCGGAAGCCAGGTTATGTTTTATTATATTATATTGCTCCCTGTGTCCTTTTGCATCTGCCACCAGCCGGTGAACCTTGCTGCTTCCTGGGCTGTCTGTCACAGTAAGCAGCCAGGGAGATTAACACTGCAAGTCCTCAGTGCCTAACAGTCAAGCTGCCTCTGCTTAATTACTATAAAGGTATTTTTAATTGCTGTATTTTTTTTATAACATTGATTCCTTGATCTCCTGATTCTCCCAACCAAAATGTTATTACACCCCCATACTATCTATCACCCAATTTGGAAGCAACTGGGGAGCATCCTGTGACATCAGTAGGTCACATGACCAGTGGCTGCTCTGCTTTCAGGAATATTGAGTTATTAAGAAACTTCTTGCATGCTTTTCTTGGGTAAGTTTGATCTTTTTTTTTTGCAGTGGGGGAGCCCAGCATGAGTTATTATCTTTGTGAGTTTTTGAGACAGCTTCTGAATGTCAGTGTTACTGCTTGTTTCTGTGAGAATGTGTATGAGATACCTTGGGGCCGATTTATCAAGTGTCTGGCGGACATGATCAGCTGTAGCGGATCATGTCCGCCAGACATCGATATATGCCGACAGCATACGCTGTCGGCTTTTATCATTGCATAAGCAGTTCTGGTTAACTGCTTGTGCAATGCCGCCCCCTGCAGATTCGCGGCCAATCGGCCGCTAGCAGGGGGTGTCAATCAACCCAATCATATTCGACCAGGTGGACTGCTGTCCACCGCTTCAGCAGCGGTCTTAAGACCACTGCTTCTTAACTCCTGTTTCCGGCGATTCTGAAGATTGGTGCGGAAAAAGGGGTATATGGCCCCATACAGGCGTGATAAATTGGCCCCCTTGTGTTAGAGAGTAAGATCTGTGTGTGTTAGTGTTAGAAAAATCTGTAGGAAAGAGAGCATTTTTTTTTGTGTGTGAGAGAATTTGTGTGTGTGAGAGAACATCTGTGTGAGACAGCATGTGTGTGTGTGAGAGAGAAAGAGCATCTGTGTGAGACAGCATGTTTGTGTGTGTGTTACAGCATGTGTGTGAGACAGCATGTGTGTTTGTGTTACAGAATTTGTGTGTCTGAGAGAGAGAGAATACAGTATGTATGAGACAGCACGTGTGTGTGTTGCAGTATGTGTGTGTATGAGAGAGAGAGCATATGTGTGAGACAGCATGTGTGTGTGTATGAGAGAGAGAGCATATGTGTGAGAGAGCATGTGTGTGTGTGTGTGTTACAGCATGTGTGTGTGTGTATGAGAGAGAGAGCATCTGTCTGAGACAGCATAAGTGTGTGTATGTTACAGCATGTGTGTGTATGAGAGAGAGAGCATACAGTATGTGTGAGACTGCATGTGTGTGTGTGTTGCAGTATGTGTGTGTGTATGAGAGAGAGAGCATATGTGTGAGACAGCATGTATGTGTTACAGCATGTGTGTGTGTGTATGAGAGAGAGCATACAGTATGTGTGAGACTGCATGTGTGTGTGTTGCAGTATGTGTGTGTGTATGAGAGAGAGCATATGTGTGAGACAGCATGTGTGTGTTACAGCATTTGTGTGTGTGTATGAGAGAGAGAGAGTATATGTGTGAGACAGCATGTGTGTGTGTTACAGTATGTGTGTGTATGAGAGAGAGAGCATATGTGTGAGACAGCGTGTGTGTGTTACAGCATGTGTGGGTGTGGGTGTATGAGAGAGAGAGCATATGTGTGAGACAGCATGTGTGTGTGTATGAGAGAGAGAGAGCATATGTGTGAGACAGCATGTGTGTGTTACAGTATGTGTGTGTATGAGAGAGAGAGCATATGTGTGAGATAGCGTGTGTGTGTTACAGCATGTGTGGGTGTGTGTGTATGAGAGAGCATATGTGTGAGACAGCATGTGCGTGTGTGTTACAGCATGTGTGTGTGTGTATGAGAGAGAGAGCATATATGTGAGACAGCATATGTGTGTGTGCATACCTCCCAACATTTCAAAATTCAAAAGAGGGACACACCACCCCCCCTCTGTGGCAAAAAATGTAAATGTGGTGGGCAGGAGCGGGGGCGGGGCTTAAAAATTCATAAGACCAAAGTAATATAAATAAAATTCTAAATAAAGTCATATCTTTTAATACTCTTAGGCAGCAAATCAAACACAAGCTCAAACCACAGGTATAGCTATGTGAGCTCTGTATTTAATTAGCCTTTGCAGAGACAGTGCTGAATATTTTATCTTAATTGGACATTTAATAATAGATTCTTTAAAGCTGCTCTCTGCTTTCCTCATTAATATTCTAGATTCTGGCCTTTAAAGTAAGCAAAAATGCACAGTAACACACTACATAACATAAACTTACACATGCACTTACACATGCAGATACACACACACACACTACATAGCATACACTTACACATGCACTTACACATGCAGATACACACACACTACATAGCATACACTTTTACATGCAGATACACACACACACTACATAGCATAAGCTTATACATGCAGATACACACACAACATAGCATACACTTACACATGCAGATATACACACACACTACATAGCATACACTTATACATGCAGACACACACTACATATCATACACTTATACAGGCAGATACAAACACACACACACACTACATAGTATACACTTACACATGCAGATACACACACACTACATAGTATACACTTATACATGCAGATACACACACTTAATAGCTTACATTTATACATGCAGGCACACACACTACATAGCATACACTTATACATGCAGATACACACACACACACTTATACATACAGATACACACATACTTATACATACAGATACACACACACACTACACAGCTTACACTTACACATGCAGATATACACACACACTACATAGCATACACTTATACATGCAGACACACACTACATATCATACACTTATACAGGCAGATACAAACACACACACACACTACATAGTATACACTTACACATGCAGATACACACACACTACATAGTATACACTTATACATGCAGATACACACACTTAATAGCTTACATTTATACATGCAGGCACACACACTACATAGCATACACTTATACATGCAGATACACACACACACTTATACATACAGATACACACATACTTATACATACAGATACACACACACTACACAGCTTACACTTATACATGCAGATACACACACATACATACTAATAGATACAGATAGACACACACACTACATCATATATGGGTATCTGTAACTCATTGTATGGGGTCCTGGGGTTGGCAAGCACATTATCTGGCAGTCTGAGGCTGCCGCTGTCTGTTACCCTGGTGTTAGCACTGCTCATTGTATAAAACTGAAGGCATGCTAGTATTATCACCAGGGGTTAAACATCATCACTGCCAGGGGTTAGAGGTCACTATTACCTGAGGTCAGAGGGTATACAGCCTGCCTACTAATGCTTAACCCACACATCATTACTTTTCCACAAGGAATCTAACAGGTATATAACCCTGGGAGAGAAAAACTAGCTGCTTCTGAGTATGTGCCCAATAGAATTAAATGCATAGGGCAATGCGGGACAGATGGCTAGAAAACCGGGACAGCGGGACAGACCCCTAAAATCGGGACTGTCCTGCGAAAATTGGGACAGTTGGGGGGTATGTGTGTATGTGTATGAGAGAGAGCATATTTGTGAGACAGCGTGTGTGTGTGTGTTACAGCATGTGTGTGTGTGTATGAGAGAGAGAGAGCATATGTGTGAGACTGCATATGTGTTTGTGTGTATGAGAGAGACTTCTAATAAATGCTTTATTGTGTGCTTCGTACCAGAGCATTTAAACACCACGTATGCTGTCAGCATTTACCGATGCCGAGCGGACATGATTCACTACAGCGAATCATGTCCGCCCGCCATTTCATAAATTTACCCCATAGTGTCAGCTGGGTATTATCATGATCTTGAGCAATTTTTTAATCTTTGAGATTGCAGACTATGGTTGGGTTTTGATTGGAGTGAAAGAACAGTTTGGGGGTTGACATTTCATTCAGCATCATATTGGCTTGAGCTGTCCCTTATAGCAACCATTCTCTATTCAAAATAACTTAAAGGGACAGTTTACTCTAAATTTTTCTCCCCATTAATTTGTTCCCAAACATCCATTTTACCTGCTGGAGTGTATTAAGTGTATTGATGTAGGTGGCAATGATGCTTTAAATATATATTGCAATTTGCGTATAAGAGCAGTATTGGCACCCACTGATATGTATGGTAAAATGCCTCATGGTGATGCTGCCTTTAAACAGTACTGTTGACCCTTTTGAACATTTTGCGGGCTTTCTCAACATCACAACGGATTCCTTTTCTTGCAGACTGTCTGCACTTTTGGTCATCAGGGTCTTAGTATTAGGCTTTGGTATACAGACAAAAAGTGATAGAATAAGGAAATCTGATTTCCCTGCAAGCACAATTTTAATGGCTTGTGATTTCAAAGAACCAAATCAGCAATTTAATATAAAAAAATAAACATAAAGAAGCAATTTCTCATATATTTTATACTCTGCAGCTGGTATAACAAGTCATTGGAAACATACAGTATTGAGAAAACAATTTTACTGTACTCTGTCCCTTTAATATAATAAACATCACATTACAAGATAATAATAGACCAAAAATAAACTTTTCCTATGTATCAAAGGGACAGTTTACCCAATATTTGTCTGTCCTTTAATTTGTTCCAAATGATCTATTTCGCCTGCTGGAGTGAATTGAATTGTTTACAAGTTTTACCTGCAAGGTTAACCCATTTCATAGGCTGTGGTTTCAAAGCACAAAACCAGCAATTTAATATCCACAAATAAACCTGAAAATGCAACTTCTCATACATTTTATACTTTGCAGCTTGTATAAGAAGTCATTATCACAACCTAATAATAGGCTGACCTTGTAGGTATAATTAGATCTCATTACTTTATCACATTGTGTAAATATACCTGTTTCTTTATCTTATATCTGTCCATAAAGCAATCACCAATACTTGGAGAGAACAATGGAAAATTAACATTTTATTACCTTATCTCTTCTATAACCCACTGGGAGTGTAATTTCTTCTACTGACTGTGTTAAAACATCTTGGCCTCAAGGCCAAAAACTTTCAGGATGGGTGGGGACACCACAGGCTAAATAAACAAATTCAAATGCCAATATAAGGTTAATGTTAATTCTTGTAAACTATTTATTACACTCCAGCAGGTAAAGTAGATCATTGGGCACAAATTAAAGGGGAGGCATTTTTTTTGCGTAAACTGTCCCTTTAAGGGAAAACCAGTTTTACTGTATACTGTCCCTTGTTGCTAAAAGCTAAAATAAACTGTAGAATCCACGCACCTCGCCCATAAATAACAGACACACATGCGGATCCTCAGTCTGACAACAATGCAATATAAGAATGTGTTTTAGGCTGACCTGCGTTTTACCTGTACAATATTTAGAGAGAACTAAAGGCATTACAGTGTTTTTATGCAGTTCACAATGTCTCAGACAATACATACAGCCTTTGTAAAATGCTACTCTTACCTTATCTTACGTTTACAGATCGGCAGCAATAACTGAGATTACAGCTTATGTACCATGGGCGGGGATAGAATGAGAAATGAAAGTAAAAGTAACTTTCTTTTGTTCTGTATGTTTACGTGACAGATTTAGGTGGTAGTAAAACATATTTGTGAGCACAAATACAAATCTGTAGATTAGATTTTTAAAAGGAAATTAAATGCAATGAATTTAAATCCTAGATATGAAAGAACAGAAGTTAAAGGGACAGTTTACTCAAAACATTTCTCCCTTTTAGTTTGTTCCCAATGATCCACTTTACCTACTGGATTGTATTAAATTGTTTACAAGTATTTAATTTACCCTTATATTGGCATTTGAAATAGTTGATTTAGCCTGTGGTATCCCCACCTATTCTGGTCCAAGCTATAGATAAGCTGTGTAAACACAGCCAGCAGAAGCAATTACACTCCTAGTGGGGTATAGAAGAGATAAGTTACTAAAATGTTAATTTTCCATTGTTCTCTCCAAGTATTGGTCTTTGGTTTATGGACAGATATAAAATAATGAAGCATGTGTATGTACACAATGTGATAAAGAAATGAGATCTGATTATACCTATAAACTCAACCAATTTTATTAGGTTGTGGCTTCAAAACACAAAATCAGCTGTTTCATATACACAAATAAACCTTAAAAATCAAATTCTTATATATTTTATTCTATGCAGTTGGTAAAAAAAAAAAGTAATTGGAAACACATTAATGGAAAAACAATGCTACAGTATACTGTCTTTTTAAAGGGACAGTCTACACCAAAATAGTTATTGTTTAAAAAGATAGATAACGCCTTTACTTCCCATTCCCCAGCTTTACACAACCAACATTGCTATATTAATATACTTAAACCTCTAAATTTCTGCCTGTTTCTAAGCCACTACAGACAGCCTTTTATCACATGCTTTTTAATTAGCTTTTCACTACAAGTGGCTGCTAATTCATGCGTGCCATATAGATAACATTGTGCTCACTCCCCTGGAGTTGTGCATTAAACTAATTGGCTAAATTGCAAGCCAGTAGATAATAAATAAATAGCCATGTGATAAGGGAGCTGTCAGAAGAGGCCTAGATAAAAGGTAATCACAGGGGTAAAAAGTTGACCGTACAAAACTGGGGAATGGGTAAAAAAGGGATAATCTATATTTTGAAACAATAAAAAAATTGGAGTAGACTGTACCTTTAAATAAGCTACATTGTTCTAGATTAAAAATCTATTTGTATTTAATTTCAAATTTGATATAATGTGTGTTTCTATATGACATATAAGGGTGATAAGGATCATTCCCATTGTAGTGAGTAGACAGGTATTACTTTGTCTTAAAAAAAATAAAGAAAAAGTATATTGTAGCATAACCTCATTATTAGGAGGAACAAAGAGAAAATTGATTACAAAGATCCTTTAAATTGATAAATGCTTCAAAAGCTTGTAACCTGTATAGATAACTGTTAATTTCTAGATAATATGTTTTTTATGTTTGTATTGCATGACTAACAAAATATAGTATACTAGTCCTAAAGCCCGTATACACGGGCCATTTTTTGCAGTACAGCGGTCCCACCCCTTGCTCTCTCTCTATCCCCCCTCTCTTTTGCTCTCTCTTTCTCCCCTCTCTTTTGCTCTCTCTCTCTCCCCTCTCTTTTACTCTCTCTCTTCCCCCTCTCTTTTGCTTTTTCTCTTCCCACTCTCTTTTGCTCTCTCTCTCCCCCTCTCTTTTGCTCTCTCTCTCCCCCTCTCTTTTGCTCTCTCTCTTCCCCCTCTCTTTTGCTCTCTCTCTTCCCCCTCTCTTTTGCTCTCTCTCTCCCCCCCTCTCTTTTGCTCTCTCTCTCCCCCCTCTCTTTTGTTCTCTCTCTCCCCCCTCTCTTTTGCTCTCTCTCTCCCCCCTCTCTTTTGCTCTCTCTCCCCCCTCTCTTTTGCTCTCTCCCCCTTCTTTTGCTGTCTCTCTCCCTCTCTTTTGCTCTCTCTCTTCCCCCCCCCTCTCGTTTGCTCTCTCTCCTCTCGTTTGCTCTCTCTCTCCTCTCATTTGCTCTCTCTCTCCTCTCTTTTGCTGTCTCTGTCCCTCTCTTTTGCTCTCTCTCCCCCTCTCTTTTGCTCTCTCTCCCCCTCTCTTTTGTGCGCTCTCCCCCTCTCTTATGCACTCTCTCCCCCTCTCTTTTGTGCTCTCTCCCCCCCCTCTCTTTTGTGCTCTCCCCCCTCTCTTTTGTGCTCTCTCCCCTCTCTCTTTTGTGCTCTCTCCCCCCTCTCTTTTGTGCTCTCTCCCCCCTCTCTTTTGTGCTCTCTCCCCCCTCTCTTTTGTGCTCTCTCTCCCCTCTCTTTTGTGCTCTCTCTCCCCTTTCTTTTGTGCTCTCTCCCTCCTCTTTTGTGCTCTCTCCCCCCTCTATTTTGTGCTCTCTTCTCCCTCTCTTTTGTGCTCTCTCCCCCCTCTCTTTTGTGCTCTCTCCCCCCTCTCTTTTGTGCTCTCTCGCCCTCTCTTTTGTGCTCTCTCCCCCTCTCTTTTGTGCTCTCTCCCCCTCTCTTTTGTGCTTTCTCCCCCTCTCTTTTGTGCTCTCTCCCCCTCTCTTTTGTGCTCTCTTCCCCTCTCTTTTGTGCTCTCTCCCCCCTCTCTTTTGTGCTCTCTCCCCCTCTCTTTTGTGCTCTCTCCCCCCTCTCTTTTGTGCTCTCTCCCCCTCTCTTTTGTGCTCTCTCCCCCTCTCTTTTGTGCTCTCTCCCCCCTCTATGTGCTCTCTCCCCCCTCTCTTTTGTGCTTCCTCCCCCCTCTATTTTTCTGTCTCTCTCCCTCCTCTCTTTTGCTGTCTCTCTCCCTCCCTTTATCCCCCCTCTTCTGCTCTCTCTATCCCCCCTCTTTAGAGCTCTCTGTCGGCTCCGGCATCTGGCCCTGTCCGGTCCCGCCCGCATCACGCCCGGCCCCGCCCGCGCCACGTCCGGGCCCCGCCCACGCCGCACCCACCCGGTCATGCCCACTACACCACACGCCAGGTCAGTTGGAAGGCCAGGTGTGTTTGTCCTTGGGCGCAGTCTCTACTGCGCATGACAGCTTCGGACAAACACACTTGGCCTTTTATTATATAGGATAGGATATTTTAGTCAATATAAACAGATGGGCGAAAGCCAGAGATGAATGATAGAGATATAGTTATCTATGATTTAGTAAGAGGTAAAATGTAAGAAGTTCAGTTATCTATGATTTAGTAAGAGGTAAAATGTAAGAAGTTCAGTTATCTATGATTTAGTAAGAGGTAAAATGTAAGAAGTTCAGTTTTACTTTATACAGGTGACATTTGAATAACTAAAAGTAAAACATTTATAAGAACATGCATAATATGATTGATGACAAGAACTAATTAAAGAAAGTGTTAAGTTCTAGACTTATTGCAGAATATAGTCTATTACAGACTGATATGTGAAAAAATAATTTTTATTTCAAAACACACAATAGAAAGTACACTTCCCTAAATTAGGGTTTATTTAAGACAGAAGGCAAATAATTGAAATTTCTTTACTGTCCCCACAGCAGTAAAAAAAAAGTACAATGGAAAAAATATACTGGGGACAGTCCCTATCCCTGAAATACAGACATAAAAAAGGAACCGGATACAGGAAAATAATGCCAATCCAAAAACAATAACATTCAGTCTGTTTTTAGAAGGAACTATGAGTAATTCAAGCACCATATACAAAATATAAATATAACAGAGTATAAATATATATATATATAGTCATTCAAAAAAGAAAGGCACTCACCGGGTCTTAATAAACTTATCTCCTTTATTGTATGGACGTTTCGGGGTTACCCCCATCCTCAGACAAACATTAATACACACATAAATATATATACACACACACACATATATATATATATATACAAAACACAGAAGGGTACTGCACTCTCAGACTGGTCTAGGTATACATCCTTTGACCCTGCAACATGCATAGCCCAGGGTGCTCAATAGAACTCTCAGGCAGCTGCACTGTCCCCAGAGTCACAGGCAGTTAACCCCTGACATGTCTGGCTTCAAGGCCCATAGGTAAAATTACAAAACAAATTAATACAACACACAGAGGAAGCCCAGCACTCACTTGCAAGCTCTCAGCTAAAATTAAAAGCAAAAATGGGAGAGTTAGTTACTGCATCTGGCCAAATGGGACAAGCCCAGGTACCACGTTAAAGGGACAGTCTAGGCCAAAATAAACTTTCATGATTCAGATAGAGCATGTAATTTTAAACAATTTTCCAATTTACTTTTATCACCAATTTTGCTTTGTTCTCTTGGTATTCTTAGTTGAAAGCTTAACCTAGGGAGGTTCATATGCTAATTTCTTAGACCTTGAAGCCCACCTCTTTCAGATTGCATTTTAACAGTTTTTCACCACTAGAGGGTTTGTTATCTATATGAAATACGTGAACTCTGTGCTCTTGCACGAGAAGTTATCTGGGAGCAGGCACTGATTGGCTAGACTGCAAGTCTGTCAAAAGAACTGAAAAAGGGGCAGTTTGCAGAGGCTTAGATACAAGATAATCACAGAGGTTAAAAGTATATTAATATAACTGTGTTGGTTATGCAAAACTGGGAAATGGTTAATAAAGGGATTATCTATCTTTTAACACAATAAATATTCTGGTGTAGACTGTCCCTTTAAGGTCTATCCCAAAACATGGGCCCCTAATAGAGCCATACAAATGCAAGCTCTCAATCAAACAAACAAACTGGGAACAAGTGAAGGGTGCATGGGCTTATGTAATCACTCTAGACATATACAAAACACAGAAGGGTACTGCACTCTCAGACTGGACTGGGTACACATCCTATGACCCTGCAACATGCTAAATAGCACTTTCAGACAGCTGCACTGTCCCCAGAGTCACAGACAGTTAACCCCAGACAGGTCTGGGTGCAAGGGCCATAGGGAAAATTACAAAACAAATTAATACAACACACAGAGGAAGTCCAGAATGTGAGTCCCATGAGCACCCAGGGCTGTGCATGTTGCAGGGTCATATGATGTCTACCCCCTATGGTTTGAGAGCAGTGGATGCTCCTCTATATGAGCAAAGGTGCATGTCAACCCTACAGAGAGAAAAAACAAAAAACATTTTGGCTGAATAAATAGAATTTTTTCAATACCCCACTATTGGAAAAATTATATTTATTCAGCCAAAAAGGTTCCAGTTCTGTTTTGTAAAAAAAAAGAAAAAAATATTGCTGTTTTCACTTCTATCTGTCACACTGCACGTGCGATAAATAGAAGTATAGGCATCAAGCCCTTTGCACTAATTTCTATATTCCTGTAGCTCCGCTCCCAACTCAGCCCCTATCCTTCTTAATTGCACAGATTTTGCTGTGCGAATGAAAGTCAGCCATCACTGTGGAGCCGACGAGGCTCCTCCTCCCGCACGTACGTGATGAAAGTATGAGGGAGAAGTTGTGTCTCTGCGGAAGAAACAGATTTAGTTATAGCCACTCTGCTGACTGTTAGCCACACGTGAAGTAACTGATTGGAATCTGAATCAGAATTTTAACGACAATCAGTTAATTCATAGGTAACAGTCAGCAGAGTGCCTATAACTAAATCTGTTTGTGTGAAGTTGAACACCAGATTGGCAAATTTGAACCTCAAAAGAGCACAGACTGTCAATGTACTGTTTTTATCCAGAGACCTTGCGGGGCAGTCACATGGGTTGCTGCAAACTGTATTCTCTGTGAACGGTGTTATGTAGCTTACTGAAAAATCATCCCTCCCTTCTGCTCACTGTCTGTCTCGTCTCCACTAGAAGGAGCAACTTCAAAGTCCTTATCTTCCAGGTTAGTAAAGCTTGAATAAATGTTCAGTGTGTGAGAGAACATGATGGAAAATACCACAGCCATTTTTTAACACCTCCTCTATAACTGTATAACTCATACACGGCATATGTGTACTTAACTTTTTCCATGACTACTAAACTCTTACCAAAAGTACAGAACAAAGGAATGTGTAAGGTATTATTTATGTTGGATCTATGTTATAGCCCTACACTACTATTGATCATAGAGAGTGTGGTGTTCTTGTAACAGCTGCAGGTACTGTCTTCCATAGCTACATTGGTAAGGAACTCCCACATCTGTCTCTTATTCTAAACTTCCCTCTGCCCCCCCCCCCCCCCCCGTGTCTCTCCAGCAGTCAGTAAGAGGCTCGGAGCAGGTTCTGCTACTAGGAATAGAAAGGGGAGTGTGTGGACTCGGGGCTGCAGCTTTTAAAGGGACATTCCAGCCAAAACTGAAATCCACATGGTTGCATTTCAATTTTGAATATAAGCATTTTTGTAATATACATGTATTAGCAAAAATGCTTCTTATGAAAGCTATAGCTGTTTCAAAAGTGTATTTAAGTATGCACCGTGCACCAGCATATAAACACAGCACTTGCTCAGAGAGCCTAAGGCACTTGTATCTGGCAATGACTGAATTTGTTAATTGCTGACATGATACAAGCCCACTGGCACTCTGACCAGCTGCAGTATTTAAAATTCTGGTGTTCTGAGAATTTCTAGCTATGTCTCACATGCACGTGCAGAGAAAAATGTTAACAATAATACAGTGATAACTTTTACTAGAAGCATTTTTGCCAATACCTGTATATTTGTATATTGCAAATATGTTTCTATTCAAAGATGAAATTCATCTCTGTGAATTTAAATTTTGACTAGAATGTCCCTTTAATGTGAGCGGGTGTCTTGTAGCAATAGAAGGTTACTACTTACTCTTCATCTTATCTGCAGTTCTGCACTAATCATAAGGCTGATAAAAATGATGACTAGGAAGTTGGTTTCTTATTCAAGCTGTTTCTTATTCGTGAAATTCTGTTTCTTATTCATGGAAGTTGTTTTCTTATTCAATTTTTTTTTTGTCAGACTGCTTTAAATTGACTTTAAAACAAAAATAAAGGTTTTATTAAAATAATAATATGATTCATATAATGTAGTTACACAGAGGTGGAATCCCTTTATACAAACTGGAAAAAAAGGGCATACGTTGGCACCAATACAAATATTACTATTTTGAATAAGTAACTGATATTTTCAAAGGGTTAATAATTATTGGGCCACTGATTTCACTATGAATATATAGAGGGTAGATCCCCCTCCATGACATGCAGTTGTTTTTAGCCTGGCGCAATTGTGTTTTGGGCACACAAATTGATGCCAACGCTGCCATAGGTGCTCTTATTCTCATTTTTGAATACGTAACTAATATTTTCAAAGGGTTAATAACCATTGGGCCACTGATTTCACTATAAATATATATAGGGTAGATCCCCTTCCATGACATGCAATTGTTTTTAGCCTGGCCCAATGGTGTTTTGGGCACAGAAATTGATGCCTACCCTGGCATAGGTGTTCGAATTCTCATTTGTGAATAAGTAACTGATATTTTCAAAGGGTTAATAACCATTGGGCCACTGATTTCACTATGAATATATATAGGGTATTTCTCCCTCCATGGCATGCAATAGTTTTTAGTCTGGCCCAATGGTGTTTTGGGCACAGAAATTGATGCCAACCCTGGCATAGGTGATGTTATTCTCATTTTTTAATAAGTAACTGATATTTTCAAAGGGTTAATAACCATTGGACCACTGATTTCACTATGAATATATAGAGGGTAGATCCTCCTCCATGACATGCAATTGTTATTAGCCTGACCCAATGTTTTTTTGGGCACAGAAATTGATGCCAACCCTGGCATATGTGCTCTTATTCTCATTTTTAATAAGTAACTGATATTTTCAAAGGGTTAATAACAATTGGGCCACTGATTTCACTATGAATATATACAGGGTATATCCCCCTCCATGACATGCAATAGTTTTTAGTCTGGCCCAAAGGTGTTTTGGGCACAGAAATTGATGCCAACCCTGGCATAGGTGATGTTATTCTCATTTTTGAATAAGTAACTTATATTTTCAAAGGGTTAATAACCACTGGGCCACTGATTTCACTATGAATATATACAGGGTAGATCCCCCTCCATGACATGCAATAGTTTTTAGTCTGGCCCAATGGTGTTTTGGGCACAGAAATTGATGCCAACCCTGACATAGGTGCTCTAATTCTCATTTTTGAAAAGTAACTGATGTTTTCAAAGGGTTAACCATTGGGCCACTAATTTCACTATGAATATATACAGGGTATATCACCCTCCATGACATGCAATTGTTTTTAGCCTGGCCCAATGGTGTTTTGGGCACAGAAATTGATGCCAACCCTGACATAGGTGCTCTAATTCTCATTTTTGAAAATTAACTGATGTTCTCAAAGGGTTAATAATCATTGGGCCACTAATTTCACTATGAATATATAAAGGTTATATCACCCTCCATGACATGTAATTGTTTTTAGCCTGGCCCAATGGTGTTTTGGGCACATAAATTGATGCCAACCCTGTCATAGGTGTTGTAATTCTCATTTTTGAATAAGTAACTGATATTTTCAAAGGGTTAATAACCATTGAGCCACTGATTTCACTATGAATATATACAGCGTAGATCCCTCTCCATGACATGCAATTGTTTTTAGCCTTGCCCAATGGTGTTTTGAGCACAGAAATTGATGCCAACCCTGGCATAGGGGCTCTTATTCTCATTTTTTAATAAAAACACTGATATTTTCAAAGAGTTAATAACCATTGGTCCACTGATTTCACTGTGAATATATACAGGGTATATCCCCCTCCATGAAATTCAATTGTTTTTAGCCTGGCCCAATGGTGTTTTGGGCACATAAATTGATGCCAACTTTTTGAAAAAGTAACTGATATTTTTAAAGTGTTAATAACCATTGGGCCACTAATTTCACTATGAATATATACAGGGTATATCCCCCTCCATGACATGCAATTGTTTTTAGTCTGGCCCAATGGTGTTTTGGGCACAGAAATTGATGCCTACCCTGGCATAGGGGCTCTTATTCTCATTTTTGAATAAGTAACTGATATTTTCAAAGGGTTAATAACCATTGGGCCACTGATTTCACTATGAATATATACAGGGTATATCCCCCTCCATGACATGCAATTGTTTTTAGTCTGGCCCAATGGTGGTTTGGGCACAGAAATTGATGCCAATCCTGGCATAGGTGCTGTAATTCTCATTTTTTAATAAGTAACTGATATTTTCAAAGGGTTAATAACCATTGGGCCACTGATATACATACATATATACATACACACACCCAAAACATATATATATATATATATACACACACATACACACACAACATATAGACACACACACAGAGCATATGCACACACACAACATATACACACACACACAACATACATCTACATCAGCAGGATAATCATAGAGCAGCAGACCCTGCAAAATAAGCATATAGACCCCAGCAGTACAGTAGAGCAGGTTCCCAGGCAGACTGACACTTTGAGAACGTACAGCAGACATCAGCGAGGCTGTACATGAACCTGTCCTTATACACAGCGAGTAAGGGCAACAAACACAGCAACACCGGCTCCTTAGAGACACTGCATTTTCACTAAAAAATTTCTCATTGCAGAAAATGAAAAAAAGTTCTGCCTCTGGGCTCTTGCCTCTCTCTATACAGTTTACTGTTTCGGCCATCCGTGGCTCAATGTATAGAGGTAATTGGTCTGATGGTTGCTTCCATGGACATCATTCCCTTTGCTCGATTACATTTGAGAGCTCTGCAGTTATGCATGCTTAGTCAATGGAATGGGGACCATGCAGATCTGTCTCAGAGGATAGATCTAGATCAGTCGACAGGAGACTTTCTCCCGTGGTGGCTGTCTCAGGGAACATGCTTTCGGAAACCATCCTGGGTGATGGTGACCACAGACGCCACCCTGCTGGGCTAGGGAGCAGTCTGTGACTCGTTAAAGGCGCAGGGACTCTGGACTCAGGAGGAATCTGCTCTCCCCAAAAACATCTTGGAGTTGAGAGCAATTTTCAATGCTCTGATGGCTTGGCCTCAGCTGTCCTTAGTCCAGTTTATCAGGTTCCAGTCAGACAACTTAACCTCAGTGGCTTACATCAACCATTAGGGAGTAACTCTGAGTTCTGTAGCCATGAAGGAGGTGACTCGGATTATTCAGTGTGCGGAAGCTCACAATTGATTTCTATTAGCCATCCACATTCCAGGAGTGGACAACTGGGAAACAGATTTCCTAAACAGACAGACTTTTCATCCCGGGGAGTGGGAAGAGGTGGTCTCCAGCTTAAGCTTTAAATGGGGGGTTCCGGAGTTGGATCTGATGGTGTCTTGGCAGAATTCAAAGCTAAAATCAGTCCAAAAACAGAGACACTGAACCCAGATGCTTTCTTTCGTGATTTAGAGCATGCAATTGTAATCAACTTTCTAATTTACTCCTATTATCAAATTTTCTTCATTCTCTTGGTATATTTATTTGAAATGCAAGAATGTAAGTTTAGATGCATGATTGGTGGATAAATTCACCCACCAATAAAAAAGTGCTGTCCAGAGGTCTGAACCAATAAAAAATCTTAGATGTCCTCTTTTTGAAATAAAGATAGCAAGAGAACAAAGAAAAAATGATAATAGGAGTAAATTAGAAAGTTGCTTGCAATTGCATGCTCTATCTGGATCACGAAAGAAAAAATTTGGGTGTATCATATGAAGAGCGACGTGCAAGGAAGATGAGCCTGGCAGAGGCATTCATAATGGATTGTAAAGGAGCTATGTGGCAGCTAGGTAAACCAGAGAGGACGGGGTTGCAGTAGTCGAGGCGGTAAAGGATGTGAGAGATGTCTTGTCCCTCCTGTCAGGATATCTGTGAGTGTTATTAAATAATATATATACTGTATATATACAGTATCTACATATATATATATATATATATATATATATATATATATATATATATATATATATATATATATATATATATATATATATATATATATATATATATATACACACACATATACAGTATCTCACAAAAGTGAGTACACCCCTCACATTTTTGTAAATATTTTATTATATCTTTTCATGTGACAACACTGAAGAAATGACACTTTGCTACAATGTAAAGTAGTGAGTGTACAGCCTGTATAACAGTTTAAATTGGCTGTCCCCTCAAAATAACTAAACACACAGCCATTAATGTCTAAACCATTGTCAACAAAAGTTAGTACACCTCTATGTGGAAATGTCCAAATTTTGCCCAATTAGCCATTTTCCTGTCCCGTGTCATGTGACTCATTAGTTTTACAAGGTCTCAGGTGTGAACGGGGATCAGGTGTGTTAAATTTGGTGTTATCACTCTTACACTCTCTCATACTGGTCACTGGAAGTTCAACATGGCACCTCAAGGCAAAGAACTCTCTGAGGATCTTAAAAAAAGAATTGTTGCTCTACATAAAGATGGCCTAGGCTATAAGAAGATTGCCAAGACCCTGAAACTGAGCTGCAGCATGGTGGGCAAGACCATACAGCGGTTTCACAGGACAGGTTCCACTCAGAACAGGCCTCGCCATAGTCGAACAAAGAAGTCGAGTGCACATGCTCAGCGTTATATCCAGAGGTTGTCTTTGGAAATAGACGTATGAGTGCTGCCAGCATTGCTGCAGAGGTTGAAGGGGTGGAGGGTCAGCATTGTCAGTGCTCAGACCATAAGCCGCACACTGCATCAAATTAGTCTGCATGGCTGTCATCCCAGAAGGAAGCCTATTCTAAATATGATGCACAAGAAAGCCTGCAAACAGTTTGCTGAAGACAAGCAGACTAAGGACATGGATTACTGGAACCATGTCCTATGGTCTGATGAGACCAAGATCAACTTATTTGGTTCAGATGGTGTCAAGCGTGTGTGGCGGCAACCAGGTGAGGAGTACAAAGACAAGTGTGTCTTGCCTACAAGCAGTGTCATGGTCTGGGCCTGCATGAGTGCTGCCGGCACATGGGAGCTACAGTTCATTGAGGGAACCATGAATGCCAACATGTACTGTGACATACTGAAGCAGAGCATGATCTCCTCCCTTCGGAGACTGGGCCACAGGGCAGTATTCCAACATGATAATGACCCCAAAGACACCTACAAGACGCCCACTGCCTTGCTAAAGAACCTGGGGATAAAGGTGGTGAACTGGCCAAGCATGTCTCCAGACCTAAACCCTATTGAGCATCTGTGGGGTATACTCAAATGGAAGGTGGGGAGCGCAAGGTCTCTAACATCCACCAGCTCCGTGATGTCATCATGGAGGAGTGGAAGAGGACTCCAGTGGCAACCTGTGAATCTCTGGTGAACTCCATGCCCAAGAGGGTTAAGGCAGTGCTAGAAAATAATGGTGGCCACACAAAATATTGCCACTTTGGGCCAAATTTGGACATTTCTATTAGGGGTGTACTCACTTTTGTTGCCAACAGTTTAGACATTAATGGGTGTGTGTTCAGTTATTTTGAGGGGACAGCAAATTTTCACTGTTATACAGTCTGTACACTCACTACTTTACATTGTAGCAAATTGTCATTTCTTAAGTGTTGTCACATGAAAAGATATAATAAAATATATACAAAAATATGAGGGGTGTACTCACTTTTGTGAGATACTGTATATGATAAGACCAAATAATTCATTTATATATGAAGCTGTTTGTATCAGTTTTATTACTGTATGTTACAGTTCTCTCTATCAAATGGTCTGAGCTGGGTAACACAACCCCCCCCCTTCTTGTTGTCAAGGACGCATTGCAAACCTTTGTCCCAATTCATCAAAGGAATTGCCTTCAAAGAAATTTTATCACATGGCACCCTCAGGTCTGAACGCCCATATATGGAGTTTCCTGCCCAAGATGTGTATATGTTACAGAAACTCCCAAGGATGACACAGACCCCCTGTAGACAACAGTCGCTCAGTCTGAACTGATATTTGAATATACCAAGATTCTCAGGGATTGTGGCCCTTATCATCTAAGTGTTAACTACCCCATACTGAGTTCAAATACACAAAGTTCAGGCTTATGTCTCTTTGGAAAACAACAGGAGAAAACAAAGAAATATCCTAACCTGTGTAATTTGAAATCATAAGGTTGAAACTTTAAAAGAGTCATTTGAAATTAATTGTTATAATATTCAAATCTATTTAAAATACTCAAATAACATATATATATATATATGAACCTAGAAGATTGTCTATGCCTAAGAAGGGTAATATGGGAAGTTGAAAGACTAACACCTAGATTACGAGTTTTGCATTAGAGGCTGTGCGGTGCTATCGAGCAGTTTATGCTCACCGCTCACTTACAGACAGCGCTGGTATTATGGGGTTTTTCAAACCAGACAAGAAGTGAGCGTTGAGCAAAATTTTTCTCATTACCGCACTCCAATACCAGCGCTGCTTACGTTAGCGGTGAGCTGGTGCAACTGCACAATTTCCCCATAGGAATCAACGGGGAGAGCCGTCTGAAAAAAAGTCTAACACCTGCAAAAAAGCAGCATAAAACTCCTTAACGCAGCTCCATTGATTCCTATGGGGAAATACATTTTATGTCTACACCTAACACCCTAACATGATCCCGAGTCTAAACACCCCTAATCTTACACTTATTAACCCCTAATCTGCCCCCCTGACATTGCAGACACCTACATTATAATTATTAACCCCTAATCTGCCGCTCCGGACACCGCCGCCACCTACATTATACTTATGAACCCCTAATCTGCTGCCCCCAACATTGCCGACACCTACATTATGTTTATTAATGCCTAATCTGCTGCCCCCAATGTCGCCTCAACCTACCTACACTTTTTAACCCCTAATCTGCAGCCCCCAACGTCGCCGCCACTATAATAAATATATTAGCCCCTAAACTGCTGCACTCCCGCCTCACAAACATTAATTAAATATTATTAACCCCTAATCTGCCGTCCCTAACATCACCGACACCTACCTACATTTATTAACCCCTAATCTGCTGCCCCCAACGTCGCCGCCACTATACTAAAGTTATTAACCCCTAAATCTAAGTCTAACCCTAACCCCCCTAACTTAAATATAATTTAAATAAATCTAAATAAAAATTCATATCATTAAGTAAATTATTCCTATTTAAAACTAAATACTTACCTATAAAATAAACCCTAAGATAGCTACAATATAACTAATAGTTACAGTGTAGCTATCTTAGGGTTTATTTTTATTTTACAGGCAAGTTTGTATTTATTTATTTTTAAAGACACGATGAGTCCACGGATTTCATCCTTACTTGTGGGATAATGCCCCCTGGTCAGCAGGAGGAGGCAAAGAGCACCACAGCAGAGCTGTATATATAGCTCCTCCCTTCCCTCCCACTCCAGTCATTCTCTTTGCCTGTGTTAGTGATAGGAAGAGGTAAAGTGAGATGTTAGTTTAAGATTCTTCTATCAAGAGTTTGTTATTTTAAAATGGTACCAGTGAGTGCTATTTTATTAAGGGTGTAGCCGTATTCCTTGTCAGCCTCTAGAGTAGAGCTACAGGAGGCTTTAAAGCAATGGGAACTGGTGGGACTTAACTCTCACTGCGCCTCCCATACTGAGTGCTGCCCTTCTGATGATGGTCTTAGCAGATGTTAACTAAGGCCCTGTATGTCTCCACAGATCGACAGGAGGGAGAAGACTTCTGGATCCTGTGGGACTTGTCATGCTGTCACTCAGCATAGAGATATGTGCAGTATGTTATTTCTCTGGGACATGAGCTAGCTCAGAAAAGACTGTATATTTTCCTTTCTAACAAGAGGGGTCATAAACGTTTATTAAGGGTTTCCCTCAGTACTCTGACTTTCGAAAGGTGGAAGGAGCTTTCAAGTGTCATGTCAGACCGTAACTTGATAGGGCTCTTCCTGAACTAATAGACCAATATTGGTGGTGCTGTGGGCGAGACGCTGGGGATGTTACAGAGTTTTTGATATGTACTCCGGTGTAGGCAGTGTGTTTTACTGGGGTTCCGGCATTTGTTTCACTATGGTTAGCCAGGTTCAGATGACCGCCCATGATGGGTTGGGCTTAGCATTCGCACGCTGAGAAGCCGCGCAGTTGTCTCTTCTAAGGGATCCCGACATCCGATGCGCAACAAGCTTTAGGCTCCGGTGTTTGCTAGACCGCATGGATTAAGCCAGGCGGACTTAGGCATTCTGCAGATCGGATAGACGTGGTTGGTGTACCGTCGGGGCAGGTAGGCGCCTCAGCAGAGATGTTGAGGCGAGGAGGTGCAATGTTAGTTTTTCATTATTATTCCTAGTAAAATGGATTAATTGTCAGAGTTGCTGTATTAATATGTGTTTTTATATTTTAAAGATACAGTTACACTCTGTTGCAAGGCTGAGTGTTGGTACAGTAAAATTGTGTAAATTTATTATTTAAAGGCACAGTTAAGCTCTGCTTTCAGGAGATATTTTATTAAGTCATATTAGGCTATTCTCATACTTTTTATGATTTAAGTGCAACAGGTCCACGACCAAAATTTGTTTTTGCTTTATTTGTTTTCATGGAAGACCTTCAGAGCGTCACATGTTCCATGTGTTTGAATGCCAATGTGGAACCCCCTGTTACTTTTTGACCCTCATGCACTGAGAGGGCATTACAGTTTAGAGAACAAATTGCTTTGCTAAAAATTTGACTAAAACGGATGTTTCTCAGGGTTCTACTGATGAGATATAGAGTATGCTGCAGTTTTCTCCCCAAGGGTCACAGACTTTAATGCCCGTGCAAGCGGAAGCAAGAACCTCTGCAGCTTCTGCTGCGATCACACTAAAGGACATAGCTGCAGTTATGTCATCTACACTTTCAGATGCATTATCTGCCTTTCCTGTACTTCAAGGCAAACGCAGAAGGAAGGAAACCCAAGTGGTCAATACAGCTTCTGATGCTTTGATGGTGATCTCAGATATACCCTCCCAGGGCTCTGAATTGGAGGGTATGAAGATCCTATCCGAAGGCGAACTTTCTGACTCAGGAAGTGTCTTGCCACTGACAGATTCAGAAGTGGTTTCCTTCAGATTTAAACTTGAACACCTCCGCCTGTTATTGAGGGAGGTTTTGGTGACTCTGGACAACTGCGATTCAATTGTGGTCCCTCCAGAGAAATTGAGTAAGTTGGACAGATATCTAGAAGTCCCTTCTTATTCTGATGTTTTTCCAGTTCCTAAGAGAACTTCAGAGATTATTGCTAAGGAATGGGAGAGACCATGTATTCCATTCTCTCCTCCTGTTTTCAAGAAGATTTACCCTATAGCTGACGCTATTAGGGACTGTTGGCAGACGTCCCTAAGGTGGAAGAAGCTATTTCCACCTTGGCTAAGCGAACTACTATTCCTATTGAGGATAGTTGTGCTATCAAAGACCCCATGGATAAGAAATTGGAGGGTCTCCTTAAGAAGATCTATGTTCATCAGGGGTTGCTATTGCAGCCGGCGGCCTGCATTGTTATGGTTACAAGTGCGGCCGCTTATTGGTTAGATGCTCTGGAAGAATCTCTTAAAACTGAGACTTCTTTGGAAGAGATAAAGGATAGGATTAAAGCTCTTAAATTAGCTAATTCTTTTATTACAGATGCTTCTTTGCAGATTAAGCCGGGACTATTAGGAGTCGCCCGACAGACACGCTAAGGCTGATGACGTCACAGGGGCTCATCCAATCGCGGTGTCAGTTCCTCTGGTCTGGTCAGAACACCAGCTCCTCCCGAACTCCCCCGGATACAAGCCTGTATGTGTTAAGCCAAAGTGGATGGCTAGATAGAATGGCGGGCAGTCAACGTAGTCAGTCAGACTAAGACTCTTAGGCCAGCATAGGTAAAAATATGGAGCATTTATTTAAATCAAAGTTAAAACAACAGCAGCAACGCATTTCTCGGCTGATAGCCATTTCATCAGCCGTTTGACAGCCTGATGAAACAGCGTTGCTGTTGTTGTTTTAACTTTGTTATAAATAAATGCTTCATATTTTTACCTATGCTGGCCTAAGAGTCTTAGTCTGACTGACTACGTTGACTGCCCGCCATTCTATCTAGCCATCCACTTTGGCTTAACACATACAGGCTTGTATCCGGGGGAGTTCGGGAGGAGCTGGTGTTCTGACCAGACCAGAGGAACTGACACCACGATTGGAAGAGCCCCTGTGATGTCATCAGCCTTAATGCGTCTGTCGGGTGACTCCTAATAGTCCCGGCTTGCTCGTACTAGCAATCCTAGCCGCATTGTATGTGAGTAGTCTGTTATTTGGGGGAAGGGCTGCAAATTGTGCCTTTACATCCAGACGATACTGCTCTATCACTTGGTGCCTCTCTTTCTTTCTATTCGTCATCTTTAGGAGTCCTCCTTGGATAATCTTACTGTGAGTGCAGCCTGAGACATATCTGAATCACTCTACAATTACACTAAACACAAGTGCGCCTCTTTTGGGGGATTACTGATCCTGGTTTCTTTGCAGATTACCAAATTGGCGGCTAAGAGTTCGGGTTTTTCCATCTTAGCATGCAGAGCCTTATGGTTGAAATCTTGGTCTGCGGACGTGTCATCTAAGTCTAAGCTTTTGGCTATTCCTTACAAGGGGAAGACCCTGTTCGGACCTGACTTGAAGGAAATTATTTCTGACATCACAGGAGGCAAGGGTCATCTCCTCCCTCAGGATAAGAAATCCAAACAGAGAGGTCCACAGAGTAATTTTCGTTCCTTTCTAAACTTCAAGGGAATCCCTCCTTCCTCTTCCTCTAAACAGGAATGGAACTATACACAAACCAAGTCTACCTGGAGACCCAACCAGTCTTGGAACAAGGGTAAACAATCTAAAAAACCTGCTGCTGCTCCCAAGTCAGCATGAAGGGTTGGCCTTCTTCATACAGGCTTGGATACGAGACGTTCAGGATCCCTGGGCAATAGAGATGTGTCCCAGGGATACAAATTGGAGTTCAGAAATTCCTCCCCTAGAGAAAGATTTCTTCTTTCATGATTATCTGCAGACCAGATAAAAAGAGAGGCATTCTTTTTACTCAAATTTGTTTGTAGTTCCCAAAAAAGAGGGAACCTTCAAACCTATTTTAGACCTCAAAAGTCTAAACAAGTTTCTCAGAGTTCCATCCTTCAAGATAGAAACCATTGTTACCATTCTCCCATTGATCCTGGACAGTCAATTTATGACAACAGTGGATCTCAAGGATGCATATCTTCATGTTCCTATCCACAGAGATCATCACAGGTTCCTGAGGTTTGCCTTTCTGGTCAAACATTTTCAGTTTGTAGCTCTCCCTTTTGGTCTGGCCACGGCACCCAGAATTTTCACAAAGGTTTTAGGGTCTCTTCTGGCAGTTCTACGACCGTGGGGCATTGCGGTGGCGCCTTACCTGGACGATATTCTGATCCAGGCATCATCCTATCAACTAGCAAGGTCCCATTCCGACATTGTGCTATCCTTCCTGGCAACTCACGGGTGGAAGGTAAATCGGGAAAAGAGTTTGTTAATTCCTCGGACAAGGGTTCCCTTTCTGGGAACTCTAATCGACTCTATTTCAATGAAGATTTTTCTGACAGAGGTCAGAAAGTTAAAAATTCTGGATACATGTCGAGCCCTTCAGTCCAATCCTCGACCATCAGTGGCTCAATGCATGAAGGTAATCGGATTGATGGTGGCGGCAATGGAAATTGTACCGTTTGCTCGTTTTCATCTCCGGCCTCTGCAACTAAGCATGCTCAGGCAGTGGAATGGAGATTATACAGATTTGTCTCCTAGAATAAATCTAGATCAGGAGACAAGGGAGTCTCTTCTATGGTGGTTGCCGTCGGATCATCTATCCCAGGGAACATGCTTTTGCAGACCCTCATGGGTGATTGTGACAACAGATGCCAGCCTGTTAAGATGGAGAGCAATCTGGAACTCCTTGAGGGCTCAAGGAGTATGGAGTCAAGCAGAATCTCTACTTCCCATCAACATCCTAGAGTTGAGGGCGATATTCAATGCACTTCAGGCTTGGCCTCAGGTGGCCTCAGCCCAATTCATCAGATTTCAGTCGGACAACATAATGACAGTGGTTTACATCAATAATCAGGTAGAAACAAGGAGTTCCCTAGTGATGACCGAAGTGGCCAAAATAATTCAGTGGGCGGAGACTCACTCTTGCCATCTGTCGGCGATCTACATCCTAGGGGTAGAGAACTGGGAGGCAGATTTTCTGAGCAGGCAGACCTTTCATCCGGGAGAGTGGGAACTCAATCCGGATATATTTTCAATCCTGATTCTCAGATGGGGTCGGCCGGAGTTGGACCTTATGGCGTCTCGTCAGAATGCCAAGCTTCTGAGATACGGGTCCAGATCCAGGGATCCTCGGGCCGAGCTGATGCCTTGGCAGTTCCTTGGTCCTTCAGCCTAGCGTATGTGTTTCCCCCGTTAGCCCTCCTGACCCAGGTGATTGCTCGGATCAAACAGGAGAGGGCGTTGGTGATTCTCATTGCCCCTGTGTGGCATCGCAGGATTTGGTATGCCGATCTGGTGGACATGTCATCTCTGCCACCCTGGAGGCTTCCATTGAGGAAGGACCTTCTCATTCAGGGTCCCTTCCGTCACCCGAATCTAGTTTCTCTGCAACTGACTGCTTGGAGATTGAACGCTTAATTTTATCTAAGCGAGGTTTTTCTGATTCGGTCATAGATACTTTAATTCAGGCACGTAAGCCTGTTACTAGGAAAATTTACCATAAGATATGGCGTAAATATCTTTATTGGTGTGAATCCAAGAGCTACTCATGGAGTAGGGTTAGGATTCCCAGGATTTTGTCTTTTCTCCAAGAAGGATTGGAGAAGGGGTTATCAGCGAGTTCCTTAAAGGGACAGATTTCTGCTTTATCGATTTTGTTACACAAGCGTCTGGCAGATGTTCCAGATGTACAATCTTTTTGTCAGGTTCTGACTAGAATCAGGCCTGTATTTAGACCAATTGCTCCTCCTTGGAGTTTAAATTTAGTTCTTAGAGTTCTTGAAGGGGTTCCATTTGAACCTATGCATTCCATAGATATTAAGTTATTATCTTGGAAAGTTTTATTTCTGGTTGCTATTTCCTCTGTTCGAAGAGTATTTGAGCTTTCGGCATTACAATATGAGTCTCCTTATCTCATTTTTCATTTGGATAAGGTGGTGTTACGTACAAAACTTGGTTTTCTTCCTAAATTTGTTTCAAACAAGAATATTAATCAGGAGATTGTTATTCCTTCCTTGTGTCCTAATCCTTCTTCTAAGAAGGAACGTCTGTTACATAATTTAGACGTAGTCCGTGCTTTAAAGTTCTACTTACAAGCAACTAAGGATTTTCAACAATCGTCTTCTTTGTTTGTCATTTTTTCAGGGAAACGTAGGGGTCAGAAAGCTACGGCTACCTCTCTTTCTTTTTGGCTGAAGAGTATCATCCGTTTTGCATATGAGACTGCTGGACAGCAACCTCCTGAACGAATTACGGCTCATTCCACTAGGACTGTGGCTTCCTCATGGGCATTCAAAAATGATGCTTCTGTTGAACAGATTTGCAAAGCTACAACTTGGTCTTCACTTCACACTTTTTCTGAATTCTACAAATTTGATATCTTTGCTTCGGCTGAGGCTATTTTTGGGAGAAAGGTTTTTCAAGCAGTGGTGCCTTCTGTTTAGGTTCCCTGTCTTGTCCCTCCCTTTTCATCCATGTACTATAGCTTTGGTATTGTATCCCACAAGTAAGGATGAAATCCGTGGACTCATCGTGTCTTTAAAAAGAAAAGAAAATTTATGCTTACCTGATAAATTTGTTTCTTTTTAGACACGATGAGTCCACGGCCCACCCTGTTTCTATAAGACAGGTTTTTCTTTTTTTTGTTAAACTTCAGTCACCTCTGCACCTTGGCTTTTCCTTTCTCTTCCTAACTTTGGTCGAATGATTGGAGTGGGAGGGAAGGGAGGAGCTATATATACAGCTCTGCTGTGGTGCTCTTTGCCTCCTCCTGCTGACCAGGAGGCGTTATCCCACAAGTAAGGATGAAATCCGTGGACTCATCATGTCTAAAAAGAAACAAATTTATCAGGTAAGCATAAATTTTCTTTTTAGACTAGTTACAAGGTTAGTTTGGACCGATGGTTACCAGAATTGCCTACCTCCTAATTGCACCTCTCACAGTTGTGCAATTGATTTTATAGAATTTAAAAGTTACAAAGGGTGGAGGCAGTGCCAAAAAAGGCGATCTGGCACTTATAAATTACTTTCTATTAAACCGTGTTAGTATCAAGTTCAGAAATTGTAATGTCAGTCACAAATGAGAAAAATCCCAATTAATCAAAATGGATTAGCAGCTAACAATATATAGATATATAAACAATTTAACCATAGGATCTAGTTTGAATTATTTATACTTCTTTAAACTAACCCAAACCAATTTAATCAGAGTTTGATTCCTTAAAAAATGCAAGGTGCTGCGGGTACTAATGTCAAATAACAAATTTTATTACAGATTTCCAGATAAATCTAGATAAATCCACAGGGTTCAAAAATAACATATGGAATTATTCACTAAAATACTGTGACACCGGTGTCCATTAATGTAAAAAATAAAAATAAAATTACTAATACCTGTTAAAATCTGTTCAACAGACTACAAGCAAACATTAAACAAATAGTTACAACGCTCTAATCAGACATTGGTTGTAGAGCAGGTTCCATCTACTAAATAGAACTGTTAGCAAAGACCAGTTTAAAACTCTGTGCGATAATACTTAATATTGACTATAACTAAAACAAAGCTTAAATGAAGCTGTTATAAAAATGACCAGACTGAATAACGAATGTAGTGACCACTTATGATAGTTACACAGTTCTTTGTGTGTTAGGACGCTATTGGGAGTCTGTTTGCAGCGGTGTGATCATACTCATATATGCGCTGTTGTATGACAATCTTCCGTAAGGGCTTTAAAGTCTCTTAGGCTGCAATCGCTTCCACAGATGTAAATCAGTGGTTTTCAAGGTAATTTGTAAGTCTCTTTTAACCATTCAGAGTATCTGTGTTTGAACATTTGTCATAATCCAATTTGACACGTTTAAAGTTCAGATTGAGAACACTCACCCGGTCTTTCGGTAGTTCAGGCGGTAGGTCTTCAGCCTGTTTGTCTACGTCCCACCGTGGTCGTGTTGGTTCACTTTTGATATGTGTTGGCAAACTTCTCCTGATTTCTTTAGTGTGCACACTGGTAGATAATCCGTTGATCTATACTCCTACCGTCTGACCAGGTTATTCAGGTATTTCTGGCGTGACGGTCCTGGGAGTAGATGTGTCTCTGTATTTCTTTCCTCTCTGCAGGGCTGGATAATAGACAAGTCTACGCGTTTCAGCTCACCAGGAGAGGAAAGAAATACAGAGACACATCTACTCCCAGGACCGTCACGCCAGAAATACCTGAATAACCTGGTCAGATGGTAGGAGTATAGATCAACGGATTATCTACCAGTGTGCACACTAAAGAAATCAGGAGAAGTTTGTCAACACATATCAAAAGTGAACCAACATGACCACGGTGGGACGTAGACAAACAGGCTGAAGACCTACCGCCTGAACTACCGAAAGACCGGGTGAGTGTTTTCAATCTCAACTTTAAACGTGTCAAATTGGATTATGACAAATGTTCAAACACAGATACTCTGAATGGTTAAAAGAGACTTACAAATTACCTTGAAAACACTGATTTATATCTGTGGAAGCGATTGCAGCCTAAGAGACTTTAAAGCCCTTACGGAAGATTGTCATACAACAGCGCATATATGAGTATGATCACACCGCTGCAAACAGACTCCCAATAGCGTCCTAACACACAAAGAACTGTGTAACTATCATAAGTGGTCACTACATTCGTTATTCAGTCTGGTCATTCTTATAACAGCTTAATTTAAGCTTTGTTTTAGTTATAGTCAATATTAAGTATTATCGCACAGAGTTTTAAACTGGTCTTTGCTAACAGTTCTATATAGTAGATGGAACCTGCTCTACAACCAATGTCTGATTAGAGCGTTGTAACTATTTGTTTAATGTTTGCTTGTAGTCTGTTGAACAGATTTTAACAGGTATTAGTAATTTTATTTTTATTTTTTAGATTAATGGACACCGGTGTCACAGTATTTTAGTGAATAATTCCATATGTTATTTTTGAACCCTGTGAATTTACCTAGATTTATCTGGAAATCTGTAATAAAATTTGTTATTTGACATTAGTACCCGCAGCACCATGCATTTTTTAAGGAATCCAACTCTGATTAAATTGGTTTGGGTTAGTTTAAAGAAGTATAAATAATTCAAACTAGATCCTATGGTTAAATTGTTTATATATCTATATATTGTTAGCTGCTAATCCATTTTGATTAATTGGGATTTTTCTCATTTGTGACTGACATTACAATTTCTGAACTTGATACTAACACGGTTTAATAGAAAGTAATTTATAAGTGCCAGATCGCCTTTTTTGGCGCCGCCTCCACCCTTTGTAACATTTAAATTCTATAAATTTTCTTTTTAACTAGGTAGAATAGTTATTACCTAGCTAAAATAAATACAAAAGTACCTGTAAAATAACACCTAACCTAAGTTACAATAACACCTAGCACTACACTATAATTAAATGAATTCCTTAAATTAAATACAATTAAATAAAATTAGCTAAAGTACAAAAACAAACAAACACTAAATTACAGAAAATAATAAACAAATTACAAGATTTTTAAACTAATTGCACCTAATCTAATCCCCCTAACAAAATAAAAAAGCCCCCCAAAATAAAAAAAAAGCTAAATTTTAAATAGCCCTTAAAAGGGCCTTTTGCGGGTCATTGCTCTTTTACCTTTAAAAAAAAATACAAATCCCCCCAACATTAAAACCCACCACCCACACAACCAACCCTACTCTAAAACCCACCCAATACCCCCTTAAAAAAACCTAACACTACCCCCTTGAAGATCACCTTACCGGGAGAAGTCTTCATCCAACCGGGCCGAAGATTAGATTAGGTGTAATTAGTTTAAAAATCCTGTAATTTGTTTATTATTTTCTGTAATTTAGTGGGGTTTTTTTTGTACTTTAGCTAATTTTATTTAATTGTATTTAATTTAGGGAATTAATTTAATTATAGTGTAGTGTTAGGTGTTATTGTAACTTAGGTTGTTTTATTTTACAGGTACTTTTGTATTTATTTTAGCTAGGTAGTTATTAAATAGTTAATAACTATTTAATAACTATTCTACCTAGTTAAAATAAATACAAACTTGCCTGTAAAATAAAAATAAACCCTAAGATAGCTACAATGTAACTATTAGTTATATTGTAGCTATCTTAGGGTTTATTTTATAGGTATTTAGTTTTAAATAGGAATAATTTAGTTAATTATAGTAATTTGTATTTAGATTTATTTAAATTATATTTAAGTTAGGGGTGGTTAGGGTTAGACTTAGATTTAGGGGTTAATAACTTTAGTATAGTGGCGGCGACATTGGGGACGGCAGATTAGGGGTTAATAAATGTAGGTAGGTGTTGGCGATGTTAGGGACGGCGGTTTAGGGGTTAATATATTTATTATAGTAGTGGAGATGTCCGGTTTGGCAGATTAGGGGTTAAAAAATTTTTTAAAGTGTTTGCGATGCAGGAGGGCCTTGGTTTAGGGGTTAATAGGTAGTTTATGGGTGTTAGTGTACTTTTTAGCACTTTAGTTAAGAGTTTTATGCTACGGCGTTGTAGTGTAAAACTCTTAACTACTGACTTTAAAATGCGGTACCAGTCTTGACAGGAGAGGGTCTACCGCTCACTTTTTGGCAGACTCGTAATACCGGCGCTATGCAAGTCCCATTGAAAAAAGAGGATACGCAATTTACGTGTGTATTTGCGGTTTTTCCAAGTCTGGCCAAAAAAGTGAGCGGTGAGCCTGTACCTTCAAGACTCGTAATACCAGCGGGCGTTAAAAAGCAGCGTTAGGACCTCTTAACGCTGCTTTTTTAACCTAACGCACAACTCGTAATCTAGCCGTAAGATTTTAAAATATCTTAACCTATGTATTTTTGGAAGCATAAGAGTCTTGAATATTTAAAATTTAAACAAATTATCTATATAGTTCTTAGATAAATTAATGTGTACAGCAGACTGCCTGAATAATTTATATAATGATCTAAGAGATACATCACATGTTACATACTGTGTTGGATATAATGAATTAAAAATTAATAACTGCATTGGTATTTATAAATGTTTGACTTATTTCAAAATAACAACATCTAGTTCTGTATTTTTCAGACATGTAATAAACCAATAAGATGTCCTATAAATATTGGTCATAAACATAAATCCTGACACTGAATATTAAAATTATATTCACAAGTATACAATATCTATAATAACTGGAAAAGATGACAATATGCATTTTCTAAAATATTATAGGTGGAATACTCATGTTTGGACTTATAACTACGTGCTCGGTCAGACTAAATGGGCCTTGTATGGAACATATACGGCCAGATTACGAGTTTTGCATTAGAGGCTATGAGGTGCTAACAAGCAGTTTTCTCTCACTGCTCACTTACCTACAGCGCTGGTATTACAGGTTTTTACAAACCCGGCGTTAAAAGGCTCCTTACCACACTCCAATACCAGCACTGCTTAAGTCAGCGGTGAGCTGGTCGTACATGCTCGTGCACGATTTCCCCATAGGAATCAACGGGGAGAGTCGGCTGAGAAAAAGTCTAACACCTGCAAAAAAGCAGCGTAAAACTCAGTTACGCAGCCCCATTGATTCCTATAGGGAAACACATTTTATGTTTACACCTAACACCCTAACATGAACCCCGAGTCTAAACACCCCTAACCTTACACTTATTAACCCCTAATCTGCCGCCCCCGACATCGCCGACACCTACATTATACTTATTAACCCCTAATATGCCGCTCCGGACACCGCTGTCACCTATATTATACTTATTAACCCCTAATCTGCTGCCCCAACATCGCCGACATCTACATTATTTTTATTAACCCCTAATCTGCCGCCCCCGACATCGTCGCCACCTACATTATACTTATTAACCCCTAATCTACCGCCCCTGACATTGTCACCACTATAATAAACATATTAACCCCTAAACTGCCGCACTCCCGCCTCGCAAACATTAGTTAAATATTATTAACCCCTAATCTGCCGTCCCTAACATCGCCGCCACCTACCTACATTTATTAACCCCTAATCTGCCGCCCCCAATGTCGCCGCCACTATACTAAATGTATTAACCCCTAAACCTAAGTCTAACCCTAACACCCCCTAACTTAAATATAATTACAATAAATTTAAATAAAAATTAATATTATTACCTAAATAATTCCTATTTAAAACTAAATACTTACCTATAAAATAAACCCTAAGCTAGCTACAATATAACTAATAGTTACATTGTAGCGAGCTTAGGGTTTATTTTTATTTTACAGACAAGTTTGTATTTACTTTAACTAGATAGAATAGTTATTAAATAGTTATTAACTATTTAATAACTACCTAGCTAAAATAAATACAAAAGTACCTGTAAAATAAAACCTAACCTAAGTTACAAAAACACCTAACACTACACTACAATTAAATAAATTAACTAAATTAAAAACAATTAAATAAATTAAATTAAATTAGCTAAATCACAAAAAACTACTAAACACTAAATTACAGAAAATAATAAACAAATTACAAGATATTTAAACTAATTACACCTAATCTAATAGCCCTATCAAAATAAAAAAGTCCCCCCAAAATAAAATAAAACCCTAGCCTAAACTAAACTACCAATAGCCCTTAAAAGGGCCTTTTGCGGGGCATTGCCCCAAATAAATCAGCTCTTATACCTGTAAAAAAAAATACAAACAACCCCCCAACAGTAAAACCCACCACCCACACAACCAACCCCCCAAATAAAACCCTAACTAAAAAAACCTAAGATCCCCATTTCCCTGAAAAGGGCATTTGGATGGGCATTGCCCTTAAAACGGCAGTTAGCTCTTTTGCGGCCCAAAGCCCTAACCTAAAAATGAAACCCACACAACACACCCTTAAAAAATCCTAACACTAACCCCCTGAAGATCGACTTACTGTTCTGAAGACTGGACATCCATCCTCAAGGAAGCGGCAGAAGTCTTCATCCAACCGGGCCGAAGTCCTCAACGAAGCCGGGAGAAGTCTTCATCCAAGCCGGACTAAGTGGTCCTCCAGACGGGCAGAAGTCTTCATCCAGACAGCATCTTCTGATTGGAACAGCCAATAGAATGCGAGCTCAATCCTATTGGCTGATTGCATCAATGCGACGTCCTGGTGGAGCAGTCAAGAACTTATGGATCTTTGGCAAAATATATAACACTGGCGTAATAGGATCTTTAACAATAAGATATTTAGCTGTTTTGTCATCAATAATGCCATTATTCAATGCAAATTTAATAGTGGTTGATATTTCTTTGTTAATCTTAAACACAGGGTTAACTGGAATCTCCCTATAAACATTGCCAGTATTTAACGGATGATAAATCTCAGATTTATAATCTGTTTTATTTAATACTACAGTTGCACCGCCTTTATCCGCTTGCTTCAGTATGATCCAGACTGAGATCCTTCAGAAGGGACTATCTTTCTGCCCATTGAGTGACTGTAATTTCTTTAATTTGAACAGAGACATTTACAGATTTTTCAGGAATATTGGATTGAAATTCTGGCACAGTAATAAGAACAAAATTGTGTCACAGTGTAATATTGTTTCAGGTTCCACTGGTTTACATTCCGAATCTGTCAGTATTGATGTGAATAAAGTTAACCCTTTGAGCATTAACAATTTGGGGCTGTTTAATAAAAGTTATTTTTATCCTATGGTCACTGACCATAGTATAGCAACTTTTGAACAACTTGTACTACTAGATTTACACAAATTACAATCTAAAATTACTCACCAAAAATCTAGGGTTAAACCTAATTTTGTTAATTTTACAGCTGCTAACCACCTAGCCCTGAAATACCTTAAATCTAAGGATAAGGTCATACTGAAGCAAGCGGATAAGGGCGGTGCAACTGTAGTATTAAATAAAATGGATTATAAATATGAGATTTATCATCAGTTAAATACTGGCAATGTTTATAGGGAGATTCCAGTTAACCATGTGTTTAAGATTAACAAAGAAATATCAACCACTATTAGATTTGCATTGAATAATGGCATTATTGATGACAAAACAGCTAAATATCTTATTGTTAAAGATCCTATTACGCCAGTGTTATATATTTTGCCAAAGATCCATAAGTCCTTGACTGCTCCACCAGGACATCCCATTGTTGCTGGGACTAACTCTGTTTTTTCTAACGTGTCCATATTTCTGGACAGGTTATTGAGACCCCTGGTGGAGCAGTCAAGTACTTTCATTAAGGATACCAATGATTTTTTGGTCAAATTGAATAACTTGCAGCACCAGACTGATAAATTCATTCTTTTTAGTCTGGATGTTGCAAGTCTTTACACTTCAATCACCCATGAGAGTGGTCTAGGAGCTGTGAAACATGCGCTGTTCACTTCTGGTTTATATTAAATTTCCCAAATTTGGTTTATCCTGCAGCTGTTGGAGATAATACTATACAATAATTATTTTCTCTTTGAGGGTTCTTTCTATTTACAGTTGCAGGGGACAGCCATGGGCTCCAACGTTGCCCCTAATTATGCCAACATTTTAATGAATCTCTTTGAAGAGAAATTTGTGTTTGAAAATGCCCTGTTTCGTCAATGTGGCGCCACCTGGTGGCGCTACATTGATGATATTTTTGGGGTATGGCTGGGCAACGTTGGAGCCCTTGAGCGCTTTGTTGAGGAGTTGAATAATTCAACTGGCAACATAAAATTTAAACTGACCTATAGTGATATTTCAATTGATTTTTTTGGATGTGACTGTGTCCAAGGATGGATGTAATTTTAAAACAGATATCTTCAGGAAAGATATGGACAGAAACAACCTGTTGGTGTACAATAGTGCCCATCATCCTTCCTTGATCAGGTCATTACCCAAAAGTCAAATGCTCAGAGTGAAGCACATTGTAGCTGAGGAGTCCAAGGTCCCCATGAGATTATCTGAGATGGGTGATAAATTTTTGCAGCGTGGATACCCTAAGGATCTAATTGTTGACACCATTAATCAGGTGTCTCAATTTGACCGTGATACACTATTGCAACCTAGTCAATCTGTCAAAAAAGATTCTAAGAGAATGATTTTTGTTTCTGAATTCTCTAGACAGAGTGATCAGGTTTGGAGGATAATCAAGAGACATTGGGGTATTCTGAAAAGTTGCAATTCAGAAGTAGTGGAGTTTGATCAAATGCCAATGCCAGCTTACAAGCGGAGTAAAAGCTTGAGAGATTCTTTAATTAGAGCTGACATTGGCTCTGGTAAAACATCGGTAAAACAATATATCACTAAGAAAAGTCTAGGCTGTTTTCCTTGTCTTGGGTGCAGTAATTTTAACTCTATAGTAAAGAGTCCTTATTTTTCACATCCACACAGTGGTTATAAATTTTATTATAAGGATTATTTTACATGTAATAGTAGTTATGTTATTTACATGATTAAATGCCCATGTGGGAAGGCCTATATTGGCGAGTCCTCAAGAAGGATACGTAATCGCATAACAGAACACAAGAGCAACATTAGGTGTAAGACATTAACAGCTCCGGTTGCTTATCATTTTTTAGCAGCAGGTCATCATGTTAGCCAACTCTGGTTCCAGGTTATCAAACAGATTAAGGTTCCTAGAAGAGGGGGTAATACAGATACCCTATATAGATAATACTATACAATAATTATTTTCTCTTTGAGGATTCTTTCTATTTACTGTTGCAGGGGACAGCCATGGGCTCCAACGTTGCCCCTAATTATGTCAACATTTTCATGAATCTCTTTGAAGAGAAATTTGTGTTTGAAAATGCCCTGTTTCTTCAATGTGGCACCACCTGGTGGTGCTACATTGATGATATTTTTGGGGCATGGCTGGGCAACGTTGGAGCCCTTGAGCTCTTTGTTGAGGGGTTGAATAATTCAACTGGCAACATAAAATTTAAACTGACCTATAGTGATATTTCAATTGATTTTTTGGATGTGACTCTGTCCAAGGATGGATGTAATTTTAAAACAGATATCTTCAGGAAAGATATGGACAGAAACAACCTGTTGGTGTACAATAGTGCCCATCATCCTTCCTTGATCAGGTCATTACCCAAAAGTCAATTGCTCGGAGTGAAGCGCATTGTAGCTGAGGAGTCCAAGGTCCCCATGAGATTATCTGAAATGGGTGATAAATTTTTGCAGCGTGGATACCCTAAGGATCTAATTGTTGACACCATTAATCAGGTGTCTCAATTGGACCGTGATACACTATTGCAACCTAGTCAATCTGTCAAAAAAGATTCTAAGAGAATGATTTTTGTTTCTGAATTCTCTAGACAGAGTGATCAGGTTTGGAGGATAATCAAGAGACATTGGGGTATTCTGAAAAGTTGCAATTCAGAAGTAGTGGAGTTTAATCAAATGCCAATGCCAGCTTACAAGCGGAGTAAAAGCTTGAGAGATTCTTTAACCCCTTAATGACCACAGCACTTTTCCATTTTCTGACCGTTTGGGACCAAGGCTATTTTTACATTTCTGCAGTGTTTGTGTTTAGCTGTAATTTTACTCTTACTCATTTACTGTACCCACACATATTATATACCGTTTTTCTCGCCATTAAATGGACTTTCTAAAGATACCATTATTTTCATCATATCTTATAATTTACTATAAAAAAAAATATAAAATATGAGGAAAAATGGAAAAAAACACACTTTTTCTAACTTTGACCCCCAAAATCTGTTACACATCTGCAACCACCAAAAAACACCCATGCTAAATAGTTTCCAAATTTTGTCCTGAGTTTAGAAATACCCAATATTTACATGTTCTTTTCTTTTTTTGCAAGTTATAGGGCAATAAATACAAGAAGCACTTTGCTATTTCCAAACCACTTTTTTTCAAACTTAGCGCTAGTTACATTGGAATACTGATATCTTCCAGGAATCCCTGAATATCCCTTAACATGTATATATTTTTTTTTAGAAGACATCCCAAAGTATTGATCTAGGCTCATTTTGGTATGCCACCATTTCACCACCAAATGCGATAAAATAAAAAAAATTGTTCACTTTTTCACACATTTTGTTACAAACTTTAGGTTTCTCACTGAATTTATTTACAAACAGCTTGTGCAATTATGGCACAAATGGTTGTAAATGCTTCTCTGGAATCCCCTTTTTTCATAAATAGCAGACATATATGGATTTGGTGTTGCTTTTTGGTAATTAGAAGGCCGCTAAATGCCACTGCGCACCACACGTGTATTATGCCCAGCAATGAAGGGGTTAATTAGGGAGCATGTAGGGAGCTTGTAGGGTTAATTTTAGCTTTATTGTAGTGTAGTAGACAACCCTAAGTATTGATCTAGGCCCATTTTGGTATATTTCATGCCACCATTTCACCGCCAAATGCGATTAAATAAAAAAAAAAAGTAAAATTTTTCACAATTTTAGGTTTCTCACTGAAATCATTTACAAACAGCTTGTGCAATTATGGCACAAATGGTTCTTTGTTGAGAAATAGCAGACATACATGACTTTGGCGTTGCTTTTTGGTAATTAGAAGGCCTCTAAATGCCGCTGCGCATCACACGTGTATTATGGCTAGCAGTGAAGGGGTTAATTAGGTAGCATGTAGGGAGCTTGCAGGGTTAATTTTAGCTTTAGTGTAGAGATCAGCCTCCCACCTGACACATTACACCCCCTGATCCCTCCCAAACAGCTCTCTTCCCTTCCCCACCCCACAATTGTCCCCGCCATGTTAAGTACTGGCAGAAAGTCTGCCAGTACTAAAAAAAAAGCTATACTTGATAAAAAAAATAATCAAAAAGGCATATTTACATATGCTGCTCTGGAGGATCCCCCTTAGCCCCCAACCTCCCTGATACCCCCCAAACAGCTCTTTACCCATCCCCCTCTAACTTATTAGTAGCCATCTTTGGTACTGGCAGCTGTCTGCCAGTACCCAGTTTATAGTAAAACATTTGTTTTTATTCTTTTTTTTAAAAAAATTCTGTAGTGTAGCTTGCCCCCCCCCCAAAAACCAACCCCCCACCCCCTCCCAGATCTCTTAGATCGACATACTTTAGATATATTTGGCCCTCACTGCCACTTTTCTCCCATCATTTTTCTGTAGTATAGCGGTTCCCACCCGCTCCCTACCCCGCGCGCCCCCGGCGTTCCCGCCCACGATCCCGCCCCCCTCCACATCATACGGCCCATCGATGGCCGCCCACCCGCCTCCCAGACTGGCTTCCACCCACCAACGAAACCGGCCATAGATGTCCGGTGCAGAGAGGGCCACAGAGTGGCTCTCTCTGCATCGGATGGCCAAGGGGGGTTATTGCAGGATGCCTTGATGTTGAGGCATCACTGCAATAACCGGAAAGCAGCTGGAAGCGAGCAGGATCGCTTCCAGCTGCTTTCCAGACCGAGGACGTACGCCATACGTCCTCAGGTGTTAAGTGTATTTTTTTTGAGGACGTATGGCACACGTCCTTGGTCGTTAAGGGGTTAATTAGAGCTGACATTGGCTCTGGTAAAACATCGGTAAAACAATATATCACTAAGAAAAGTCTAGGCTGTTTTCCTTGTCTTGGGTGCAGTAATTGTAACTCTATAGTAAAGAGTCCTTATTTTTCACATCCACACAGTCGTTATAAATTTTATTATAAGGATTATTTTACATGTAATAGTAGTTATGTTATTTACATGATTAAATGCCCATGTGGGAAGGCCTATATTGGCGAGTCCTCAAGAAGGATACGTGATCGCATAACAGAACACAAGAGCAACATTAGGTGTAAGACATTAACAGCTCCGGTTGCTTATCATTTTTTAGCAGCAGGTCGTCATGTTAGCCAACTCTGGTTCCAGGTTATCAAACAGATTAAGGTTCCTAGAAGAGGGGGTAATACAGATACCCTATATAGATAATACTATACAATAATTATTTTCTCTTTGAGGATTCTTTCTATTTACATTTGCAGGGGACAGCCATGGGCTCCAACGTTGCCCCTAATTATGTCAACATTTTCATGAATCTCTTAAGGTTCCTAGAAGAGGGGTTAATAGAGATACCCTTCTTAAACAACGTGAGACTTTTTGGATCTTTCATTTGGATACCCTGGAGCCGAAGGGGTTAAATAGAGTAATTGATTGGGCTGTCTTTTATTAGTTTAATGTTGCTCTTTTGTGTTTAATATCTCTTTAATGCATAATTTTTTGTAAATAAATCTAGTATAAGTTATGTGGAATTTTTTTACAATTTGGTGTTGTATGTGATCTATTTTTAGAGGCTTCATAGCTGTTTGTTTTAAATTTTTGTACTTGTTTATACCTGATCTTGACCAGTAGATGGTGCTAATGCATATAAACTATGTGCTTTATAAGATTGTAAGGGTTAAAATCCCAGTGAAGCTATTTAAACAGGTGTACCTGTATAATCACTTACCACATGATTAAGGGGCATAGTACCCCGAAACGTAGTGGCTGTTTGACTCTGCACATGATTATAATAAAGTATTGAATCTTTGGCATTCTGGAGAGCTTCTACCTCTTTTTTTGGGTTTTATTTTTAGGTTAGGGCTTTGGGCCGCTAAAAAGCTAATGGGGAGCTTAGGTTTTTTTAGTTAGTATTTTATTTGGGGGGTTGGTTGTGTGGGTGGTGGATTTTACTATTGGGGGGGGTTGTTTGTATTTTTTTTACAGGTAAAAGAGCTGATTTCTTTGGGGCAATGATAGGGCTATTAGATTAGGTGTAATTAGTTTAAATATCTTGTAATTTGTTTATTATTTTCTGTAATTTAGTGGGGGTTTTTGTGATTTAACTAATTTAATTTAATTTATTTAATTGTTTTTAATTTAGTTAATTTATTTAATTGTAGTGTAGTGTTAGGTGTTATTGTAACTTAGGTTAGGTTTTATTTTACAGGTAATTTTGTATTTATTTTAGTTAGGTAGTTTTTAAATAGTTAATAACTATTTAGTAACTATTCTACCTAGTTAAAATAAATACAAACTTGCCTATAAAATAAAAATAAAGCCTGAGATAGCTACAATGTAACTATTAGTTATATTGTAGCTATTTTAGGATTTATTTTATAGGTATTTAGTTTTAAATAGGAATAATTTAGTTAACGATAGTAATTTTATTTAGATTTATTTAAATTATATTTAAGTTAGGGGGTGTTAGGGTTAAACTTAGGTTTAGGGGTTAATAAATTTAGAATAGTGGCAGCGACGTTGGGGGCGGTAGATTAGGGGTTAATAAGTATAATGTAGGTGGTGGCAATATTAGGGATGGCAGATTAGGGGTTAATAATATTTAACTAGTGTTTGCGAGGCGGGAGTGCGGCGGTTTAGGGGTTAATATGTTTATTCTAGTGGCGGCGATGTCCGGAGCGGCAGATTAGGGGTTAAATTTTTTATTTTAGTGTTTGCGATGCGGGAGGGCCTCGGTTTAGGGGTTAATAGGTAGTTTATGGGTGTTAGTGTACTTTTTAGCACTTTAATTATGAGTTTTATGTTACGGCGTTGTACCATAAAAGTCTTAACTACTGACTTTAAAATGCATTAGGGATCGTGGAGGAAGAGGGTGTACCGCTCACTTCTTGGCCTCCCAGGACAGACTCGTAATACCGGCGCTATGGAAGTCCCATAGAAAAAAGACTTTACGAAGTTTACTTAAGTGGTTTTGCGGTAAGGCCAAAAAACTGTGCGGTGCCCCTAAACCTGCAAGACTCGTAATACCAGCGGTAGTGAAAAAGCAGGGTTAGGACCTGTTAACGCTGCTATTTCAGCCTAACACACAACTCGTAATCTAGCCGATAGTTTATTAAAACTAGGAGATTATAAGTGTATAAAAATATATAAGAATATCTATATTTTCTGTAGCAGTATTGAAAATGAAACTGTTTTTTTCTATGTCTGCTGCCCCCCAATGGAATAAAACTGGTATTGCAGTCAAGGTATTTGGATGTTCAGAGAGGCATTTCCAAATAACCAATTAGAGACAAGCTTGGATTAAGGTCTTATCCAAATTCTTGGTGGAATGATTAGAAGTGAAGTAGTGGCTTATCATTTGATAAAACTGCCACACACTGAGGAAACAGGATCAGACTTACTTGACTAAGAGAAAAATACACAGATTTGGGGCTAGTATTTTCTCTGACATTTATTTTTAGAACCCTTTCTTGTGGATAAGAAAGAAAATTTTGTGATCTGTGCCCTGGCAAATAGTGGAATATTCCTTCACGTATGACCGACAGAATATTGGCAAAAGCTGAAACCCTCATAAATTGGTTATTTTGTAAAGTATAAGCGATTGTTAAGTATATTTAATATTTAAATCAAGGTACTCTAAAGCTATTACTGTAGTTAAATTGTAGCTGTGGTTTAAAAGGGTATTTTGTACTTAAAATGTATGTCCTATTGGACTGTGTAGCTTAGAAATAATTATATTGATTCTAAGTTATTTTATTGCTAGGAAAAAAAATTGTATTTTGGTATTTATAAGTCAGTCTTACTTATTGTGAAATCTCTTAGAAATTGCATATAAATTGGTTATTGTGTTAATAATATACAATTTCTCTGATTGTTATAAGTTCAGCATTATAACTTATAGGCTTATGTAGTAGCAGTAAATTAGAATTGGTGGCTAATTATAGGCTGTTCTGGTATTCTCATTTGTGGTATTTTAATAAATGATTCATTGTGAGTAAGGTTAATCTTTAGAGATATATTTTATTATCTGTTTTGTATAGAAAATTGTAACAGAATAAGCGTGTATAATTGATTCATAAACTAGTTTTTATATAAATATAATTCAAGGTGTCTAAAGATAACTGATCAAGAACAAATGATTCATTATTAATTTTTAATAATAATATTGTTGTCAAATTTATAGACATCTCAGTAGCGATATTTTGGAGTACACTGCAGATGTAATATCTTACTGAAGTGTATTGACAAAGTTCTGCTATATCAATTGTAGATATCGCTTACAATAGTTTTATACTGCTATTAATTATTAATATTCATAATTACAAGACGTATAAAAATAATTGGAGGTTACTGCTGAGATAATAATAAATAATATTGTAACCTAGTATATACAACACTCTCTAGTCATCTGTGTCCTCTAGCTTGGGTATTGGTTCCCAACAGTAATTAATGACGCAGTGAACTCACCATATCTTAGGAAACAAAGCTAAATTTATGCTTACCTGATAGATTTCTTTCCGGATATGGTGAGTCCATGGCCCCAGCCCTTTATTTTAAGACAGTTAGTTATTTTTTACTAAACCTCAGACACCTCTACACCTTGTGTTACTCCTTTTTTCTCCATTTTGCTTCGGTCGAATGGGTTTGTGGGAAGGGGAGTGATACTTAACAGCTTGGCTGTGGTGCTCTTTGCCTCCTCCTGCTGGCCAGGAGTGATATTCCCAACAGTAATTGATGACGCTGTGGAGTTACCATATCTTAGCAAAGAAAAAGTATTGTAATTATTAGGTGTTTAATGTTGCTCTGCTACAAATAAACCTTTTTACAATGTATAAAATTGTTTACTTACTCTAGAGCTCTGAGCTGTATTGTAGCCTTCCAAGAGTTTCATAGCAAAGTCCATGGTAGTCATTTGGGGAAGTCTTCATTATTTCTCTTGGTGATTATTCATATCATAGGAGAACAACTGATCGCTAATATGTTTTAGCTGTTGATTCCGGTGATCAACATTTTTATGTTAATAACCTTCATCCTAGAGGGACATAAAAGCCCTCATCTGAAATGAAAGACCCTCTTTTTTCCAGTAATGGGTCCTTTTGAGAGATGTGGCTGCTCAGATATGGACTCTTTTTCACACAATAGTAGCAATTTTCGAAGTAACTCTGCACCTAGGCCCTTCACATTGTCTGTGTGACATCTCTCTTGGCATCAATTTCTGTGCCCAAAACACCATTAGGCCAGGCTAAAAACAATTGCATGTCTTGGAGGGGGATCTACCCTACATATATTAACAGTAAAATCTGTGGACCAATGGTTATTAACCCTATGAAAATATCTGTTATTTATTCAAAAATGAGAATTACAGCACCTATGCCAGGGCTGAAATCAATTTCTGTTCCCAAAACACCATTAGGCCAGGCTAAAAACAATTGCATGTCATGGAGGGGGATCTACCCTACATATATTAACAGTAAAATCAGTGGCCCAATGGTTATTAACCCTTTGAATATATATATTACTTATTAAAAAATGAGAATTAGAGCACCTATGCCAGGGTGGGTTGGCATCAATTTCTGTGCCCAAAACACCATTGGGCCAGGCTAAAACCAATTGCATGTCATGGAGGGGGATCTAACCTGTATATATTCATAGTGAAATCATTGGCCCAATGGTTAATAACCCTTTGAAAATACCAGTTACTTATTCAAAAATGAGAATTACAGCACATATGCCAGGGTTGGCATCAATGTCTGTGCCAAAAACACCATTGGGCCAGGCTAAAAACAATTGCATATAAAGTCACAATAGACTCAGAACCTCACCACTTGTCCTGTGCTTGTTATCCTAAACCCCTGACTACGAATGAGATGATGGGAGTTGTTGACACTCATAAGAAAATCAAATCTAAGATCAATAGAGAGGTGAGGAAACCAAATAGACTAGTATTTGTATCATAATACAATGCTCTTAATAATAAGATAGAATCTACCATTAGACAACATTGGCACATTTTACATCAATGTAATAAAAACATTATGGAATTTATATAGTTTCCCTTGATGGCATATAGGAAGGAAGGTCCCTAGTGTGCATGATAAATTGGTAAAATCTGATATTGGTAGCAGTAAACATTCTCTTTCTGCATCCCAGAACTGAATATAAGTATCAGATCAATGATTATTATACCTGTAACTCTACTTAAGTTATCTATCTTATAAAATGCCCATGTTCTAAGGTGTATATAGGTGAAACGACACGTAGAATACGCGATCGGATTAACGAACATTGATCTAATATAAGGTGCAAAAATAAGGAAGCGCCACTGTCATCACATTTTTTAGAAGTAGGGCACGCCATTAGTCAGTTGTGATGGCAGGTAATTGCATATATATATATATTAATATAATATATTATAAAAATTGTAATAGTATTTATGAATGAATGCTGCTTCAACTTCTGATATTTTGTTGATACATTTTGTATAGAGCATAGTAATCCTCATTGTATATATTATGATTGTAATTTTAAATTTTGAACACTAAGTGTCACTATGACAATACTGTTGTATTGGTGATATATGGTCTGATAATAGGTATTACTTGTTGGTGTGTGGAGGTGTATTTAAGGCACCTATACAGGTGTATTTGCATTTCATGATTAAGGGTGAATAACCCGAAACGTCGCATTCTCTGTTGCCTCTGATGTTCCAATAAAAGTTTTGTTTATACATTCCTCCTGGTGCTGTGGAATAATTTTGGATCTGGATAAAAGCAATTGCATGTCATGGAGGGGGATGTACAATACATATATTAACAGTAGAATCAGTGGCCCAATGGTCATTAACCCTTTGAAAACATGTTACTCATACAAAAATGAGAATTACAGCACCTATGCTAGGGTTGGCATTAATTTCTGTGCCCAAAACACCATTGGGCCAGGCTAAAAACAATTGCATGTCATGGAGGGGGATCTACCCTACATATATTAACAGTAAAATCAGTGGCCCAATGGTTATTAACCCTTTGAAAATATCAGTTACTTATTCAAAAATGAGAATTACAGCCCCTATGCCAGGGTTGTCAACAATTTATGTGCCCAAAACACCATTGGGCCAGGCTAAAAACAATTGCATGTCATGGAGGGGGGTCTACCCTACATATATTAACAGTAAAATCAGTGGCCCAATGGTTATTAACCCTTTGAAAATATCAGTTACTTATTCAAAAATGAGAATTAAAGCCCCTATGCCAGGGTTGGCAACAATTTCTGTGCCCAAAACACCATTGGGCCAGGCTAAAAACAATTGCATGTCATGGAGGGGGATCTACCGTACATATATTAACAGTAAAATCAGTGGCCCAATGGTCATTAACCTTTTGAAAATATCAGTTACTTATTCAAAATTGTAATATTTGTATTGGTGCCAACGTATGCCCTTTTTTCCAGTTTGTATATCCAATTGTTGTATAAAGGGAATTCACCTCTGTGTAACTACATTATATGAATCATATTGTTATTGAAATAAAACCTATATTTTTATTTTAAAGTCAATTTAAAGCAGTCTGATTAAAAAATGGAATAAGAAACCAACTTCCATGAATAACAAACAATTTCACGAATAAGAAACAGCTTGAATAAGAAACCAACTTCCTTGTTGTGTTGAAATGTTTATAGAATTGTCACGTATTGTATTTGTTTTATTTTTCATGAAAAAATATTTTTGTCTCTGAGGACCTCTAGTGGTCATTTGTAGTATCACTTCTCCGACAGCAAATTTAATTACATTTTCATGGTTAGTGATACTGTCTGCTCTCAACATTTTTAAAAACTAAATTAACACTCTTTTTCATAAATTGTAACCGGTCTATTTTGTTTTTATGTCAACCTAGTGTCAATTTAAAAAAATATTGGAGGAGAAGAGAGGGAAAATTGTCATATTGCCATATTGTTAGTCTTAATGCTGTTTATTAGCTAGTGTCACTGTTAAAGAAATATATCTAACTGCGCCATCTGCCCTATTATACCTTTCAGTCAAGATTTTATCTTAAAATTCTACACTTGTTTGAGTTTTTTTTTATTATTATTTATTATTATTATTAGCTTATTAGCTTGCTGTCAGCTGGGAAACAGTACGAACATTGATCTAATATAAGGTGCAAAAATAAGGAAGCGCCACTGTCATCACATTTTTTAGAAGTAGGGCACGCCATTAGTCAGTTGTGATGGCAGGTAATTGATAGTGTGAAAAAACCTAGGAGGGCTGGTAATAGGGAATTATTACTGAAATAAAGGAAGGTATTCTGGATTGATAAGCTGGACACTATGATCCCAAAAGGTCTGAATAAAGAAAAAGATTTGTCAGTGTTCTTATGAATATACATTGCATATATATATATATATATATATATTAATATAATATAAAAATTTTAATAATATTTATGAATGAATGCTGCTTCAACTTCTGATATTATGTTGATACATTTTGTATAGAGCATAGTAATCCTCATAGTATATATTATGATTGTAATTTTAAATTTTGAACACTAAGTGTCACTATGACAATACTGTTGTATTGGTATATAGGATATATGGTCTGATAATTAGACATGTGCAGCCGCGAAAAATTCGGTTCGGTTCGGATCGATTCGGACCGATTAGAATTTCGGTTTGGATTTATTCGAATTCGGAAGAAATCGAATGAATTCGTTTCGGATTAATTCGGATTCGAAAAAATTCGGTTCGCATTTGTTTCGGTTCGGTTCGATTCGGTTCGAATCGATTCGGATTTTCGGAAATTCGGTCACTGTAAAGTGGGATGTGCTGTGTATTACACTAGTATACTAGTGTAATACACAGCCATCCGAATCCATCCGAATCTACCGAATAAATTCGAATCGATTTGGATTTATTCGGTAGATTCGGAACTACCGCAATTCGGAAATTCGAATCGATCCGAATCCCGAATTCGAACAAATTCGTCCGAATTTCGATTCGGGCCGAACCGAATCGCACATGTCTACTGATAATAGGTATTACTTGTTGGTGTGTGGAGGTGTATTTAAGGCACCTATACAGGTGTATTTGCATTTTATGATTAAGGGTGAATAACCCGAAACGTTGCATTGTCTGTTGGCTCTGATGTTCTAATAAAAGTTTTGTTTATACATTCCTGGTGCTGTGGAATAATTTTGGATCTGGATAAAAGCAATTGCATGTCATGGAGGGGGATCTACACTACATATATGAACAGTAGAATCAGTGGCCCAATGGTCATTAACCTTTTGAAAACATGTTACTTATTAAAAAATGAGAATTAAAGCACCTATGCCAGGGTTGGCATCAATTTCTGTGCCCAAAACACCATTGGGCCAGGCTAAAAACAATTGCATATCATGGAGGGGGATCTACCCTGTATATATCCATAGTGAAATCAGTGGCTTAATGGTTATTAACCCTTTGAAAATATAATTTACTTTCTCAAAAATGAGAATTAAAGCACCTATGCCAGGGTTGGCAACAATTTCTGTGCCAAGAACACCATTGGGCCAGGCTAAAAACAATTGCATGTCATGGAGGGGGATCTATCGTACATATATTAACAGTAAAATGAGTGGCCCAATGGTCATTAACCTTTTGAAAATATCAGTTACTTATTCAAAATTGTAATATTTGTATTGGTGCCAACGCATGCCCTTTTTTCCAGTTTGTAAATCCAATTGTTGTATAAAGGGAATTCACCTCGGTGTAACTACATTATATGAATCATATTGTTATTGAAATAAAACCTATATTTTTATTTTAAAGTCAATTTAAAGCAGTCTGACTAAAAAAATGGAATAAGAAACCAACTTCCATGAATAAGAAACAGAATTTCACGAATAAGAAACAGCTTGAATAAGAAACCAACTTCCTTGTCGTGTTGAAATGTTTATAGAATTATCACGTATTGTATTTGTTTTATTTTATATGAAAAAATATTTTTGTCTCTGAGGACCTCTAGTGGTCATTTGTAGTATCACTTTTCCGACAGCAAATTTAATTACATTTTCATGGTTAGTGATACTGTCTGCTCTCAACATTTTTAAAAACTAAATTAACACTCTTTTTCATAAATTGTAACCGGTCTATTTTGTTTTTATGTCAACCTAGTGTCAATTTAAAAAAATATTGGAGGAGAAGAGAGGGAAAAATTGTCATATTGCCATATTGTTAGTCTTAATGCTGTTTATTAGCTAGTGTCACTGTTAAAGAAATATATCTAACTGCGCCATCTGCCCTATTATACCTTTCAGTCAAGATTTTATCTTAAAATTCTACACTTGTTTGAGTTTTTTTTTAATTATTATTTATTATTATTATTAGCTTATTAGCTTGCTGTCAGCTGGGAAACAGTACCGATTTGTACAAAATAATATGCAAATGATCATTTGCATAAATAATAAAAAGATAAAATCTTGACTGAAGAGGTGATGTTATACAATCTAAGTGCTGCAGATGTGGCAGTATGTATTTCTCATAATTTCATTTCAAACTTATCTCAAGTTAACAATAGGATAACCCCGCTTTTATTATACAAAATAATATATTGTATTCCTATGTAATTATGTCAGAATTTGACTGTTTGAGCAGAGTGTTTGTGCACATGTTGTGTGTGTGCTTTATTCTCCAGGTAATCAACACAATACAGATGTGCTGGTGCTTAAGTGCAGTGTTCTCAACCACGGTCCTCAAGTACCTCCAACATGCAAGGTTTTCCTTATAGCTGAACCAGTGCACAGGTAAAATAAACAGCTGATTATTAACACCATGGTTACTAACCAACTCTCAACCATCAGCTGATTATTTCACCTGTGCACTGGTTCAGCTATAACGAAAACCTGCCCTGTTGGGGGTATTTGAGGCCCACGGTTGAGAAACAATGCTTTAGTTTAATTTAAGCTACTTCTACTGGGTTCATATATGTGTTTCTCCGGCTTATCATTGACAGTGCCTCACCAGCCTCTGATGTCACAGCATATCACTGGATTGTTCTGTGGTTAGTTGTGGGACATGACATTTGGCGAGTGGTGTTGGCATGTGACCTATTAGGGTGCAGCTTGTACAGATCAGAGTAGTAGGTGTGGAATGATCCTAGAATATCTTTTGTGGTTTTGAGTATTGTATGTTAATTGGAATGGAGCTCATATATGTGGCATTTTAGTTTTTTCTATTTCGAAGCCCTAGCTAATAGTTTACCAGATCTATTATTTTCAAAATAGTACATGCTATTGGTTTTCAGTCGTAATGTTTGGTATTCAATATTGAGAAAGTTATCTAGATCTTTTCTGGCTTTCAGCAGTTGTTCTAGAATATCAGAATTTAGTGGTGCTTTCTTATGTGCCAGGTCTAGATGCAAAAAAGCAGTAGATAAGTCTTCATATAGGTGACTAAACAACTAGGAATACTAATTGTACAAAGAGATACATTTAGGATTGATAGAAAAGAATACCACAGAAGTAATAAATTCTCTAACTCCAATTATTCATGTAGATGTAGGATTACTCTATCTATTAAAATGTTCCATATCATTCATACTTTAAATCTTTATTCTTACAACTAGGAACAAACATTCACACAGTAGTAGCCTGAAAGAGTTAAAAACACTTAAACCCAGTCATATAGGATTAATATGATAAGCAATAATGTGTATATTTATCCTGATGCCCACAACAATATAATGTAAGATAAGCTAAGCCCTTACAATCCGAGGGCTGAATTACTTTTAAGTTATTATATTTTAAGGTAAATGGTAGGCACCAGGAATCAACAAATATTCATAAAGATAATGGTTCTTTTTTAACTTAGGTAAGCTGTTAAAAAGCGACAGACAGGAGAGAACTAGCTTCTCCTGCTGGACCCCTGACGCGCGTTTCACAGAACGCTTCCTCAGAGGGGGTGCGGGCCGCTGCTCCTCAGCGTTATTTATGTGGGTAGTTGTCCCACCTCATGCCCCTGATTCGTTGTCCCTCTTGGTTTAGATACTACTCAATAAACAGGGGGTGTGTGTGTTGTATAGTAGCGATTGGTGATCATCCAATCGCTACTATACAACACACACACCCCCTGTTTATTGAGTAGTGACTGGTCAATGAGTAAAAGTATACACGCCCCCCTACTCACACCCCCTCATTACGCAACGTAACTCCGGATGTCACCGTCTATTCTTATTACAGACTGACTTAGCAGCGAATCAGATCTATCTAAACCAAGAGGGACAACGAATCAGGGGCATGAGGTGGGACAACTACCCACATAAATAACGCTGAGTAGCAGCGGCCCGCACCCCCTCTGAGGAAGCGTTATGTGAAACGCGCGTCAGGGGTCCAGCAGGAGAAGCTAGTTCTCTCCTGTCTGTCGCTTTTTAACAGCTTACCTAAGTTAAAAAAGAACCATTATCTTTATGAATATTTGTTGATTCCTGGTGCCTACCATTTACCTTAAAATATAATAACTTAAAAGTAATTCAGCCCTCGGATTGTAAGGGCTTAGCTTATCTTACATTATATTGTTGTGGGCATCAGGATAAATATACACATTATTGCTTATCATATTAATCCTATATGACTGGGTTTAAGTGTTTTTAACTCTTTCAGGCTACTACTGTGTGAATGTTTGTTCCTAGTTGTAAGAATAAAGATTTAAAGTATGAATGATATGGAACATTTTAATAGATAGAGTAATCCTACATCTACATGAATAATTGGAGTTAGAGAATTTATTACTTCTGTGGTATTCTTTTCTATCAATCCTAAATGTATCTCTTTGTACAATTAGTATTCCTAGTTGTTTAGTTCTGCTCTCTAAGAATCCACAATAGATACGTACCTTAACTATTATAAGTGACTACAAAGTACTGGTATATTACATACCCCTTTTGATTTATATAATAGGTACAATATCTATCATTTACTAACTCCTACCAATCCCCCATTAAATTGCAAAGTTCATATAGGTGACGTTTTATTTTTTGGTAGTGGGCTTTGATTTTGATAAATTCACTGTTTAAAAAGCATTAATGGGCTTCCCATAATACGTTATTGTTATAAGTAGCAGGGGAGTTTATCTGAAAATATTCAGTGATGGCTTTGTTTAATTTGTTTAGAGTTTCTGCATTATTGAAAAAGGAATCATCTACTTTCCATATGTATGTTGTCATGTTCCTTGTTCAGAGGAGTATTGCCTTGTATTTCGGGGCTGGACTGACCTTATTTGGCGGGATGAAACTGATATACTTCAGGAACGTTTTCCTCTGTGAAAAGCACACTGGTCTAAAAGAGGCTGCTCCTGGGTGGTAAATCGCCATAGAACTAGCTGATGAGCTGTTGTTCATTCCTGGTAGAGCATTTCTCTCTTTCGGCTAGATTACGAGTTTGGCATTAGGCTTAAAAAGCAGCGTTGGCCGGTCCTAACGCTGCTTTTTTATGGCCGCTGGTATTATGAGTTTCCCTAACGCCACAAAAATATCCGACTCCGCTGAAATTATTTACGTCAACCCAGACCCAGTAGTTAACATATACCGCGAAAAAAAACATCCACGAGTCACAAAAAAAATCATTACACAAACTACACTTACATTCATACAAACACTACACTATATTTATTTTTAAGATTTTATATTTTCACGTCAAAATAGAACGGATCAAAGTTACGAGATCTCGGGTGTTTGAAAAAAGCCACACAAATCCATTCTCCATTGACTTACATAGACAGACGGGAACAGACACTCATATAGCTACATCTAACTACAAATATTATCACATACATACACTAAACGATACATACAAACAATATACAGCACATTACATACACAAATAAGATTTTTATTATGAAATAAACACGATTTAGCTACTTTTTCACACAAGACCATGACGTCACTCACTTTATGCTCAAAACAAGTATTGGATTTTATTTCTACACACATTTGTCTCCTCCATTGACTTCTATGGGGAAGACGTGCTCGTGCACACGACAGACAGATTTATCTAACGCACGGAAAAAGCGTAGACAAGAAAACTCGTAATACCAGGGTTAAAATTGTGAAACTAACTCATGCTTTCTTGCGTTAGTTCCGCTATGACAAATAGATCAAGAAATGGCTAGTTCTCTATGGAGTTATGGCTTTTACTTGTGTAAAATTCACTACAACATCAAATTGTTTTATACATTTACATTACATCAACTACAAATCACCATCAACAATACGAAATATATTTAATAAATTACATCATATTTCAACGGACAGAAAAATAATTTGAACATTTCATTACTCACAAACAGTAGACAATTGGAAACACGTCTCATTTACCTCTATTATAGCATTTCATTTATTCAACTCATATGCTTGCATGAACAGCATATCTACATAGGCTTAACACATGATCATTAATGGATGCACATACATTACTTTTATCATTCACTCATACATGTGCATTGATATGATGGGGGAAAAACACATTAGATTCTCTCTATGAATCATGAAACATAAAATAGGGATTTTACTGTCCCTTTAACATCACGATTCACTCAGAATATACCATTAGGAATTACGTACAATAAGAACATCATTAGAACAGATTACAGCTGTCACTTTTTGGGAAGGAACAACAATGCTATACTGCTTTATATAAGTCAGCATATGTGGGAGAGAATCACAATACATACATATATATGTACTATACATAACACGCATCACGCAACCACAAAGCACACATTTATATTTTAATCAGCACACAATAACAATGTAGTAAAATACAACAACACAATGAGGATTTGATAACTAGACAGGGAAGGTTGATAATATGATGACGTCATTAGAAGCTTCAACCATACACATTACAGCTTTAGGACTGTACCGCCCCTTTCAGAAGTTTATCACTCAATACTACAATACTACATATACGTAAACGACAGTTTGGAACATCATTATTATTGCGATTTTAAAGGGACGCGTACAATATTGACATCTTGCAAATCACTTATATATACAATACTAGAGATGTCAGCCGGAAGATCTTCATTATTATTGCGATTTTAATGGGACGCGTACAATATTGACATCTCGCCAATCACTTATATATACAATATTATAGATGTCAGCTGTTACTTTATCGTTTACAAACAATATTGCAGCAACATTGATCGATCAGATTCTATGCCATTATACACAAGTATGCACTTTCATTCATGTTAGCGTGAACGTGTGCTTTTTACTATAACATCGCGTTTATTAAGTATTTATTACGCATATGAACAAACATTATGAAGATGCACTGTATATGTTACATTTTACACTTTCACATTGCGATTCATTGGGGGAAAACAAAATTTCAGCAAACACCTAAAAAAACCGCCCACTTTGAAAGCATTCACGCCGCTCACATACAAACAAGTGTATACAATCAGCAATCATTATGAACACGCTACCATTGGACTAATTGCACTATAAATCCCCCAAACAACATGGCCAAAGCATCACTTGTGATCAACATTGTATCAAATCGGTTTTGTGTTTTTGCATACCTTGTTACTCCTTGTGCGTTTGTTCTGCTGTTTGGCTTTGTGCTGCTTAGCTTGGCAAATATGGATGATGCTCAGTTAGTTGCTGCTGGTGCTGCTGCATAAGTAGCGTTCAATAGAATCAGGCGGGCTCGGCAGCTCCAAGAGAGACAAAGGGCTCATTTGGTTAGAGGTCCTCCTGTTCACAGGGTGAGGCCCACCTTGGACAACATGAGTGACTTTGAGGTTTATGACAAGTATAGGCTCAATCACGAACAGCTCATTGGCCTTTACGATGTTCTTAGACCTCATATGGAGCCACCGAGACGTATGGCAACGGCAATCCCTGGTATGACCAAGATGCTTAGTTGCATACACGTCCTGGCCTCCAGGAGTTTTCAATCTGGAGAGGGGTACCTGCATGGGCTTGCTCAGGGTACTTTCTCTGTGGTTTTTGACAACTTTCTGGACGCCATGGTACGAGTCAGTAAGCGTTACATAGGATTCCCTCAGAATGATGGTGATTGGAGGCGCTTGAAGAGGGAATTCTTTGCTATCGCTCGAATGCCCAATGTCTTGGGAGCAATAGATTGCACCCACATTGCGCTGCATGCTCCACAACATGACAAGCCCTTCCGAAATAGCAAACACTTCCATAGTCTCAATGTGCAGTTTGTTTGTGACTCACGTATGCGGATTATGCAGGTGTGTGTGAATTTCGGCGGGGCTTGTCATGATGCCCGCATCCTCAGACAGTCGTCCCTGTGGCGGCAGTTTGAGGACAGAGAGTTTCCACCTGGGTGGCTCGTTGGTGAGTACTTGTGCACAACATGGTTAATTAGTTAGACAATTGCCACTGTAGTCTTCAAAACCAGTTGTGTTTGTGTAATGTGCAAAATGTGCAGCTCTAGGATGCAATTTAACCATTTAATTGTCTTTCCGCAAATGTCTAGTTTTAGCAGATAGAGAATGCTATTTAACCATGTCATTGTCTCTTTACGCAAATGTCTAGTTTTAGTTCAAAACAGATATGTAGCATGTCTTAGCTTAAATGGGCAGATAGAGAATGCAATTTAACCATTTTGTTTTTATTTTAGCAAATGTCTGGTTTATGCGAAATACGCATATGTAGCATGTCTTAGCTTAAATGGGCAGATAGAGAATGCTATTTAACCATGTCATTGTCTCTTTCCGCAAATGTCTAGTTTTAGTTCAAAACAGATATGTAGCATGTCTTAGCTTAAATGGGCAGATAGAGAATGCTATTAAACCATGTCATTGTCTCTTTCCGCAAATGTCTAGTTTTAGCTTAAAACAGATATGTAGCATGTCTTAGCGTAAATGGGCAGATAGAGAATGCAATTTAACCATTTTGTTTTTAGTTTTGCAAATGTCTGGTTTATGCGAAATACGCATATGTAGTATGTCTTAGCTTAAATGGGCAAATAGAGAATGCTATTTAACCATGTCATTGTCTCTTACCGCAAATGTCTAGTTTTAGTTCAAAACAGATATGTAGCATGTCTTAGCTTAAATGGGCAGATAGAGAATGCTATTTAACCATTTTGTTTTTAGTTTAGCAAATGTCTGGTTTATGCGAAATACGCATATGTAGCATGTCTTAGCTTAAATGGGCAGATAGAGAATGCAATTTAACCATGTCATTGTCTCTTTCCGCAAATGTCTAGTTTTAGTTAAAAACAGATATGTAGTATGTCTTAGCTTAAATGTGCAGATAAAGAATGCGATTTAAACATATAATTCTTTTTTAAGGAAAATGTTTATTTTAGGGGATTTTCATGTACACAAATGAAAAGTATTTTAATATAATAATTATAAATAAATTATTAATATTTGTCATTTTGTTATGTTCATTATTTATAGGTGATTCTTGTTACATGAGCCGGCCTTGGCTCATTACGCCTATACATAACCCCACTGACGAGGCCCAGGAGCACTATAATAGGGTGCACATAACATTGCACAGCGGGCTGGGATGCTGCAGGCTGTCCAGGCACCCCAAGGCCTCCTCCAAGATGAGGAGGATGACCCTGTTCTAGAGGGGCCATTCCGGGACGAGGGGCTCAATGTCAAAGCAGACATCATCAACCGCCACTTCAGACGGTAAATAATAGACGTTAGATTGGAGTATTGCGAATATGTGTGAATTCTAGGGAAATGAGAAGTAGAGACTTGTGCAAACATGTTAGGATTGTTCATCAAATGATTATAAAAATGTACTTGGATTATTATAGGTGATGCTCCTGGCATTGGGTCCTGTAATGACTGCGCCACTTGGTTTTTAAAGACATCAGCTGGTAAGTATAAATAATGTATGGACTGTGGCTGGCGGGAATTTGGCACAATCACCCATCATATGGCATACATTTTACAAAGTAGTATTTAGTTTACACATTACTAGAAATGTGGATACTCAGAAAGGGATCCTCTAGCAAGACTATATGCTTCAAAGTCATATTCAAAGTCACACATCAGAGGATAGGTCTGTACAATGTATGACTCATCTTCACACTTGATTGATAGAACATAACACAAGATGCTATACATACTTAGTAAGCTAGTGATAGAAATAGTTTCAGAAATGGGGGGGTGCAGAACTAATTTACACACTTCTATTAATATTTTTATTTTCACTTTTTCGGCCATTAGGGAGATGACTTCATCTAAAGACTGAAAGTGAAGAATTCAAGACTGAAAGTGAAGAATTCAAGACTGAAAGTGAAGAATTCAAGCCTGAAAGTGAAGAATCCCAGACTGAAAGTGAAGAATCCCAGATTTAAAGTGATGAATACCAATGTGATCATGTCTGGCATTGTCTTTCAAATGTGCTGACCTTGAAAACCATACAAAGACACATTCACATGGTAAGTGGTAACAATTTTATGGACTAAGGCTGTGGATGCATCCTATTGGAGACACTTAGATTATTTTTCTTTTAGATGGTATTTCACAATCCTCTATTTTGAAAATGATGAATAAGACACCTAATAAAGATAACTGATATTTTGAAGATAATTGCCTTTCAAAGGCCATACATCCAGGTTAGTTTGCACAATGCATGCTAGTTAAGAATCACAGGAGGAAGAATGTTAAAATAATTAGGAATAGATACATGTCCTATATTAGAATATGTTTATTTTACATACATTACCCCTACTTTGTGCTAGAGAGGACTCACATTATGACCATTCAGACAAAGGAATACATTCTATAGTTGAAATAGAGGTATATTATTTGAAGGGACATGAAATTTTACATTCAATTATGTTCAGCATACAATATAAATACATTTTTATAATGTGATATGCATTATTTCTCTTGTTAAGTGTATCCAGTCCACGGATCATCCATTACTTGTGGGATATTCTCATTCCCAACAGGAAGTTGCAAGAGGACACCCACAGCAGAGCTGTAATATAGCTCCTCCCCTAACTGTCATACCCAGTCATTCTCTTGCAACTCTCAACAAGCTAGGATGTTGTAGGAGAGAGTGGTTAAATATAGTTAGTTTATTTTCTTCAATCAAAAGTTTGTTATTTTTAAATAGTACCGGAGTTGTGCTATTTTATCTCAGGCAGTAAATAGAAGAAGAATCTGCCTGAGGTTTCTATGATCTTAGCAGGTTGGAACTAAGATCCATTGCTATTCTCACATATGTCTGAGGGGATTACACAGATGAGGTAACTTCAGCGAGAGAATGGCGTGCAGTTTATTCTGCTATCAGGTATGTGCAGTTATAATTTTTTCTAGAGATGGAAAACACTAGAAAATGCTGCTGATACTGGATTAATGTAAGTTAAGCCTGAATACAGTGATTTAATAACGACTGGTATCATGCTTACTCCCAGGGGTAATACCCTTATGATATTACAATATAAACGTTTGCTGGCATGTTTAATCGTTTTTATATATGCATTGGTGATAAAACTTTATTGGGGCCTAGTTTTTTCCACATGGCTGGCTTAAATTTTGACTAGAAACAGTTTTACTGAGGCTTTCCACTGTTATAGTATAAAAGTTACAGTTGGTGCAGTTAAAATTACAAACTGTGACATCCAGCTTCCTTCAGGAGTCCCCTGTATGCTATAGGATATATCTAAAGGGCTCAAAGGCTTTCCAAAGTCGTTTATTGGGGAAGGTAGGACCACAGCTTGCTGTGGCAGTTGGTTGTGACTGTTATAAAAAAAAAAAAAAAAGTCTATTTCGTTTTTTTTATCTGTTTTTTGAACTAAGGGGTTAATCATCCATTTGCAAGTGGATGCAATGCTCTGCTAGCCTATTACATACACTGTAAAAATTTCGTCTGATTTACTGCATTTTTTCACTGTTTTTCAAATTCTGACAAAATTTGTTTCTCTTAAAGGCACAGTACCGTTTTTTTATATTTGCTTGTTAACTTGATTTAAAGTGTTTTCCAAGCTTGCTAGTCTCATTGCTAGTCTGTATAAACATGTCTGACATAGAAGAAACTCCTTGTTCATTATGTTTAAAAGCCATGGTGGAACCCCCTCTTAGAATGTGTACCAAATGTACTGATTTCATTTTATGCAATAAAGATCATATTCTGTTTTTAAAAAAATTATCACCAGAGGAATCTGACGAGGGGAAAGTTATGCCGACTAACTCTCCCCACGTGTCAGACCCTTTGACTCCCGCCCAAGGGACTCACGCTCAAATGGCGCCAAGTACATCTAGGGCGCCCATAGCGTTTACTTTACAAGACATGGCGGCAGTCATGGATAATACACTGTCAGCGGTATTAGCCAGACTACCTGAACTTAGAGGTTAGCGAGATAGCTCTGGGGTGAGACAAAATGCAGAGCATACTGACGCTTTAAAAAACCATGTCAGATACTGCCTCACAATATGCAGAAGCTGAGGAAGGAGAGCTTCAGTCAGTGGGTGATGTTAATGACTCAGGAAAGATACCCGATTCTAATATTTCTACATTTAAATTTAAGCTTGAACACCTCCGCGTGTTACTTAGGGAGGTTTTAGCTGCTCTGGATGACTGTAAATACCATTGCAGTGCCAGAGAAATTTTGTAGACTGGATAAATGCTTTGCAGTGCCGGTGTGTACTGATGTTTTTCCAATACCTAAAAGGTTTACAGAAATTATTAATAAGGAATGGGATAGACCAGGTGTGCCGTTCTCTTCCCCTCCTATTTTTAGAAAAATGTTTTCCAATAGACGCCACCACACGGGACTTATGGCAGACAGTCTCTAAGGTGGAGGGAGCAGTTTCTACTCTAGCAAAGCGTACTACTATCCCTGTCGAGGACAGTTGTGCTTTTTTAGAGCCAATGGATAAAAAATTAGGTTACCTTAAGAAAATATTTATTCAACAAGGTTTTATCCTACAGCCCATTGCATGCATTGCCCCTGTCACTGCTGCTGCGGTGTACTGGTTTGAGTCTCTGGAAGAGGCTTTACAGGTAGAGACTCCATTGGATGACATACTTGGCAAACTTAGAGCACTTAAGCTAGCCAATTATTTTATTTCTGATGCCATTGTTCATTTGAATAAACTAACGGCTAAGAATTCTGGTTTTGCTATACAGGCGCGCAGAGCGCTATGGCTTAAATCATCGTCAGCTGACGTGACTTTAAAATCTAAGCTACTTAACATTCCCTTCAAGGGGCAGACCCTATTCGGGCCTGGTTTGAAGGAGATTATTGCTGATATCATGGGAGGAAAAGGTTGTGCCCTTCCTCAGGACAGGTCCAAATCTAGGGCCAAACAGTCTAATTTTCGTGCCTTTCGAAACTTCAAGGCAGGTGCGGCATCAACTTCCTCTAATAATAAACAAGAGGGAACTTTTGCTCAATCCAAGACGGTCTGGAGACCAAACCAGACCTGGAAAAAAGGTAAGCAGGTCAAAAAGCCTGCTGCTGCCTCTAAGACAGCATGAAGGAACGACCCCCTATCCGGTAACGGATCTAGTAGGGGGCAGACTTTCACTCTTCGCCCAGGCGTGGGCAAGAGATGTTCAGGATCCCTGGGCGTTGGAAATTATATCCCAGGGATATCTTCTGGACTTCAAAGCTTCCCCCCCAAAAGGGAGATTTCACCTTTCACAATTATCTGCAAACCAGATAAAGAGTGAGGCATTCTTACACTGTGTACGAGACCTCCTAGTTATGGGAGTGATCCATCCAGTTCCAAAGGAGGAACAGGAACAGGGTTTTTACTCAAATCTGTTTGTGGTTCCCAAAAAAGAGGGAACCTTCAGACTGATTTTGGATCTAAAGATCTTAAACAAATTCCTCAAAGTTCCGTCGTTCAAGATGGAAACTATTTGTACCATCCTACCACTGATCCAGGAGGGTCAATATATGACTACAGTGGATCTAAAGGATGCTTATCTTCACCTTTCCGATACACAAAGATCATCATCGGTTTCTCAGGTTTGCCTTTCAAGACAGGCATTACCAGTTGTAGCTCTTCCCTTTGGATTAGCTACAGCCCCAATAATCTTTACAAAGGTTCTAGGGTCACTTTTGGCGGTCCTAAGGCCGCGGGGCATAGCAGTAGCCCCTTATTTAGACGACATCCTGATACAGGCGTCAAACTTCCAAATTGCCAAGTCTCATACGGACGTAGTACTGGCATTTCTGAGGTCACATGGGTGGAAAGTGAACGAGGAAAAGTGTTCTCTATCCCCACTCACAAGAGTTTCCTTTCTAGGGACTCTGATAGATTCTGTAGAAATGAAAATTTACCTTGACGGAGTCCAGGTTATCAAAGCTTCTAAATTCCTGTCGGGTTCTTCATTCCATTCCGCGCCCTTTGGTGGCTCAGTGTATGGAAGTAATCGGCTTAATGGTAGCGGCAGTGGACATAGTGCCGTTTGCACGCTTACATCTCAGACCGCTGCAACTATGCAGGCTCAGTCAGTGGAGCAGGGATTACACAGATTTGGCCCCTCAACTGAATCTGGACCAAGAGACCAGGGATCCTCTTCCCTGGTGGCTATCTCGGGTCCATCTGTCCAAAGGTATGACCTTCGCAGGCCAGATTGGACTATTGTAACAACAAATGCCAGCCTTCTAGGTTGGGGTGCAGTCTGGAACTCCCTGAAGGCTCAGGGATCGTGGACTCAGGAGGAGTCTCTCCTTCCAATAAATATTCTGGAACTAAGAGCGATATTCAAGGCTCTTCAAGTTTGGCCTCAGTTAGCAACTCTGAGGTACATCAGATTTCAGTCGGTCAACATCACGACTGTAGCTTACATCAACCATCGAGGGGGAACAAGAAGTTCCCTAGAGATGTTAGAAGTTTCAAAAATAATTCACTGGGCAGAGATTCACTCTTGCCACCTATCAGCTATCCATATCCCAGGTGTAGAGCACTGGGAGGCGGATTTTCTAAGTCGTCAGACTTTTCATCCGGGAGAGTGGGAACTCCATCCGGAGGTATTTGCACAACTGATTCTCCGTTGGGGCAAACCAGAACTGGATCTGATGGCGTCTCGCCAGAACGCCAAGCTTCCGTGTTACGGATCCAGGTCCAGGGATCCCAAGGTGACACTGATAGATACTCTAGCAGCGCCCTGGTCTTTCAACCTGGCTTATGTGTTTCCACCGTTTCCTCTGCTCCCTTGACTGATTGCCAAGATCAAGCAGGAGAGAGCATCAGTGATTCTGATAGCACCTGCGTGGCCACGCAGGACCTGGTATGCAGATCTAGTGGACATGTCATCCTTTCCACCATGGTCTCTGCCTCTGAGACAGGACCTTCTACTTCAGGGTCCTTTCAACCATCCAAATCTAACTGACTGCCTGGAGATTGAATGCTTGATTTTATCAAAGCGTGGCTTCTCCGCGTCAGTTATTGATACCTTAATACAGGCACGAAAGCCTGTCACCAGGAAAATTTACCATAAGGTATGGCGTAGATATCTTTATTGGTGTGAATCCAACGGTTACTCATGGAGCAAGGTCAGGATTCCTAGGATTTTATCTTTTCTCCAAGAAGGTTTGGAAAAAGGATTGTCAGCTAGTTTCTTAAAGGGACAGATTTTTGCTCTGTCTATTCTTTTGCACTAGCGTCTGGCAGATGTTCCAGACGTTCAGGCATTTTGTCAGGCTTTAGCTTGAATCAAGCCTGTGTTTAAACCTGTTGCTCCACCATGGAGCTTAAACTTGGTTCTTAAGGTTCTTCAAGGAGTTCCGTTTGAACCTCTTCATTCCATAGATAAACTTTTATCTTGGAAAGTTCTTTTTTTTTTTTTTTTTGGTAGCTATTTCCTCAGCTCATAGAGTCTCTGAGCTATCTGCCTTACAATGTTATTCTCCTTATCTGATTTTTCATACGGATAAGGTAGTCCTGCGTACCAAACCTGGGTTCTTACCTAAGGTGGTATCTAACAAGAATATCAATCAGGAGATTGTGTTTCCATCCTTGTGTTACACAATCTGGACGTGGTCTGTGCTTTAAAGTTTTACTTACAAGCTACTAAAGATTTTCGTCAAACATCTGCTTTGTTTGTTGTCTACTCTGGACAGAGGAGAGGTCAAAAGGCTTTGGCAACCTCTTTTTGGCTAAGAAGCTTAATCCGCTTAGCCTATGAGACTGCTGGACAGCAGCCTCCTGAAAGGATTACAGCTCATTCCACTAGAGCTGTGGCTTCCACTTGGGCCTTTAAAAATGAGGCTTCTGTTGAACAGATTTGCAAGGTGGCGACTTGGTCTTCGCTTCATACTTTTTCAAAATTTTACAAATTTTATACTTTTGCTTCTTCGGAGGCTATATTTGGGAGAAAGGTTTTACAGGCAGTGGTTCCTTCCATTTAAGTTCCTGCCTTGTCCCTCCCTTCATCCGTGTACTTAAGCTTTGGTATTGGTATCCCACAAGTAATGGATGATCCGTGGACTGGATACACTTAACAAGAGAAAACATAATTTATGCTTACCTGATAAATTTATTTCTCTTGTAGTGTATCCAGTCCACGGCCCGCCCTGTCATTTTAAGGCAGGTAATTTTTAAATTTAAACTACAGTAACCACTACACCCTATGGTTCCTCCTTTCATATAGGGCTGTGGCGATGCGTAGGACTTAAAAAGCTCAGCCGTCAGCAGGTTTACCCAATGCGCAGTGTAGGTGATATACCTGCCCTGACCATGCTTTGCAAACCAGGTATCAGTGGTCAGATGGACCCTTGCCCCAACACTGTATGCCAGACATGCCATTACTTCCTTTTGCACAATCGAGTACAGGTTGGGGATTGCCTTTTGTGCAAAGAAATTTCAGCCGGGTACCTTCCACTGCGGTGTCCCAATAGCTACAAATTTTTGGAACGCCTCAGACTCCACCAGCTTGTATGGTAAAAGCTGGCGGGCTAAGAGTTCAGAAAAGCCAGCTGTCAGATGCCGGGCAAGGGGGTGACTTTGTGACATTAGCTTCTTACACTCAAACATGTCCTTGACAGACACCTGACTGTGGGCAGATGAGCAGGAACTGCTCAAGGCGAGAGACGGAGTGGCGGATGGTTGAGAGGGGGCAAGGAGGACAGCAGTGGTTGACGTGGCTGAAGATGCTGGACCAGGAGGAGGATGGCGGCTTTGAGTTTGTGTGCTGCTTGTACTCATGTGTTGATCCCATAGGCGTTTGTTATGTGCGATCATGTGCCTTCGCAAAGCAGTTGTACCTAGGTGGGTGTTGGACTTCCCACGACTCAGTTTCTTTTGGCACAGGTTGCAAATGGCATCACTGTTGTCAGAGGCAGACACACAAAAAAATGCCACACTGCTGAGCTCTGCAATGACGGCATTCTGGTGGTGGCAACAGCATGCGTTGATTGGCGTGCTGTCTGTCTGACCCCGGGTGCTGATGCATGCTGTCTGACTGTGCCACTAGCTCCTTGCGATGACCTCCCCCTGCTTCCAACTCGTCTCCTCCTCCTCTCTGTCTCCCCATCTGAACTTTCCCCCTCTTCTTCTTCTCTTCTAGCGGGCACCCACGTGACATCCACGGACGCATCGTCATCATCAACCGCTTCACTTGTATCTGACAACTCAGCAAAGGAAGCAACAGCGGGTACAACATCATCATCATCATACCGTACGTCCATGTGTGTAATGCTGCCTGACTGAGACATATCCCTGTTATCTACATCCTCTGGCAATAATGGTTGCGCATCACTATCACTCATTTCTTCCAACTGATGTGTAAATAACTCCTCTGACAGATCAAGTGAAGCGGCTGTGGTGCTAGTGTTGGTGGTGGCGGCAGGCGGACGAGTGGTAACTTGAGAGGTGCCCGAAGCTAAGCTGGAGGAGGATGGTGCGTTAAGGTTCCGAGCGGAAGCTGTAGAAGATTGGGTGTCCTGTGTTAGCCAGTCAACTATGTCCTCAGAACTTTTCGAGTTTGGGGTACGTGGCCTCTGAACACTGGGCATTATTCTAGGGCCAAAGGGAATCACAGCACCACATCCACGACGTCCCCTGCGGGGTGGCCTGCCTCTGCCTGTCATTTTTTTTCCGATTAGTGATGCTATGCGTGCAAGCTACTGTGACAACAGATATGCACTGTGCACTGGCAGAAGTTGGCAGAGTAGACGCTGTAGGCCTGACATACATGCTTGCAGACAACTAAATGCTATTCAATCTATTACAGTCAAAATTGTATTTTTTTTTAAATGTACACTACTGTTACACCCGATATGAGTTGCACTGGTGTGACACTGTGCCCTGGCAGGTACTGAAACGCACACGTGTGAACGAAACTGACTGCTATTATTTCACAGTCAAAAAAGTGTTGTTTTTTTAAATGTACACTACTATTACACCAGATATGAGTTGCACTGGGGTGACACTGTGCCCTGGCAGGCACTGAAACGCACACGTGTGAAGGAAACTGACTGCTATTATTTCACAGTCAAAAAAGTGTTTTTTTTTTTTTAAATGTACACTACTGTTACACCAGATATGAGTTGCACTGGGGTGACACTGTGCCCTGGCAGGCACTGAAACGAACACGTGTGAAGGAAACTGACTGCTATTATTTCACAGTCAAAAAAGTGTTGTTTTTTTTTTAAATGTACACTACTGTTACACCAGATATGAGTTGCACTGGGGTGACACTGTGCCCTGGCAGTCACTGAAACGCACACGTGTGAAGCAAACTGACTGCTATTATTTCACAGTCAAAAAAGTGTTGTTTTTTTTAAATGTACACTACTGTTACACCAGATATGAGTTGCACTGGGGTGACACTGTGCCCTGGCAGGCACTGAAACGCACACGTGTGAAGGAAACTGACTGCTATTATTTCAGAGTCAAAAAAGTGTTGTTTTTTTTAAATGTACACTACTGTTACACCAGATATGAGTTGCACTGGGGTGACACTGTGCCCTGGCAGGCACTGAAACGCACACGTGTGAAGGAAACTGACTGCTATTATTTCACAGTCAAAAAAGTGTTGTTTTTTTAAAATGTACACTACTGTTACACCAGATATGAGTGGTGGCACTGGGTAAGTGGGCACAGTATACGCTGTGAGCCTGACACACACGCTGGCAGGCAACTGCAATTAGATTACACAGGAAAAAAAAAGCAGACTGATGTTCTAGCCCTAAAAAGGGCTTTTTGGGGTACAGCAGAGATCAGATGAGTCCTTCAGGACTGTAGTGGACACTGAATACACTAGCCTAGCTATCGATTTCCCTATTAAATCAGCAGCAGCTACACTGTCCCTCCTCTCTCTAAGAATGCAGCTTCCGAATGAATCTAAAATGGATGCTATCCAGGAGATAGGAGGGTCTGGGAGGGAGGGTCTGCTGCTGATTGGCTGGAATGTGTCTGCTGACTGTGAGGTACAGGGTCAAAGTTTTACTCAATGATGACGAATAGGGGGCGGATCGAACAGCGCATATGTTCGCCCGCCGTGGCGAACGCGAACAAGCTATGTTCGCTGGGAACTATTCGCCGGCGAACTATTCGCGACATCACTAATGCTTGATTCTCATGTTATACTAATTTTTAGAAAGGGAGGTGCATAGGTTTATGATCAGCAAAGCATTACTGGGAGATATCTACTTAATTGTGGCTGGCCAACAATGCATATTTACAATGTTTAGACAGATGTATTTAGATCAAGTTCAAGATTGCATATTAGCTCATGAAAGGGACGGTAATTCAAAAGTGTTTCTTTCTGGAATCATAAATAAAATTTAATTATTAACATTTAATTCTATCATCTATTTTAAATCATTATTTTTGGATTATTTCCTTTACAAACATATCTAGATATGCTCAGTAGCTGAAGATTGGTAAATGCACAGAGATGCCTTGTGTGATTGGCTCAACCATGTGCATTGCAATTTCTTCTGTTAAGGATATCTAACGATTAATCTAAATAGTTTCATTTTAAAGTATAAAAATGTATTCTCTCTCCGGATCATTTTAAGAAAATATTTTGTTGTAATATCCCTTTAAAAATAAAGACGCCATTGCCCCAATAACAGATGTGAGCAGTTCAGACAAATACAAGCTTGAGGTTTATTTACTAATAAACAAACGTGTAGTTTAACATTTATAAACAGATTAGACAAGTTCCTGGCATTATAACCAGAAATTACACATTTCAGAAATCTCGCGTGGGAAACGTATCTTGCAAAACGAAATTTGCATCTTTAAAAATTCAATTTGAATGTCACGCAATAGCACACAATCGATGTGCATTATAAATACATTTAATAGAGCAATGTCAATACTTCACAATAAGTCCAGAAATGTATTTAATAAACAATAAATACATACAATGTTAAATTTGTATTATTACAACTTATTTGTATTAAAGAACATGATCGATATTAAACTTCGAAATGTGTAAAACATTTACTAATGTGACTGGATTATATTTCCAAAAAAAAATTCAAATCAATATTTAATGGATCACGTATATTACATCTGTGTCACACATATCCGCATAACAGTCCCATGAGTTACAAATAAGTCTACATGAAAAATGTAGTAACAGCACCCCCAGGAGGTATGTGTATGGAAGTTACTAAGTTATGAAACATTAAGGAACAACCAATCAGAGTTCATCACACAAACATAACTTGAGTCATTATGGTCTCACAGACATGATAACAAAATTTCAATATTTTATCCAATCAGATGTACAGATAACATGTCCCATGGTGCATCTCATGTTTACTTCACCATATAAAAGTCCATTACACGTTGCCATCTTTGTCAGTTCTCTAATGCCTGCTGGCACTTACATATTTGTTATGTATTATATATATATATATATATATATACCCATACAACTCGGCAGGCATGCCGCCTCCCAGGTTCACCAAGCCGGAGAGTGCAACACTGGTCAACGCCCTCCAGGACTTCTATCCGCAGCTGTTTAGGTACAAGAAGAAGTCAACGAAGCAGAGCATTAAGAAGGCCCTCTGGGCGTCTATCACCAATGATGTTAATTTGGTGTTGGGCGTCCAGAGGAGCCAGGATCAAATCATGCGGAGGTTCGGAGATATGAGGTTGCGTCTGCACAAAAAAGTCGACCTCATAAGGGACTGGGTAAAAGCCTGTAAGAGGAATGGTAAAAAATCGAAGCCCCAATGGAAACTATACCTACTCCCTTATGAGGTGACTTTATTCTACCTCCTCAATCTCCGGGTCCCCCGCAGATTTAGATCCTCTCGCTCCTCTGCCTCTTCTTCTTCCTCCCCAGCTGCTGGATGAGAGAGTCCTGACCCGGAGGCCAGTGCAGCTGCTTCTCCGTCCGGTGGCCTGAGAGAAGAAAATAGAGAATCTGAACCAGGTAAATATCCAACTTCATCTAATATATTAATATTTGAGTAGACTTTTTAAGAAATGTGTATATAGTCATATATTCAGCCTATATAGATCTCACAACATACGCTACATATGATGTTCAGATATCTGATTTTAGATTCGTCACACATGAAATAGGAGTGATATTTCTTGCGCACTACAGAATATGTGTCACAGAGCGAGAAAGGAATTGCGCATCTGTGAAATCCCTATCATCCGCCATTTCATATATTGACTATAGAATCTTAACACAGTTGTAAATATTATTTGTTATTGTTCAATATTAACAAATATCCGATTTGAATCTCGTAATACACCCAATTGCCAATATATTTGAAGTCTTTATAAATGATAATCATCACACTACTATATCCAAAACAATTCTGAATCACGGATGCGCAATTCCGCTTGGAATCATTGCGCAAAGATCACGAAAGATAGCATTGCGCACACACATGAACATGTGTTTGCTGTAACTGGTATCGCTTTAGACATGTTGGTCAAATCATGGATGCGCAATTCTGCTTGGAATCATTGCGCAATGATCACGAAAGATAGAATTGCGCACACACGTGAACATGTGTTTGCTGTAACTGGCATCGCTTTAGACATGTTCCTCAAATCACGGATGCGCAATTCCGCTTGGAATCATTGCACATGAACATGTGTTTGCTGTAACTGGTATCGCTTTAGACATGTTGGTCAAATCATGGATGCACAATTCTGCTTGGAATCATTGCGCAATGATCACGAAAGATAGAATTGCGCACACACGTGAACATGTGTTTGCTATAACTGGCATCGCTTTAGACATGTTGGTCAAATGTATACGTTAATTAATATATATGGGAAGAATACAGTATACTTATTTACAATCTTCTACATTATAAAAGCTATACTAGCAAGATCAAAATAAACAATGAACTATCTCTATCAATTGTTGAGAATGCAAGAAGACACAAAATGAATTAAAGCTACAGTCAACAACATAAAAAGATTGAAAATAAGAATACAGGATCTCTTTATTTAGACATTAAATGAGGAAACAATGAACTCATGTAAATACAAATAGATTTGTACTTTGTCAATTAGAATTGAAAAATCAGATTGTTTGTCTCCATGACCTGATTTGTATTAATGATATCCAATCCTCAATGAATATTTTACAGATCGTGATGTTGGTGCTGGAAACTCAAGCCAGGGTTCGTGACAGCATCGTATGTCTCATATTAATTTACTTTTGTCTTACAAACCTGGACATAACATTACATAATACATTCACATTGTAAGCTATTTATATGGATACTCTTATTATCTTTTCTGGTTATTTTAAAATAAGAATCATGAATCAAAGTTGGGATTACATTGTAATACGAATCTAAAATTATGAGTATTTGAGGATATCCCTTATATTCTTGATATCTTCATTTTAATGTAAGCTTAGGTTCCTGCCCATTTTATATTCTACCCCTGTGTAGTTCTTGCGATTTTTTGGATACATTTAGACAACACTAACACATTTTTGAAAAAGTGCAGAATCTAAAAATATACATTTCATACGTTTTTTTGTTTATTCTTAACATTAAAGGGACATGAAAACAAACATTTCACTTTTAGGATTTAGACACATGTGATTTCACAATAATTTCAAATTGGATTTGATTATCTAAATTGCTTCAGTCTATTGTTATCCTTATTATAAAATCATATCACATGATGTCATGATGACATATTTTTCATAATAACGTCAGTTTTGCATTGTGATCAATATGTGTTGTGTCCAAAAAAAAGATTAATGTACATTGCACAAATGGATCTATGTGCCACATGGCTTTGGTTTGATTTTTCACCAGTTGTAATTCAAAGTGTTGTTTGTGTGTATAATTTCAAAAACAACTATCAATAGGTATATTTAGATATGCAATAGAATCATATGAGATGAATAGTCTGTCTATTTATTAAGAAATTAAACATATGTTAAAGACATCATTTTCTTTATAATCAACTTGATTAACTCATGCATTTATTGTTCATATTAGTGGTCTATTCTTCACATTTCTTAGTATATTCTTTTGAAAATTCGATACTGATGGGATTTAGTGATGTCCAAACTGTGTTCACTAATATATATCTATATCATTAATAGATATAGTTGCTGTGGGAGCCCAGGGGGATCCGGCACCAATTATGAGATGCCTTTGCAGGATTTTGGTAAGTCCATTGACTCATGCATATGTCATTGAAGGTGTATTTGTAATATCTGATGAATAAAACGGATAATTTACTCCTCTGATTATATATCTATTTATTTTTAATCTGGAAAGATTAAGATCTCAAAGCTTCTTAGTCTACGCCTTTGTTCTTCAGAACATGGATATAATATGTTTCTTTTTAGTATAAATTTAGACAACAATCATGAAGTGATACACACATGAGAACTCTTAAATGTTCCATGTACTCTGCTTTTGAGATAATTGTAAAAATACAGACACTAAAATGTAATTATTACTCATCGAGAATAACACATCTAATGTCATTTGTATGCTCCATCAAAATGATGTAAATCATAACTTTGGCTCAGTATATCTTTAATGCAACATTGATGTGTGTCCTTGAGCAACAGTAACATATGTTAAAATATCTGATATTAACGTGTACACAACATGTTATGTTTTACAGAGATTGATGTAACATGTGAGACGGAGGAGGAAGAGGCTCCCTTGGAGTCTGATGGTATGTCAAATACATATAACATATATCCAACATGTATTATTGTTTGAAAACATTCTCTGGAAGAAAATCAAAGTCTACAGCTTTGGCACTTTAAAAAATTATTATTCCATTATTTTTTAGGAAACACTACTGCCCCCTTTTTATATCATGCAGCATGAACATATGTTTGTATTTTTCTTTCATTTATGTATGATTTGTCATTAATGACATCATGATGTCACATGCATATTCCTTCCAAACCACAATAATCATCTTCTGATTGTACAGACAGTCATTGCTATTCATCTGAGTGCCTATATGCAGACCATATCCTTATGTCATCATTGTTTAGAAATTCAAAAGTACTTCTAAGTATACATAAAACATAATCATGTTTAAATGCCTTGATTTCATTTCATGATGTATGAGATGTTAATATATTTTTATTATCTATTTCAGATGGACCTTCCTCTTCTGGGCATCAGCTTCCCGACCCTACCCAGTCCCCTCCCAAGGTAGAAGTCCCTCCCCAGGGAGAAGCCCCTCCCGGACCTTCCCATTCCTCCTGTCCTGTCCCTCCCAAAAAATGCCCCTTTTCCCCCACTCGCCGCTTTCCCCGTATTTTGGCCCATACAGCTCCCCCACCTGACCAGCCCCCAATTTACCAAGCCCCTGACTCTCCAGCTGTACGGGCTAACCCAGAGCGGCAGCCCATCCCTCCCCAGCCCAATCCCATCCCTCCCCCTTACCTCCCCAGCCCAATCCCATCCCTCCCCCCAGTCCCCACCTTCATTGTCCTGGATGTCGGATTATCCTTCCCAGGCACAGTTGTAAGTATCATTCTAAATCCACATTATAACATATTTGATCTCATATCACTCCATATACCAATCACCACTACTTGGATAGAACAATAGAAAAATAACTTTTTAGTACCTTATCTCTTCTCTAACCCACTGGGAGTGTAATTTGTTCTGCTTGCTGTGTTTACTCAGCTTGGCCTCGAGGCCAAAAGGTTTAAGGAGAGGTGTGGATACCACAGGCTAACTCAACTTTTTCAAATGCCAATGTAAGGACAATGGAAATAATTTTAAACAATTTAATACACTCAAGCTGGTAAAGTGGATTATTGTGAACCAATTAAAGGGGATAACATGTTTTGAGTAAACTGTCCCTTTAATGGTTTATGTATGAACATATTTAATGTGTAAATCTTCAAGATAGAATGGCTCCAATGGGGCTGTGTTGGCCCTTGTCAACTTCCTCCAAGGAATGTGATGCACTCTTTTACCTTGTCAAATGGCTCCAATGGGGCTGTGTTGGCCCTTGTCAACTCCCTCCAAGGACTGTGATGCACTCTTTTACCTTGTCAAATGGCTCCAATGGGGCTGTGTTGGCCCTTGTCAACTCCCGCCAAGGACTGTGATGCACTCTTTTACCTTGTCAAATGGCTCCAATGGGGCAGATTTTTAAATATGTTTTTTTGTAACGTTATCTTATTTCTTTATGTTTTATAACATAATAATAAAATACATGTCATTGCAATATTATTTGTCCTCTTTATTCATGTCATTGATTGAAATCTATAGTTTATGTAGTTAATCCTTAAAGGGACATGAAACAAAATAATGGTCTTTCATGATTCATAAATATAATACTATTGTCAATAAATTTAATATTTACATCTCAAATTGAATTTGAGTCATTTTCTTGATATACTTTTCATAAAGGTTTATCTTTGCAAGATTATGATTAGCATAGGACTGAAGTTATCTATATATATATATTGCTGGTTGTATATATATACACATATTTTCTTTTTTTTGCACATCCATGTGTTCATTTCTAAACTATTTGTGAATTGATGCACCTTTAACAAAAGATCCCAAGATTGATATAATGATATAATCTATGTAAATTGAAATAGTATCCTCTCTGTGAATCCAGAAACTTAATTGTTTGTATTTCATGTCCCTTTAAGTGATGCTGACCACAATTCTTAAGGAATGGATATGCATTTCTAATGTATTTGTGTCCTTTTTACATCAACATGGACATATCATATTTATAAAAACAGACTCTTATTTAAATGTTGACAGCACATGTATTCCAATTTCACTTATATCTTATTGTAGTAGTGTACCAAAATCAATCACTGTGTGTAATGCACATATTTTAGATGATTTATATCTTTCTCTTATTCTTTTTTCTCTTTAATTATCCTACGATATATTGCTATAGGTAGGCTGACCATATTTCAACTTGAATAAGTGACACGTTTGATCAATACATGTGTCATTATTGTTATACCAAATAAATCTTAACATATCTTAAAATATCCCTGACATATGTATTTCTCATGTGTCCCTTTTTAAATGGTAAAGATGGACACCATAGCTATAGGTAACATATAATGTATAAAAAATTCCTATTTTCATAATGTATCTCCTAGCATTATTTCACATTTAAAGAGACATGAAACACAATAATCCAAAGATTAAAATTCAATGTGAAAATGTATTTCAAATTGCAATGTCCTACATAATCGTGTAACATAAAATGTTGTTTTCAGGTCTATTTAAACCCTGCTGCTTGCTAAATAGTTAATAATCCTCTGCTTCTAATGAAATATATCCTTAGTTTCAACAATGGATTCTATTTCATATATCCCAGTATTACATTATCTAGCGGGACATTGCTAGCTACCAATATAGCACATACTAGTTTATAAAAAGTAAATTTATGCTTACCTGATAAATTAATTTCTTCTATGGTACGACGAGTCCACGGATTCATCCTTTACTTGCGGGATATTATCCTCCTGCTTACAGGAAGTGGCAAAGAGCACCACAGCAGAGCTGTCTATATAGCTCCTCCCTTAGCTCCACCCCCCAGTCATTCGACCGAAGGTACAGGAAGAAAAAGGAGAAACTAAAATGTGCAGAGGTGACTGAAGTTTAAAATAAAAAAATATAATCTGTCTTAAAATGACAGGGCGGGCCGTGAACTCGTCGTACCATAGAAGAAATTAATTTATCAGGTAAGCATAAATTTACTTTTCTTCTATAAGGTACGACAAGTCCACGGATTCATCCTTTACTTGTGGGATACAATACCAAAGCTACAGGACACGGATGAATGGGAGGGACAAGACAGATGGTTAAACAGAAGGCACCACTGCTTGAAGAACTTTTCTCCCAAAAATAGCCTCCGAAGAAGCAAAAGTATCAGATTTGGAAAATTTGGAAAAGGTATGAAGCGAAGACCAAGTCGCAGCCTTACAAATCTGTTCAACAGAAGCATCAGTTTTAAAAGCCCATGTGGAAGCCACCGCTCTAGTAGAGTGAGCTGTAATCCTTTCAGGAGGCTGCTGTCCAGCAGTCTCATATGCCAAACGGATGATGCTTTTCAGCCAAAAAGAAAGAGAAGTAGCCTTAGCTTTTTGACCTCTACGTTTTCCAGAACAGGCAACAAACAAAGAAGATGTTTGACAGAAATCTTTGGTTGCTTGCAAGTAAAACTTCAAAGCACAAACCACATCCAAGTTGTGCAACAGACGCTCCTTCTTAGAGGAAGGATTAGGACACAGAGAAGGAACAACAATTTCCTGATTGATATTCCTATTAGTAACAACCTTAGGAAGGAATCCAGGTTTGGTACGCAAAACCATTTTACCAGCATGGAAAACCAGATAAGGCGAGTCGCATTGCAATGCAGATAGTTCAGAAACTCTTCGAGACGAAGAGATAGCAACTAAAAACAGAACTAAATTCAAACTCCATGGCGGTTTAAACAGGTTTAAACACAGGCTTGATTCTAACTAAAATATGTGAAAAAGGTAGAAGGTGCCTAATGACGATTTATGGGAAATATACTCTAATTGAGTGATCTAAAATTATAATCTGGTGAGTGTCTTAACTCTATACATGCCTCAATAGAGGAATATGTATTTTTCTCAATTCTCAAATAATATATGAGAAATATGTGTATAAATACAATAAGAAAAAAGCGCTGGAAATCCAGCACCAATTGAATTGCTTATAATATATAACTAGTGAATCACAGTAAGTGAAAACATAAAAATAAAAAATAGTGCCACAAAAAGTAAAAGTGATGCTAAAATAATATAACAGAATGCATACATAAGCACTGCGAGGAACTAAAAGTTCATATAAGGTTGAACCCATACATCATCCAGGATTCAAATGTATCCAAAAGTCCACTTTATTGCGGGATGTGCGGCAGCAATGCTCCTTCCAAAACTGATAGGCACCAGCGTGGATCTGTAGAAAGGTAGGAGAAAACAGAAAGGAGGTGCCACAATAGTGTGAAATCGTTGGTAACAATAAACCCCCGCACACAATACAGAATCACTTACTAGAAGATAAGCACTTGAGAAGTGCTACAGGTGCAGACTGGACCATTAGAAGCTGTCCAGCGAGCTTATCCTCACGAATTTTGAGCCAGAATTACAAAAAATAAAAAAAAGATTACAAGATTTTTAAGCTAATTACACCTATTCTAAGCCCCCTAATAAAATAATAAACCCCCAAAATAAAAAAATTCCCTACCCTATTCTAAATTAAAAATAGTTCAAAGCTCTTTTACCTTACCAGCCCTTAAAAGGGCCTTTTGTGGGGGCATGCCCCAAAGAAAACTGCTCTTTTGCCTGAAAAAAAAAACACAATACCACCCCCCAACATTACAACCCACCACCCACATACCCCTAATCTAACCCAAACCCCCCTTAAATAAACCTAACACTACCCCCCTGAAGATCTCCCTACCTTGTATTCACCCCGCCGGGCAGAACTCTTCATCCGATCCGGGCGATGTCCATCCAAGCGGCAAAGAAGAAATCTTCATCCCGGCGATTTTTTTCTCCAAGCGGCAGCAAAGTCTTCATCCATCCGCCAGCATCTTCCTTCAAGCAGCATCTTGAATCTTCTCTCCACCGACGCGGAGCATCCATCCCGGCCGACGACTGAACGACGAATGAGGTACCTTTAAATGACGTCATGGTTCAGCCAATCGGATTGAACTTGAATCTGATTGGCTGATTCAATCAGCCAATCAGATTTTTCTACCTTAATTCTGATTGGCTGATAGAATCCTATCAGCCAATCGGAATTCGATGGCTGCCATCTTGGATGACGTCATTTAAAGGTACCTCATTCGTTGTTCAGTCGTCGGCCGGAATGGATGCTCAGCGTCGGTGGAGAGAAGATTCAAGATGCCGCTTGAAGGAAGATGCTGGCGGATGGATGAAAACTTTGCTGCCGCTTGGAGAAAAACATCGCCGGATGAAGATTTCTTCTTTGCCGCTTGGATGGACATCGCCCGGATCGGATGAAGAGTTCTGCCCGGCGGGGTGAATACAAGGTAGGGAGATCTTCAGGGGGGTAGTGTTAGGTTTATTTAAGGGGGGTTTGGGTTAGATAAGGGGTATGTGGGTGGTGGGTTGTAATGTTGGGGGGTGGTATTGTGTTTTTTTTTTTCAGGCAAAAGAGCAGTTTTCTTTGGGGCATGCCCCCACAAAAGGCCCTTTTAAGGGCTGGTAAGGTAAAAGAGCTTTGAACTATTTTTAATTAAGAATAGGGTAGGGATTTTTTTTTATTTTGGGGGTTTATTATTTTATTAGGGGGCTTAGAATAGGTGTAATTAGCTTAAAAATATTGTAATCTTTGTTTTATTTTTTGTAATTTAGTGTTTGTTTGTTTTTTGTATTTTAGTTTAGTTTATTTAATTGTATTTTTAGATAGATATTTGTAGTTTATTTAATTTATTGATAGTGTAGGTGTATTTGTAACTTAGGTTAGGATTTATTTTACAGGTAATTGGGTAATTATTTTAACTAGGTAGCTATTAAATAGTTCATAACTATTTAATAGCTATTATACCTAGTTAAAATAATTAACAATTTACCTGTAAAATAAATATAAACCCTAACATAGCTACAATGTAATTATTAATTATATTGTAGCTATCTTAGGGTTTATTTTATAGGTAAGTATTTAGATTTAAATAGGAATATTTTAATTAATAATATTAATATTAGATTTATTTTAATAAGAGTTTAGTTAGGGATGTTAGAGTTAGATAGGGTTATTATACTTTATATATATATATATATATATATATATATATATATATATATATATATATATATATATATATATATATATAATATAATAACAATATTAACTATATTAACCCTAATATAATTAGGGTTAATATAGTTAATATATATAATATAATAACTATATTAACTATATTAACCCTAATATAATTAGGGTTAATATAGTTAATATAGCTGGCGGCAGTGTAGGGGGATTAGATTAGGGGTTAATACATTTATTATAGGTGGCCGCGGTGTAGGGGGATGTAGATTGTAGTCAAAAGAGCATTTTACTTTGTGACAAAGCCCCGCCAAAAGCTCTTTTAAGGGCTGGCAAAAGAGCTGAATTCTTTGGGGCATGCCCCGCAAAAAGCCCTTTTAAGGGCTGGCAAAAGAGCTGTTACTTTGGGGCAATGCCACGCAAAAAGCCCTTTTCAGGGCTATTTGTAGGGTTAGACTTAGGTTTAGTGGTAGGGATAGTTTAGTATTTTAGGGGTTAAATAATTTAATATAGATGGCGGCGGGGTAGGGGGATTAGATTAGGGGTTAATAGTTTTAAAATAGATATCAGCGGGGTAGGGGCTCACTTTAGGGGGTAGGTAAGGTAGATGTCGGCGGGGTAGGGGCTCACTTTAGGGGGTAGGTAAGGTAGATGGCGGCGGTGTTAGGGGCTCACTTTAGGGGGTTATAGATTTAATATAGCTGGCGGCGGTTTAGGGGTTAATAACTTTATTATGTAGCAGCGGTTTAGGGGCTAATACATTGTTATTGTTAGGATAGTGAGGGGGGATAGCGGATAGAGGGTTAGACGTGTCGGGCTATGTTAGGGAGGCGTGTTAGACAGTGCGGGTGATTTAGACTTTAGTCAGGTTTTGTAGGCGCCGGCAGTTTCTAACGTGCCGCAAGTCACTGGCGACGCCAGAAATTTGTACTTGCGTAGCTTTCTGGACAACGCTTGTTTATCTGACTTACGGCACGTTAGCATCTGACGGCGCCGTATATGGGATAGCTCGAGTTGCGAGCTGAAACTGCGGGCGACGCGGGTTCCCTCGCTTGCGCCGCAAACTACGATCTATATCGGATCGCGCCCCTAGTTTATTATAACCCCATGTATTGGCAAGAGTGAGTCTCTGCCCATCGCATTATTTTGGTAACCTCTATCATCGCTAGAGAACTCTTTGTTCCCCCCTGATGATTGATATATGCTACAGTCGTGATATTGTCCGACTGAAATCTTATGAATCTGGCCGAAGCCAGCTGAGGCCATGCCTAAAGCGCTTTGAAGATCGCTCTTAGTTCTAGAATATTTATCGGGATGAGAGCCTCCTCCTGAGTCCACAAACCCTGTGCTTTCAGGGAATTCCAGACTGCACCCCAGCCCAATAAGCGGGTGTCCGTCGTCACTATGACGCACGCTGGCCTGTGGAAACACATTTCCTGGGACAGATGATCCTGTGACAACCACCAAAGAAGAGAGTCTCTGGTCTCTTGATCCAGATTTATCTGAGGCGATAAATCTGCATAATCCCCATTCCACTGATTGAGCATGAATAGTTGCAGTGGTCTGAGATGCAAGCGAGCAAACAGAACTATGTCCATTGCCGCTACCCTTAGACTGATTACCTCCATACACTGAGCCACTGATGGTCGAGGAATGGAATGAAGAGCTCGGCAGGTGGTTAAAATCTTTGATTTCCTGACCTCCGTCAGAAAAATTTTCATGTCCACCGAATCTATCAGAGTTCCCAGGAATGGAACTCTTTTGAGAGGAATAAGTGAACTCTTTTTTAGGTTCACCTCCCACCCGTGAGTTCTTAGAAAAGCCAACACGATGTCCGTGTGAGATTTGGCTAGTTGGTAAGTCGACGCCTGAATTAAGATATCGTCCAGATAAGGCGCCACTGCTATGCCCCGTGGCCTTAGAACCGCCAGAAGGGACCCTAGCACTTTTGTGAAAATTCTGGGAGCTGTGGCCAACCCAAAGGGAAGAGCCACAAACTGGTAATGCTTGTCCAGAAAAGTGAACCTGAGGAACTGGTGATGATCTTTGTGGATAGGGATGTGTAGATACGCATCCTTTAAGTCCACGGTGGTCATATATTGACCCTCCTAGATCATTGGTAAAATAGTCCGAATGGTCTCCATCTTGAAGGATGGGAGTCTGAGGAATTTGTTTAGGATCTTGAGATCTAAAATTGGTCTGAAGGTTCCCTCTTTTTTGGGAACCACAAACAGATTGGAGTAGGACCCCTGCCCCTGTTCTGTTTTCGGAACTGGGCAGATCACTCCCATGGTATATAGGTCTTCTAGACAGCGTAAGAACGCCTCTCTTTTTGTCTGGTTTACAGACAATTGAGAAAGATGGAATCTCCCCCTTGGAGGAGAATCTTTGAAATCTAGAAGATACCCCTGGGTTACGATTTCTAAAGCCCAGGAGTCCTGAACGTCTCTTGCCCAAGCCTGAGCAAAGAGAGAAAGTCTGCCCCCTACTAGATCCGGTCCAGAATCGGGGGCTACCCCTTCATGCTGTCTTGGTGGCAGCAGCAGGCTTCTTGGCCTGTTTACCTTTGTTCCAAGTCTGGTTAGGTCTTTGCAGCAGAGGAAAAGGTAGAGGGACCACCTTTGAAGTTTCGAAAGGAACGAAAATTATTTTGTTTGGTCTTCATCTTATTTGTCTTATCCTGAGGAAGGGCATGGCCTTTCCCTCCAGTGATGTCTGAAATTATCTCTTTCAGTTCAGGCCCGAAAAGGGTCTTACCCTTGAAAGGGGTGGCTAAAAGCTTAGATTTTGATGACACATCACAGACCAGGACTTAAGCCATAACGCTTTATGCACTAAAATGGCAAAACCTGAATTCTTTGCCGCTAATTTAGCCAGTTGAAAAGCGGCATCTGTAATGAAGGAATTAGCTACTTTGAGAGCCCTAATTCTATCCAGAATATCATCTAATGGGGTCTCAACCTGAAAAGCCTCCTCCAGAGCCTCGAACCAAAATGCAGCTGCAGTAGTTACAGGAACAATGCACGCTATAGGCTGGAGGAGAAAACCCTGATGAACAAATATTTTCTTTAGGAGACCCTCTAATTTTTTATCCATAGGATCTTTGAAAGCACAACTGTCCTCAATAGGTATAGTTGTACGCTTAGCCAGGGTAGAAATAGCTCCCTCCACCTTAGGGACCGTCTGTCACAAGTCCCGCATGGTATCTGATATGGGAAACATTTTCTTAAAAGTAGGAGGGGAGCGAACGGAATACCTGGTCTATCCCACTCCTTAGTAACAATGTCCGAAATCCTCTTAGGGACCGGAAAAACATCAGTGTAGGCAGGAACCTCTAGAAATCTGTCCATTTTACACAATTTCTCTGGAACTACAATAGGGTCACAATCATCCAGAGTCGCTAAAACCTCCCTGAGCAACAAGCGGAGGTGTTCTAGTTTAAATTTAAAAGCCGTCATATCTGAGTCTTTCCTGAATCAGAAATCTCTCCCTCAGACAGCAAATCCCTCACCCCCAACTCAGAAGATTATGAGGGTACATTGGATATGGCTAATAAAGCATCAGAGGGCTCAGCATTTGTTCTCACACCAGACTTACTGCGCTTCCCCTGCAACCCAGGCAGCTTAGATAAAACCTCTGTGAGGGTAGTATTCATAACTGTGGCTATATCTTGCATGGTAAAAGAATTAGACCCCATAGAAGTACTTGGCGTCGCTTGTGCGTGCGTTAATGGTTGTGACACTTGGGGAAAATTAGATGGCATAACCTGATTCCCTTCTGACTGAGAATCATCCTGCAACATACTTTTAGTAGCTAAAATATGTTCTTTGCAATTTATTGACGTTTCAGTGCATGAGGGACACATTCTAAGTGGGGGGTTCCACAATGGCTTCTAAACATATTGAAAAATGACTTTCCTCAATGTCAGACATGTTGACAGGCTAGTAATGACTACAAGCAAGCATGAAAACACTTTATTTAGTGACAAAAATAACAATCTTAAAAAACGGTACTGCGCCTTTAAGAGAAAAAAAGCATACACGTTCTGCAAAACTGCTTTAAAATGCACCAAATTTTTCAAATTTTTGACTCAATATGTGTAGTTAAGTTTGCCCCACAAGAAAATTTAACATGTAACCCTTTATTGTGCAAACCGGATTGAAATAAGGCCTAAATCTGGAAAAAACACCCCCAGCACCTACCTGCCCTCAGGGATTGCAAATATGGGGTTAAAGCCTCGATTTGGCCCAAAACATCCACAAGGGCCCTCAGGAGTTGGAGCTTGCTACTTGCAGAGTGAAAACAACTGCGCATCTGAGGCGTGAAAACAGGCCCCGCCCATCTCACTCAATGTCTCTACAGCCTCAAAGAACCGCACCAGAGCGGTTTTAAACTAGCCATGTGGGTCTGAGACCCAAAAAATAAGCCAAGTGTACCCTCAATAAAGTTGCCCAAAAAATGTTATTGCCCACAAAACGTTAACAGCACTCCCAGTTCATAAAACGTTTGCCCACAAATATTCAAAACTCAGTGTCAACCAATTTAATTAGCCCCTTATGCAAGCTTAGTAATGCCTTTCTATAGCTCTTAGGATTACTGCTTACCCTTACCCTCATGGGGATACTATCAGCCTTTCTGAAATACACAGTCTCTCCAGAAAAAATGACTGAACATACCTCACTGCTATATAGCATGAAAGCGTTCCTCACACTGAAGTTTCTTGTACTCCTCAGCCTCTGTGGGAACAGCACTGGATCTTAGTTACAAATGCTAAGATCATCATCCTCCAGGCAGAAGTCTTTATCCATCTGCTGCCTGAGAGTAAATAGTACACACCGGTACCATTTAAAAAAAACAAAAACTCTTGCTTGAAGAAATTAAAAACTAATATTTTATCACCTCTTTCACTTTACCCTTCCTAGTACTTAGAGTAGGCAAAGAGAATGACTGGGGGGTGGAGCTAAGGGAGGAGCTATATAGACAGCTCTGCTGTGGTGCTCTTTGCCACTTCCTGTAAGCAGGAGGATAATATCCCACAAGTAAAGGATGAATCCATGGACTCGTCATACCTTATAGAAGAAATATAAATACGTTTCTTATTGACATGCCAAGCTGTCAAATGAGTCCTTGTATTGGCTGACGTTTTTACGCGATTTCGGATGCGACATGTTGCTTAAAACGTCACCTGCCAAGCTGTCAAATGAGTCCTTGTATTGGCTGACGTTTTTACGCAATCTCGGATGCGCCATGTTGCTTAAGACGTCACCTGCCAAGCTGTCAAATGAGTCCTTGTATTGGCTGATGTTTTTACTCTATCAAGAATGCGCCTTTGATTGGATGGCGTTTTTACGCGATCAAGGATGCACCATACATTGGATTGCGTTTTTACGTGATCAAGGATGCGCCATAGATTGGATGGCGTTTTTACACGATCAACGATGCGCCATGTTAATTAAGACGTCACATGCCAATGTGTTAAATCCATCTGATTGGATTATGTAGTCCTGCAATATTTGAATTTGCATGTAACCCACGTTTGTGAATGAGAAGACAAGTTTAAAATCATGTCGAGTATGGATTGTGTAATTCATGTACATTGTTGAACCATAGATGATAAAGAACACAAAAATCTCTTTTGATGACCGTCTCGTTGAATAAACGAATGAAAGCAATATGTTTTCCTGCATAAGATATTTTGAGGCAAGTGCAAATCCATGAATATAGTCCATCTTGTTTAATATGTTCGTCAACAATATTTTCCTTTTTATAAATAATGACTGTGTTGTGTTGAATTTTCTACATATCTAATTCCTAAAGATGCGCTATTGTATTTGAATCAAGTAAGCAATATGCATTGACCTTTATCATATGCTAAATATATGAGATGCCTACTTATTCTAGATGTTATGTTGTGTTATTTTTTATTAAAGGGACATTATACACTCATTCTTTCAACACATATATGTTTTTTCGATCTATTTATATAGTCCTTTTTTTTATAATCAATGTCTAGTTTTGCTTATGTTTAAATAACATTGCAGTGATTTTCTGACTCCTACCCAAGCCTCAAAGTTTGATGTGAGTACCATCAGCTACCTTCTCCAGCTTGCTCCTGTTTGTGTAAAGGGTCTTTTCATATGCAAAGGAAGGGGGATTGTCTTATTTCCCACTTGGAATGGGCTTTCAAGCTAACTTTTCAACATAGCTAAACAGATTTTCTAAGTAAGTCTTTAAACCGTTTTCTCATGGATTTTGGTATCAGTATGTGGTCATCTTGTTGTTTATAGTAGTGTCTATTACATGCAGTTCTCTGGAAATGATTGTATACTGTCCCTTTAATGTAAATGCTCAGTATTGTGTCATGTATGAGTTCCACATTGGTTAATCTCCAAATATATTAGTGTGAGCATATATTTCTAAAGTAACTCTCACCAATTTATCTTAGTTCTCTTGTTATTGTTAGTTGATATCTAAACCTAGGAGGTTCATCTGCTCATTTCTTAGAGCTTGAAGAGTGCATCTAATCTGAATGCATTTTGACCACTAGAAGGCATTTTTTTGCATTTTCATATAGAAAACATTGAGCTCATACAGTATAGTTACCCTGGATTGATCAGTGATTGGCTGAAATGTTGGTCTGTCAAAAGAACATAAATAAGTGGTCATTTTTCCGAGGCATAGATACAAGGTTAATCACAGAAGTAAAACGTGTATTTCTCTAAGTGTTGTTTTTCCAAACTTGATAATGTGTAATAAAGTATTTTCTATGTAAAAAAACAATAATGTTCTGACTGTCCCTTTAAGCTGTGTTGTTGACATTCAAACAGTAATATGCCATCATGTATAATTGTAATGGTCATTTTGTTTGAGATTAGGGAAACAGTTTGGACATAACATCACAGAAACCAATCAATGTAATGAACAAGGATAGGTATGTGATGATGTGGTGTCCACACACTTGTAACCCACACTCTGCAAACAATCTGCCTCCATGGACCCGGTCCCATAGAAGCAGATTATATACAGAGTGTGGTGCACAAGTGTAACAAGACCACATCATCACATACCTATCCATTACACAATAAATAAATAAAAATATATATAGGAAAAAATACTTACTTCCTCTTCCTTCCCCTCTTCCCACGAGACTGAAACTCTGGGGGGGCAAATACCCCCTCCGACGAGTTCTCATGGGAGATGTTTGTGGAAGAGGGGAAGGGGGAGTACTGGGATGACCCAGCTGAGGAGGAGGTTGAGGAGTACCAGGAGCAGATGGCCCAGGATCAGTTGGCACAGGATCAGATAGCCCAGCAGCAGATGGCCCAGCAGCAGATGGCACAAGAGCAGATGGCCCAGCAGCAGATGGTGCATTATGCGCCTCCCGGAGGACCTGCAATATAGCTCTGAGAGTATTTAAGATCGCGTTTTGTCCTTGGATAATGTCTCTTTGGCCTTGTATAAGATCTCTTTGGCCTTCTCGAATGGCATGAATATCTTCTGTCATCTGCATTCTGCTTTGAAGATTTTCCCTCCGGGAGGCACGCATCTGTTCTTGAAATTCTCGTAATATCTGCACCTCTGCTATCTCCTCCTGAGGGACTGCTGGTGCCCGGTGGGCTGCTGGTGCATGGCGGGATGCTGGTGCAGGAGGGGCTGCTGGTGCAGGAGGGATGCTGGTGCAGTGGGGGCTTCTTCAGAGGAGGAGTATAGAGGGATGTCTTCCATGTCTCCCTGAGGTGGCGAGTCATCTCCACCACTCTCATACCTGGGTGAAGGAGGAGCCTGTAGTTGCTGTGCTGCCTCCTTCCCAGACTCTGTATATTGTAAAAAGAAAGAAATGTATATATTAGCATAGTTCCAAATAAATATGTAAATGCTTTTGCTTACAATAGAATTACAAATGCAGCCTCATTAATCCACTTTGAAATATAACGATCAATACGATTTCCGCATTTTCCAAACCGTGTTTCTGATATCTGTCTGGTCAATCTGAATGTTTTTGCGTTTGTTTTCAGTCTGTTTAAATGCACACCTAACCTGTAGCCTAGATACTAATGTAATCGCAAGGTAATTGTGAATGCGTTTACGTAATAATGTGTTGAAAGCATAATAGCATTAATCATATCTTTAAATTCATTCTTTAGTTTTGATGTTACGAGATTATTAAATGAGTTTACCGTCAGATGAGAGTGGCAGGTTCCCGGTATCGACTCCTCTGATCCCAACTATGGCCACCTTGGAGATGCTGGGACGCAACATTTCCTCCCATCGTGAATACTCAACGGTCATTTCTGGCCCACCACTGTTGCGTATTGGTACTCCCTCAATATTTTTTTTTTTCAGTTCCATTTTGCAGTCCCGGTAGCGGTGCTTGATTGACTCGTCATCCCTGTTACGTGCCCCCACTGCATTAACTGCATCCGTTATCTCCAGCCATAACTTCCTCTTCTCCCTAGGGGTGGCTTTCTGAGCCTGCAGCCTCCTAGCCCTCTGCATATATGCCTCTATGAGGGCCTCCTTCTCCTCCATGGTATACCTCGCCTCCCTAGTCAGCTTGGCTTTCCCCTGTGATGGTGTCCTCTGATTCCCGGACTGTGAAGCTCTACCCTGTCTGCCACTGGTCCTAGCCACTTGTTCATCTTGAACAAAGTGGCTGGGTCCACCCACCGCTTCCTCCCCACCTTCCTGTTCCCCTTCCTGTCCTGTTCCTCTCCCCCTATCCCCCCTCCCGACATACTCCAACAAAAAGTGAATGTGGCCAAATGAAAGGGGGTCAAAATAAATAACAAAAATGCAAAAAAAAAAAAAAAAAAAAAAAGTGCTCAAAGTGTGAAAGGGATATAAATAAAAGAGGGTAAGGACTATTTAACAAACAAAAATGTATAAGAAGACTAAAGTGAGGATATGTAAACAAAATCTAACTATGGGATGGGTATGGGCTTCCCGGAATGGGGTATGGGATTACAGGGAATGGGACTACAGGGAATGGGGTATGGAGTGTAGTATGAGAGGGTATGGGGTATGGAGTGTATGTAGTGTTATTGATAAGTGTATTAAGAGGGATATTGTGATATTAGAGTAATACCACAAATCCCCTATAGGAGGCGCTAATGACTCAGGGTAGAAAATAGTACTGAAATACAATCAAAAAACCCCTTTGGTGATACCAAAAATGTAAAAAAAACCTATAACACAATATATAGAAAATAAATGGTAAAATCTGTAAAATGTAAAATATAAAACATAAAATATAATGATAGAATAAAAAATATATATATGAGAATACAGACGTATCAATAGGTGAAATGGGAAAGATCCCAACTGAAGTCCAAATAAGTCCAAATATATGGAAGTAGAAATAGAAGGCAGCTCTCGGTCTTCACCCAAACGATGGTGTATCTTCAAAAAGAGGTTTCACTGCAAGGAAAACAGAAACAGAGGCGCCACATGTGTAGATCAATCAAAACAGACAATATCCAAGTTAGATGAGATACAGGATACTCACAAACGTGAAGGCACTCTCTTGTGCCTGTAGGAGCGGGCTGGTATTTAAACAGCAAACCAGCTAGCTGTACCAAGGGATCCCCGTCAGGATATCCTCGCAACAGTAATCCTTCACTAGATTGATTCCAGCAAAAAGGAAAAAATGTTCAGAGGGGAGGAAGGCTAAACAGCCTTATGGTTACTGGCAAGGGAAATGCCACACGAACACCAGATTTGTTTAAAAAGTATCAAGTATTTTATTTTACAAAAGATAAAAAATACCATCAATAACAAATTACAGCTTGGTGTATTTAATGGCAAATCTCCTTGTATATAGAGATAATAGCGACGCGTTTCTCAGGGAAGACCCTGTTTCATCAGGCTTGTATAGAAGGATTACTGTTGCGAGGATATCCTGACGGGGATCCCTTGGTACAGCTAGCTGGTTTGCTGTTTAAATACCAGCCCGCTCCTACAGGCACAAGAGAGTGCCTTCACGTTTGTGAGTATCCTGTATCTCATCTAACTTGGATATTGTCTGTTTTGATTGATCTACACATGTGGCGCCTCTGTTTCTGTTTTCCTTGCAGTGAAACCTCTTATTGATAAGTGTATGCATGTATTGAATGTAGACAAATCAGAATAGAGGGCGCCACATAGTGCAGATCAGAAGGTAAATAATATAACATGCAAAGAGGACATAAGAATCCTACTCACAATAAGTAAAGCACAGATGTGCAAAACCAGCAATCCGGAACCACTCGTCGTCCGGTAGACCGATAGATGTTTATCACAAGGGTAGATCCTCGTCTCACCAGGGAGAGTCCAGGGATACTCAGGGATGTTTGAACAGAAGTCAGTCCACAATAAAGGAATCCAGCAATGACCAGTCTCACGCCTCAGGCAGCTGGAAGGGAGACTAGAGCAACTCCAAAAAAAAAGGGAGGTCAACAGTTCAAAGGATAAAGAGGTCGGCAGCAAGTGAGGAGATGGTTAAATCTTAAAATGTATTTAAAATGATAAAAACAAAAGCAACGCGTTTCTCAGGCTGTATAACAAACAAACTCACAGCTGCCATATTTAAACCCTAAACAACCAATCAGAAAGAAGAAAAAATGCACACCCTTACTAGGTCGTACCAAGTACATATAGGGGGAGCGGTAGAGAATAAAATGGTTAAAATTTGAATATACAACATGTAAAGATCTAAACATAACATATAATATACTAAACAGTTAATAAACTATATACTTACTCCAATAGACAAACAATCACCTTTAAAGTTTATAATATAATAAATTAGTTCTTGCAGTAAATATATATATAGCACCAGACCAAATAAACTGTTAATGGTACATCCCAATAGTTAATGAGATGGGATATTAGAAACATGTTTATTTATTTTGAAAATAAGGATTCATGTTAGTATTGCTACTAAGAGCTGTTTATTGAGGAAAGATAAAAATAAAGATTGATTATATCACCATATGTGATAGAAATATAGAGTGTTCTATAAATCTGCTTTAATGTGATGTCATGTGCAAACAGAGAGAGGAGGGGGAGGGGGGAGGAACGGGATGTGTGTTGTGCATAGGTGATATGGAATAGGAGCAACAAAGCTAAAGATACCAAGCTAACTTGACTACTTTACTAGGAAGCTGGAGATAAATTTATTAAACAAATATTGATACAATAATGAGAGTTTTCTGCTGAGTCAATTCCGTGATATTTACGAATACTGTGTTGCCTAGGCAACAGGGGGAGTGAAGACAACAAGGGTGTCAGTGTATAGGGGCGTGATATATTAAACATATATAAAGATCCGGATAACAGTGTGTGTAAATGACTACGTCCAAATCTATATTGGATTAATGATAAAACTTGAGGGAGTTGCATGTAATCAATGTTAACACATAAAGCCGCAATCATAACAATAACGGCTTGTCGGCTAAAGGGAGTAATAATATACATAAGGGCAGTGACTCATAGGGGTGTGTGTGGGGATCTGCCAATCCACCGCCAGTGGGACAATGCATAATAGGAAATGCTGGCCAATGGCTGTTAATATACCAGTGACCAATAGAAAACTACCATTATCGAGTGACAATACATGATAGATAGTGGAGAGATAACAAGTGTGTAATGGACAAAATTAACGCTGTATTAGGGGCAATTATGATAAAGAGAAAAATGATAAGGATAAAGGAAAATGCGAGTCATCATCAAAAATATAAATAATAATAATTAAATGAGAGCTAGTACAGAGGCTGCATGCAGCAGTGGTCACATACTCTTAAGGATACCCTATGTGAATCACTATATAATAGAATGCTGGGAATGTGACTAAATACCAAATGGTGCTCAATGGTTAAAAGGAAATCACTATGTGATAATATTACAGTTGATGAGATCCCTAAATGTCGGAGGTGGCAAAATGGTGAAGAATACAAAGAGGCGACGAATGTGGTGGCCACCACTGTGTATGTGACTATGGGATATATATTTTTCCCTTTAAATATTACAAATCACAAAAAAAGATGTATATATTCTACTAAACACTCTCAAAGGAGAGATATATAATGGAATTTGAAGGGGAGATAAGGCCAGGAAAGGGAAAAAAAAGAGCCAAAGGGAGTATGAGAGTCAGTGTGTTAACAAGGGGGGGGGGTATGTGTGTGATGTAATGTGAGTGGGACCAACTAGTGGAAATGATACTGTGTCCAATTATATATATGGAATAAATAGCTATAGGGAATAAAAGATAAAATTAACAATGTAATTCATCTCATGATGACATAAGATGTGTCAAGGCTCAGGGGGCTGAAGTCAACTGATGGCAATTGATTAATAATCTGAAAAATATATATAAGTGAGTAAATGAAAAGATACGACGAAACATCAAAAAGCTGCTAGGTCCATATTAAGGTTGAGACCAGAGGGAAACAGGGTCTTAAGTTTATAGATCCAGTATGTTTCCCTCTGTCTCAACCTATTATATCTGTTGTATAAATGAGAATGGGGAATCGATTCCAGAGGACATATGCTAAATGTGTTCATAATACTGTTGTGTGAATTATTGCAATGTCTGGGGACACTATGATTAGGAACTTTGTTCTTGATATTTCTTAGATGTTCATTCCATCTGTTCCTAATAAGCCTACAAGTACGGCCAACATATTGAATCCCACAGAGATTGCAAGTTAATAAGTATATTACATATACAGATGTGCAAGTCAAGAATTGATGAATATTATATGATTTTTTGGTAATATTCGATAAAAAAGTTTTGCACCCTGGCTGAATGTATTTACACATATTGCATTTTTTGAGACGGCATTTCCCTATGCCTTTTATTTTAGATGGTATTTTAGAATTGGATCTTTGAGTAGTCTTGTGAACCACCACCTTACTAGGCGCTAAAACACTTTTTAGTGTAGGGGCTCGTTTAAAAACACATTTCGGTTCATGGTCCACAAGCTTTCCTAGAATAGGATCTTTTTTAACCAAATTCCAATGTTTCTTAATGATGTGTTTGATTTTACTATGGTTAACATTGAATTGGGTAATAAAAGTTGTTATGTCCATACTGATCTCAAAAGGAAATCCAACTTTACCCCTGTTCTAAAGAACAATGTTCATATAGAACTGTTCAAAGAATATATTTTAGAGGATCTAGAGAAACTACCCAAAACTGCTCATTTTAAAAATCATAATTTAAATTCATGTGAGATGAAAGCACTTAAAACCCTTAAAAATAATTCCAGTCTGGTGATCCGCCAGGCGGACAAGGGGGGGGGGTATTGTCCTGCAGGACTTATCAGATTATCTACTTGAGGCTAATAAGATTTTGGGTGATAATAGGTACTACAAAAAGCTTTATTATGATCCTACTGAAAAATATCTTAAGATTCTATCAGGCATTATAAATTTTGGATATCAGGAAGGTATTATAACTTTAATTGAAAAGAATTTTCTAATTCCTGTTAAACCCAATTGTGCCTTTTATTATCATCTTCCGAAGGTGCACAAAAATACTCAGTGCCCCCCAGGAAGACCCATTATTGCCGGCATTGGAAGCCTGACAGATAATGTATCTGCATACGTCGATTGGTTTCTTCAGCGTTATGTCGTCACTCTGGATTCATACATCAAGGATTCTCCTGACCTGATCAAAAAATTGGAACAGATCAGACCTAGTGAGAATATGATGTGGATCTCTTGTGACGTACACGCTTTATACTCCAATATACAACACCACCTGGGTATTCAAGCAGTTTCCAAGTTTTTGTTAGATGATCAGTATATTCCCACACTTCAGAAAGAATTCATTCTGCAACTAATTTCCTTTATATTAAAACATAATTATTTTGTCTATCAAGATGAGTTTTATTTACAGATACTGGGTACTGCCATGGGGACCAGGTTCGCCCCGAGTTTTGCCAACCTTTTTATGGGCATATTTGAGGAACAATACATCTATAATTCCTCGCACGGGGCGAACCTGGTCTTCTATGGCAGATACATAGATGATCTTATATTTTTATGGGAAGGTGATTTCACCTCTGCTGAAACATTTGTACAATATCTTAATTCCAATCAAATGGTGTTAACCTTTTCCAGTTCTATCGAACCCAAGTCAATAGTATTTTTAGACCTATGTTTGACTTTCTCCAATGACAATAGAATCACCACCACTACACATTTTAAAACTGTTGATTGTAATAGCTATTTGAACTACCATAGTAATCATTATAGTTCATGGCTTAATAACATTCCATATGGACAATTCAAGAGAATACGTAGGAATTGCAGTCATATTGAAGACTATGAACAACAAAGCCTTATTCTCAAAGCTAGATTTGAAGAAAAAGGTTACCCTAAATCATTAATTGATACCGGTTATGAACGTGCCAGATCTGATAATAGGGATTCATATTTTTCAAACAACAAAAACAGTAATAACAATAAGACAACAGATCAATGTAATTCAACTTTTATTACCCAATTCAATGTTAACCATAGTAAAATCAAACACATCATTAAGAAACATTGGAATTTGGTTAAAAAAGATCCTATTCTAGGAAAGCTTGTGGACCATGAACCGAAATGTGTTTTTAAACGAGCCCCTACACTAAAAAGTGTTTTAGCACCTAGTAAGGTGGTGGTTCACAAGACTACTCAAAGATCCAATTCTAAAATACCATCTAAAATAAAAGGCATAGGGAAATGCCGTCTCAAAAAATGCAATATGTGTAAATACATTCAGCCAGGGTGCAAAACTTTTTTATCGAATATTACCAAAAAATCATATAATATTCATCAATTCTTGACTTGCACATCTGTATATGTAATATACTTATTAACTTGCAATCTCTGTGGGATTCAATATGTTGGCCGTACTTGTAGGCTTATTAGGAACAGATGGAATGAACATCTAAGAAATATCAAGAACAAAGTTCCTAATCATAGTGTCCCCAGACATTGCAATAATTCACACAACAGTATTATGAACACATTTAGCATATGTCCTCTGGAATCGATTCCCCATTCTCATTTATACAACAGATATAATAGGTTGAGACAGAGGGAAACATACTGGATCTATAAACTTAAGACCCTGTTTCCCTCTGGTCTCAACCTTAATATGGACCTAGCAGCTTTTTGATGTTTCGTCGTATCTTTTCATTTACTCACTTATATATATTTTTCAGATTATTAATCAATTGCCATCAGTTGACTTCAGCCCCCTGAGCCTTGACACATCTTATGTCATCATGAGATGAATTACATTGTTAATTTTATCTTTTATTCCCTATAGCTATTTATTCCATATATATAATTGGACACAGTATCATTTCCACTAGTTGGTCCCACTCACATTACATCACACACATACCCCCCCCCCTTGTTAACACACTGACTCTCATACTCCCTTTGGCTCTTTTTTTTCCCTTTCCTGGCCTTATCTCCCCTTCAAATTCCATTATATATCTCTCCTTTGAGAGTGTTTAGTAGAATATATACATCTTTTTTTGTGATTTGTAATATTTAAAGGGAAAAATATATATCCCATAGTCACATACACAGTGGTGGCCACCACATTCGTCGCCTCTTTGTATTCTTCACCATTTTGCCACCTCCGACATTTAGGGATCTCATCAACTGTAATATTATCACATAGTGATTTCCTTTTAACCATTGAGCACCATTTGGTATTTAGTCACATTCCCAGCATTCTATTATATAGTGATTCACATAGGGTATCCTTAAGAGTATGTGACCACTGCTGCATGCAGCCTCTGTACTAGCTCTCATTTAATTATTATTATTTATATTTTTGATGATGACTCGCATTTTCCTTTATCCTTATCATTTTTCTCTTTATCATAATTGCCCCTAATACAGCGTTAATTTTGTCCATTACACACTTGTTATCTCTCCACTATCTATCATGTATTGTCACTCGATAATGGTAGTTTTCTATTGGTCACTGGTATATTAACAGCCATTGGCCAGCATTTCCTATTATGCATTGTCCCACTGGCGGTGGATTGGCAGATCCCCACACACACCCCTATGAGTCACTGCCCTTATGTATATTATTACTCCCTTTAGCCGACAAGCCGTTATTGTTATGATTGCGGCTTTATGTGTTAACATTGATTACATGCAACTCCCTCAAGTTTTATCATTAATCCAATATAGATTTGGACGTAGTCATTTACACACACTGTTATCCGGATCTTTATATATGTTTAATATATCACGCCCCTATACACTGACACCCTTGTTGTCTTCACTCCCCCTGTTGCCTAGGCAACACAGTATTCGTAAATATCACGGAATTGACTCAGCAGAACACTCTCATTATTGTATCAATATTTGTTTAATAAATTTATCTCCAGCTTCCTAGTAAAGTAGTCAAGTTAGCTTGGTATCTTTAGCTTTGTTGCTCCTATTCCATATCACCTATGCACAACACACATCCCGTTCCTCCCCCCTCCCCCTCCTCTCTCTGTTTGCACATGACATCACATTAAAGCAGATTTATAGAACACTCTATATTTCTATCACATATGGTGATATAATCAATCTTTATTTTTATCTTTCCTCAATAAACAGCTCTTAGTAGCAATACTAACATGAATCCTTATTTTCAAAATAAATAAACATGTTTCTAATATCCCATCTCATTAACTATTGGGATGTACCATTAACAGTTTATTTGGTCTGGTGCTATATATATATTTACTGCAAGAACTAATTTATTATATTATAAACTTTAAAGGTGATTGTTTGTCTATTGGAGTAAGTATATAGTTTATTAACTGTTTAGTATATTATATGTTATGTTTAGATCTTTACATGTTGTATATTCAAATTTTAACCATTTTATTCTCTACCGCTCCCCCTATATGTACTTGGTACGACCTAGTAAGGGTGTGCATTTTTTCTTCTTTCTGATTGGTTGTTTAGGGTTTAAATATGGCAGCTGTGAGTTTGTTTGTTATACAGCCTGATGAAACAGTGTGTTACACTGAGAAACGCGTTGCTTTTGTTTTTATCATTTTAAATAAATTTTAAGATTTAACCATCTCCTCACTTGCTGCCGACCTCTTTATCCTTTGAACTGTTGACCTCCCTTTTTTTTTGGAGTTGCTCTAGTCTCCCTTCCAGCTGCCTGAGGCGTGAGACTGGTCATTGCTGGATTCCTTTATTGTGGACTGACTTCTGTTCAAACATCCCTGAGTATCCCTGGACTCTCCCTGGTGAGACGAGGATCTACCCTTGTGATAAACATCTATCGGTCTACCGGACGACGAGTGGTTCCGGATTGCTGGTTTTGCACATCTGTGCTTTACTTATTGTGAGTAGGATTCTTATGTCCTCTTTGCATGTTATATTATTTACCTTCTGATCTGCACTATGTGGCGCCCTCTATTCTGATTTGTCTAGATCCTTTTCACTTGTGTCGTGGCGTGACACCCTAGAGGAGCGGCCCTTCCATCCGGATTTTTCACTTCTGGAACCTTACGCTACGGACATCAAGGACTTTCCCTTCCTATGCCATTCCATACTGGACTGATTGTTTGTATATCATAGTTATCATACTGTGTATATTACTGTCTTTAGCTAATTATTGACATATATATCAGATTCTATCACCAGTTATTGTTTGTCACTCCTAGGCGCCTCTTTTTAGTACTATAGTGACACAAGTTGTCACTACAGTACTTGTTTGCATGTATTGAATGTGTTTGCGTGTAAATGTGTTAAGTATACAGAAAAACCACTTGCACACTCACCCAAACGAACTCTCGCTCACTACCACTCTCTTACTATCTCACACTACAACTAACTAACTCACACTACCACTAACTAACACACTACCACTAACTAACTCACGCTACCACTAACTCACGCTACCACTAACTCACGCTACCACTAACTCATGCTACCACTAACTCACGCTACCACTAACTCACGCTACCACTAACTCAGTCTACCACTAACTCACTCTACCACTAACTCACTCTACCACTAACTCACACTACCACTAACTCACGCTACCGCTAACTAACTTGCACAATAACACTAACTCACTCTCTCACACTAACTCTCACAATAAGACACTAAATCTCTCTATACGCGGTAGGAGTCGCGGTAGGAGGTTGTTTTTAGACTCGTAATACCTACGTTAAAAAAAATGCGCGTAAGAAATAAAAAACGCGTAGCTAACGCACCCCTTCTAATGCAAAACTTGTAATCTAGGCGTTTGTATGCAAATTAATATGACCCTGGGGAAGTCTCCCTATGGGTTATGGGGTTAACCAGACGTGGACTCCTTGCCCAGTGTGCTTAGAGGAATGTGGCTGCACCTCACTGACAAGGCCCATAGGAGGCCAAAACTATTGTCTGGGGTTGTCATGTTCCTTGTTCAGAGGAGAATTGGCTGGTATTTCGGAGCTGGACTGACCTAATTTGGCGGGATCAAACTGATATACTTCAGGAAAGTTTTCCTCTGTGAAAAGCACACTGGTCTAAAAGAGGCTGCTCCTGGGTGGTAAATCGCCATAGAACTAGCTGATGAGCTGTTGTTCATTCCTGGTAGAGTGCTTCTCTCTTTGTATGCAAAAGAATATAGTCTAGTCTGCTATATGATTTGTTTGGGTGAGAAAAGAAAATGTAATCCTGTTTATGTTGGTGAAGAAAGCGCCATGTATCATATACAGTAGGTTTAAATCTTTCATCACTTTCCATAATGTTTTAGTGATTTGTTTGGGAATCCTTATGTTCGGATTTGAGCTATCTATGTCTGGTTGAATTGGAATGTTGAAATCTCCTGCTAGGATAATTTGGCCTTTCGAAATGTTGAGAAGTCGGGTAAAAATGGTTTTGAAAAAAGTGGATTGCTTAGAATTGGGGCATATATATTGACTAGGTTGATTGGTTTACTAAAAAGGAGCCCAACCAGTCCCAGAAATCTGCCTTCTTTAGTCATGTGGGTGAGTTGAAATGGGGTAGTGTTTGAATAAGATACTGACCCCGGCTTTTTTTGTCGGTCCAGAGCTGTGGAAGCATTGTGTGTAAGTTTTGTGAAAATATTTAGGTTCTTTTTTGTGTCTAAAATGTGTTTCCTGGAGGAAAAAATATCAATCTGGCGTTTGCTAATGTCTGAGAAGGCCTTTGAGCATTTTGAGTCAGTATATTTAAAGTATAAAGGTTCTTCTTAGTGGTTTGCGCCATGTGTTAGCTAAAATGTGTTGTGGGGTGGTTAGAAAGGTGCACAGTTTTTTTTGGGTGTTTTTCTCTCTCCCCCCGTAGTAACTTAAAGAATAAGACAGGTAACTCCCCCAGACAGGTAAACTTTCCTGATTAAAGTTAATTAATGTAAATAGATTTGGATTGGGGTTTATTGATTTCAGAAGAAAACAGAGAAAGTTCACTCAGACACAAAAGTAAATGCTCTTCTGTATAAGTTAAAGGGACAGTCTACACCAGAATTGTTATTGTTTTAAAAGATAGATAATCCCTTTATTACCCATTTCCCAGTTTTGCATAACCAACACAGTTATAATAATATACTTTTAACCTCTGTGATTATTATGTATCTAAGCCTCTGCAAACTGCCCCTTTTTTCTGTTCTTTTTACAGACTTGCAGTCTAGCCAATCAGTGCCTGCTCCCAGATTACTTCACGTGCACAAGCACAGTGTTATCTATATGAAATATGTGAACTAACACACCTTGAGGTCTATATAACTAGCACCCCATTTGTAAATGTCTACAACTTTCAGTGGGTCCGTTTGTGTATATATAAGTTTACTTCCTGGTATTACTATATTGAAGCAGTCTCTTTTAATACAAACACACTTTCTTTCCTCCTCACAACCTCTTCAGAACCCTTTAAGTGCCAACCGTGCCACTAATATAAGTAGTAAGTAAAATAACAGGCTTCTCACCAGTTTACAACCTGCAGTTGTACCGCTCCCAGACACCAGTCTGTCCACACTACGCGGCTGAGCGATTGAAGTAGTAGTAAGTAAAATAACAGGCTTCTTACCAGTTTACAACCTGCTGTTGTACCGCTCCCAGACTCCGGTCTGTCCATACTACGCGGCTGAGTGATTGTCCTGGTTCACGTGGTGCCGATGACGTCACTGTTGCGTATGCACCGGTGGCTTAGGGGTTCTCACGGAGCTTATCTCCGGCTGTGTTTCCGCAATAGAATCCAATGCAGAGATAGTAAAAAACAGGAAAAAGTGTGGTTAGTCATATACTCGGTATCCTTCAATTGCGCTCCTTCAAGGGTGTAAAAAGGGCTGCTGGAAACAGACGGTGCTGCAGAAGTAGTATATTCAAAATGTTCCAAAGGAAGATTGCCAGTAGTGAGCAGGGACATTTTTACCATAGTAGATGTAACTAACATAATTATCAATAACAAATTCTGATGAGTCAGAGGACATATTAGGTAGTAAAGTAATAGTAGCTTAAGAATATATACATATGCTAATTCAATATACCTGTATTTCATCAATTACTGGAATTGACTGCCCTGATTTATTTGTGTGTGTCAGGATACAGCTGATCATCATACTGTCACTTTAACTTTTACATCATGTGACCAGCATTTCCTTTTTAAGCTTACCCTGCACACCATACGTTGCTAGGTAATTTTGAATCCACTGGAATCTTTATGCTAGCCTCTCTTTGGATTTCCTAAGTCGGAACCTGAAGTCTTTATTATTAATCCTGGACTTTCGTCTTGCTACACCTTAATAGCGGATCTCAATTTTACCATCTCATTGGTAATCTTATTATTGTATTTACTCACCGGTTTTTCTGAGTTCCTTTCCTCACAGTACTGCACCGCAATCACGCTGGAGCGTGTTACGTCACTCTGCAGAGCGGCGCGCCGAAATTGAGACTCAGACACAGGATTCCCTGAAGCCTTGCAGCGTGTCAGCTGAAGCAGCACCGGAGGTCACAACTTAACAACGGTAAAGTGTCTGTTCAAGTTCAATGTTCTTTCATTCAGTTTGCTTGTACTACACCTTATCTAAACTGTTGCTATACCACTACTCCTGTCTGGTACGCTGCAAGCCACAATGGACACACTTATGTAATGCTGCATTCTTTTACTATATCCTCAACCCCATTACCTGAATTACTCTTGCTAATTTCACAAGACATATTAGTGCTTATCCATGTTCCTACTGATCTTAATACATACCAACCACATTAGGTACTTCAATTCTTGCTCTGTATTTTGTACCTTGTTCTGGGCACTGGTATTGTACTTTACATATTTACCTTTCACTTTTATATTAGATTTAGTTAGAGTAGGTTTTTCCTTTTTACTCATCAGTGTATAGGTACTAATAAGTACTGTTCCACTACCTTTGACCTATGTAGGTCACCCTCATGTCTATGAGCAAACCAGGGTTTATTCTTGTAATAATACCCGAAGTGGGGTGTGAGACTGAGTGGCTTGATAAACATATATACACATATAAGGGTGTTACACTGATTCCTCACATATTACCTAGCCTAAAAAACAGATCACCCTGTATATATATATATCTACATTCTCTTTCACAGAACATGGATATAGCAGAATTGAATAACCGTGTTGGAACACTTGCACAAAACATGGATCTCATGATACAAGGGCTGAGAGAAATGCAAGCAGAAAACTTAGAGCTGCGTAAGTTTATACACGATCAAGCACAGCATAAACCTCTCACTACTGAAGCCCCACCCCCTGAGCCTATACCTTGTCCTCCTGACAAATTTTCTGGGGAAAGAACACAATTCCGTGATTTCAAAAACTCCTGCACTCTCTATTTTTCTTTAAAACCACGGAGTTACCCGACTGATAGAATAAAAGTTCTGACAGTCATTTCCTACTTGAGGGGTGAACCAAAGAGTTGGGCGAATACCTACTATGAGAATGACGACCCTATACTCGATTCTCTTGAGTCCTTTTTCTCAGCTATGTCTCTTCTATATGAGGACCATGATAAGCAGACAACTGCAGAAACAGCTATCAGATCCCTGAAACAAGCACGCCGCCCTGTAGAAGAATACATAGCTGAGTTTAAGAGGTGGGCCCCTGATACCTTATGGAACACCCCAGCCTTAAAGAACCAATTTCGCATTGGTTTATCAGATTTATTGAAAGATGAACTTGCCCGTATAGACATGCCTGATAACCTAAAGAATTTAATGACTCTCACGATCAATATAGACCGTCGACTCAGAGAAAGGAAGCATGAAAGGGGCACAGCAGACCTTCTTCATAGGAAATCATATAGCTCTAGTTCCTTCAGTACTCCTAAGAACCACGATGAACCTATGGATATTGCTTTCATTCGTGGACCACTCAAGCCAGAGGAAAAGATTAGATGCCGGTTAAACAACCTTTGCCTTTCCACTAAAAAAAAAAAATTCCACTAATAAAAAAATCTGTATCACTTGCAATTCGTGTTGTAGCTCTTTAATTAATTCAGGTCCTATATTGCACCACACTCGACCTTTACAGTTGATTTTCCCTAATGGTCATACTGAAGTTCGCTCCTTTGATGTTATACACTCACCTCTTTTTCCTTTAATCTTGGGTTTTAATTGGCTGAAACATCACCAGCCCACCATAAATTGGCTACATGGCACTCTTACCTTTGATTCACATTTCTGTACAACTAACTGCAAGTCTGTACCTATTCTGTTTCAGTCCACTACACAATTGATCCCACAAGAGTACTCAGATTTGAAAGATGTGTTTGACAAAAAACAAGCTCAAGCTTTGCCACCCCATAGACCGTTTGATTGTCCAATTGATCTCATACCCGGTTCAAAGATCCCTGTAGGACATGTCTATCCTCTCTCACAGCCTGAGCTCACTCATTTGAAACAATACCTCAATGAGAATTTAGAAAAAGGCTTCATTAGGCCATCGTCCTCACCGGCAGGTGCCGGAATGTTCTTTGTCCGAAATAAGGATGACACCCTCAGACCAATCATTGACTACAGGGATCTCAATAAGTGTACAATAAAGAATCGATATCCTCTCCCCCTTATCCCGGAGTTGATTGAACGACTTCAGGGTGCCAAAATATACACTAAGCTTGACTTACGAGGTGCATACAATTTGGTCAGGATAAGAGAGGGAGACGAGTGGCTCACAGTGTTCCGCACCCGATATGGCCTTTATGAATATCTTGTAATGCCATTCGGGTTGTGCAACGCACCCGCCACGTTTCAATATTTCATTAATCATCTCTTTAAGGACCTACTTGACACTTGTGTTGTCATTTATTTGGATGATATCCTTATTTATTCAGATACTTTCGACCATCACGTTAATCAAGTCAGGACCGTTTTACTCAGACTCAGAGAGAACCAACTATTTGCTAAATTGGAGAAATGTATCTTCCATTCCGAGACTATCACATTCCTTGGCTACCACATTTCACCTGGTGGTATTAAGATGGAATTAAACAAAGTAGAGGCCATTACCAACTGGCCCCCACCATCTTCCAAAAAGGATGTACAGAGATTTCTAGGATTCTCGAACTTTTATAGGAAGTTCATTAAAGACTTCTCAGCAATAGTAAAGCCTCTCACTGCACTCACAAGAAAATCAAGCAAATTTCTTTGGACTCCACAAGCGGATCAATCCTTCCATATACTTAAGGAAAAGTTTATCACCGCTCCAGTTCTTCAATTTCCTGATCCTGATAAGCAGTTTTTTCTCGAAGTGGATGCTTCGGACTATGCCCTAGGGGCAATTCTTTCCCAAAAACATTCGGAGGAGGAACCTCTACATCCAGTAGCATATTATTCAAGAACTATGAATAACGCCAAACTTAACTACTCTATTGGGGAAAAGGAGCTCTTAGCAATCAAGGCAGCTCTCGAATTTTGGAGGCATCTATTGGAAGGTGCAAGCCATCCCATCATTATCTATACCGACCACAGGAACTTGCAGTATTTAAAGACTAACAAAACATTATCTGCTCGTCAAGTCCGTTGAAGCCTTTTCTTTACTCGTTTTAACTTCTTTATCACCTATCGCCCAGCTTCTAGAAACCAAAAAGCTGATGCTCTTTCTAGATCCACATCTAGACCTTTCAAGCAGTATATACAGGATACTATAATCCCACCACATAAATTTATTGGTATAACCATGCACCAAGTTGCTTATTTTCGGAAGCACCAAAGGACAGATACAAGTATACAAAGTCTACAACTACAAAAGGATTCTCAGGGTCTTTACCATTCAGGGGGGAAAATATTTGTTCCTCAGACTATCAGCGATATACGGTTTTGCGCAATGCACATGAAGCTCCTCTGTCTGGACACCCTGGAATTCGGAAAATGATACACCTCATCCAAAGGGATTTCTGGTGGCCTGGACTTGCAAACAGTGTGAAACGTTATGTTCAAACTTGTTCTGTATGTACTACATGTAAACCTTCACATATCAGGCCATATGGCCATCTTCTATCTCTACCTATAGCGGACAGGCCGTGGCGGCATATCGCTATGGATTTCATTGTGGAACTTCCTACTTCATCTAACCATAACACCATTTTAGTTGTGGTCGACCAGTTCTCCAAAATGGCCCATTTTATTCCCATGCTAGGACTTCCAACTGCATCAGAAACAGCTCAAGCTTTCCTAAAACATGTAGTACGGCTTCATGGACTCCCTGATTCTGTAACAACTGACAGGGGGTCCCAATTTACTTCAAAATTTTGGATTCATCTTTGCAAGTCCTTGAACATCGACAGGCATCTTACTTCAGCATACCATCCCCAGTCAAACGGTCAGACCGAGAGGACTAATCAGACTCTTGAGCAATACCTTAGATGTTTCTGCAACTCCCAACAAGACGACTGGTATGCTTTTATTCCAACTGCTGAATTCTCTTTTAACAACACTATCAATTCTTCAACAAAGCTTACTCCTTTCTACGTGAATTATGGCTATCACCCTACTTATCATCTACTACACAGGAATGACAACATTTCTCCTATGGTAACAGAATCTGTAAATAGCTTGAAGCAAACCTTTAAGTTACTACAGGAAACCCTGACGTTAGCCCAAGCTAAGCAGAAACACTACTACGATCTAAGGAGATCTCAGCCACCATCGTACAAACCTGGAGATCTAGTTTGGTTATCTACAAAGAACCTCAAACTACAAATTCCTAGTAAGAAATTGGGCAGTCTTTTTATCGGTCCTTACAAAATCCTCAGGGTTATTAACTCAAATGCGGTTACTTTGGATCTACCACCTTCATTTAAAATTCATCCCACCTTCCATGTTTCCTTGCTTAAGCCTCACTTTCCTACACGGACATCTCTTCCCATTCCTGATCCGGATTTAAAAAGCTACGAGGTTGCAGATATACTTGATTCTCGTTTCTACAGACGTGCCTTACAGTACCTTGTCCGTTGGAAGGACTATGGTCCTGAGGAAGATTCATGGGAACCTGTTTCCAACATCTCCGCTCCTCGCTTGGTCTCCCTCTTCCATCGCCGTCATCCTGACCGCCCTCACCCCTGATGGGTAGGGGGATTCTTGAGGGGGGTTTACTGTCAGGATACAGCTGATCGTCATACTGTCACTTTAACTTTTACATCATGTGACCAGCATTTCCTATTTAAGCTTACCCTGCACACCATACATTGCTAGGTAATTTTGAATCCACTGGAATCTTTATGCTAGCCTCTCTTTGGATTTCCTAAGTCGGAACCTGAAGTCTTTATTATTAATCCTGGACTTTCGTCTTGCTACACCTTAATAGCGGATCTCAATTTTACCATCTCATTGGTAATCTTATTATTGTATTTACTCACCGGTTTTTCTGAGTTCCTTTCCTCACAGTACTGCACCGCAATCACGCTGGAGCGTGTTACGTCACTCTGCAGAGCGGCGCGCCGAAATTGAGACTCAGACACAGGATTCCCTGAAGCCTTGCAGCGTGTCAGCTGAAGCAGCACCGGAGGTTACAACTTAACAACGGTAAAGTGTCTGTTCAAGTTCAATGTTCTTTCATTCAGTTTGCTTGTACTACACCTTATCTAAACTGTTGCTATACCACTACTCCTGTCTGGTACGCTGCAAGCCACAATGGACACACTTATGTAATGCTGCATTCTTTTACTATATCCTCAACCCCATTACCTGAATTACTCTTGCTAATTTCACAAGACATATTAGTGCTTATCCATGTTCCTACTGATCTTAATACATACCAACCACATTAGGTACTTCAATTCTTGCTCTGTATTTTGTACCTTGTTCTGGGCACTGGTATTGTACTTTACATATTTACCTTTCACTTTTATATTAGATTTAGTTAGAGTAGGTTTTTCCTTTTTACTCATCAGTGTATAGGTACTAATAAGTACTGTTCCACTACCTTTGACCTATGTAGGTCACCCTCATGTCTATGAGCAAACCAGGGTTTATTCTTGTAATAATACCCGAAGTGGGGTGTGAGACTGAGTGGCTTGATAAACATATATACACATATAAGGGTGTTACACTGATTCCTCACAGTGTGTGATCATCCCGCATAGATGAGCTTTGAAAAATAGTTACATTCTGGGGTTACTTTACTGTATTTTTTTGTAGTACTGTATATATACAGGTATATTGAATTAGCATATGTATATATTCTTAAGCTACTATTACTTTACTACCTAATATGTCCTCTAACTCATCAGAATTTGTTATTGATAATCATGTTAGTTACATCTACTATGGTAAAAACGTCCGTGCTCACTAGTACTCTTATAATGGAAACTATATTAGAATAAGTGAGATAAATTCTTTGATAAACACTAAATATAATACACAAGTCATCCTTGAGGCCTCAATTTTAATTTTAATTTTATTTGTACAAGTCTTGAAACAACCTTTTGTCTAAGGAGTTTATTATAATCTATTACTCACTTTGTACAATCTAATACTTTGCAATGCTATTTTAAACTCTAGACTATGGCACTTAATCGGTTCTTTTTATGATACTTTGAAATAGATTAAATTTATTATTCATTGAAAACACAATGTATCCCCTGTACCTTTAAATGTGAATACCATGTAATTTTCTATGACCAATCAGAGCCCAGTGTGGGCTTTTTAAACTTGTGCATTAATGGAGGTTTTTAAGGACTATGAATACGGCTCACGCCGAAACATGTTAGTCTTGTGTCAGATAAGGGGAATGTTGTCCCATTACCTTTTAACTTATTTTCAATAAAGTTTGTTTTTTACTTATTACTTTGTTTACTGGCGATCTTCCTTTGGAACTTTTTGAATTTATTGATTTCAGGTCTATTTAGAATAATATCTATTATGTATAGAATAAGATTAATTATCTTAAATCGTTGTTGGAAATAAAAGAGAAGTTATTCTTCTGTCTAGATAAAGATTAAGTATTATGTGTAAGTTAGGTTCAGGTCATTATAAAAGTATTATTATTTGTGCCGTAGTAATAGACTGTCAAGGAGCAATGTCTTTATAATATTCGTTTTTATATATGTTTAAATACAGGAGGGGGAGGGGGGTTTGTTTCACCCCTTTTTTTTTCTTTTCTTTTTTTTTGAACGTGTTATGTTTGTTGTTTTAGTCCAGTTAAAATATCTCAACAGTGAATCTTGGATTAAGGAAGATAGGATGTAATTATACATAAAATTTAAGTGCCCATTTTCTTTTCTGTATATCCCAACCAAGAGAGTATTGGTTCGATTGATATTGTATTTTAGTTAAAGAAGGATTAGGTTGAGTTGTATTGTTTTTAGTTCACAATAGTGTAAATCTGTTATGATTTGTAAGAGTTTTTGACACCCTGCGAGGTGAACTGAAAATGTCCAATGTGAATATTCCAAACTGTATACACTGTTGAATTATAAAAAAAAAAAGAAAGGTGCACAGTTGGATGACATACATAATTGGGTCCCTTGCACAGAAAGTGTAAACAATATTGACAGGTAACAGACAAAACAGTAACATAAACAGATACAACATTAACAATAAGGGGGCGGAGCTCAGCCGTGCCGTCGCCATCTTGGATCCTACGCTGAATCCATGCGGCTCACACAGAGCGGACTAACTAAAGCATATCACAGCTATAAGGGGTAAGCCAAACACAGCAGCACCTATGTGCCAATAGCCCCATAACCTATCTGAATTGACCCAGCAGTACCCTACAGCACTTTAACACGCAACAAGGACACGTTGCTGGTGGCAAGCACAGCGTGTTAGAAATAACGACACCCCTGCTTCCTTAAGCGAACATACAAAGACCTCATATAAAGAGTTATTCTATGTGAGCACACTGTATTAACATGCAAGCCAGATAATGGAGACCTCTCCTTAAACAGCAAGAAGGGACATATGAAAGGAGTAGTATGTGCCTAAACCTATATTGAAAAGCGCTTTCTAAGGCTGCCAAATTAAAATAAATATATACCCTGGTGGGACTATATTCCTTTTCTTTATTTAAAACGCAACAAGAAATAACAGGGTACCAACACTAATCACTTACCCCTAAGCCATGGCGGCCAGAAGATTGACTAAAGGTGAGAAGCTCACTAAAAACACAGCACCAATTTCAGTCAGCACATTTTTCAGCTATCAGATACAGCAAATAGCTCTGTGCTTAACCCTGCAGTACCAACTGAAGTTCCCACAGATTCACTTAGCACCACAGAGCCACGTGTCGCTGCTTCCTATATATCTCAGCTAAAACAAGATACTGCTAACTTACCATCTAAAGAGGACTTTGCATCCTTAAAATCATTAACTCACATCTATGCGAAAGGACATTAACGTTTTGGGGATCAGGGTGGAGGAGGTGGAGGACATGCAAACTACTATTAACAAAATGATGGGAGCCTTTGATACTCATGCCAATGTACAAGCCTCACAAATAGAATCTATGCAAGAAAAACTTGAGGATTTGGAAAATCGCAGCAGATGATCTAACCTAAGAGTACGCAGCATCCCTGAAATGATGAAGACCTCAGAATTAAGAGAATATCTACAGAACTTATTCCAACACCTTCTGGGGATCCAGATCTGCCTATTATGGAAGCACCCCCCAGAGATGTCATCTTCAAATTCCTGCGGTATACAGATACAGACCAAGGTGAGACAGATGCAGAAGATATCCTACCTAGATCACTCACTGCAGATTTACCCAGATCTATGTCCAAGCACCTTACAGCACAGAAGAGATGTGAGATTTATCACCCCGGTGCTACTGGAAAAAGGGCATTAAGTATCGATGGGCATACCCATTCAGCTTGATGGTAAACGATGAGGGGCAAACCCACTCCTACAGAGGTCTACAGGACTTGGCGTCCTTCTCCAAAGGACTAGGAATATCACTTCAACCCCCTCACCCATCTGAGAAGTCGACAGACTCTACAGACATTCTGCCACAACTCAGAGCAGGCACACAATGGCACAAAGTTATCCACAAGAAAAAGAAAGACGGTCAACTTCCTGCACCTCCAATCTTCCATAATAATAACTTTATCCTCATGGAGAAGGAAATCCCTGACCTGGACGTTCAGGATTAATGCCTTTAAGATGTGCATTCTCCCAAAGATTTTATACCTAATGCAAACATTACTCATTTCTCTTCCATCAACATACCTCACCTCTCTACAAAATAAAATTCTGGAATTCATATGGAACAAACGTCATGCACGAATAAATAGGAAAACCATGTGCCAGACAGTGAATAAAAGGGGGACTCGGAGTACCCGACCTCGTTTCATATAGGAAAACTGCACATTTACAGAGAATAGTGGATTGGTATACTAATTATGATTAAAAAATCTGGGTACAGCTAGAACATGACATAGCTGGCTCCTTGCATTTAGGTGCGCAATGTTGGACACCCGCTGACACAGGTATGCCACAGACACATTTCACACATACAGTTCAGGAGACTTTTTCAACCTGGGACAGAATACTCACTGAATACCCCAATATATCTTCTAAATACTCGCCTCTTACCACTTTCATACACAATAAAGAATTTCTATCCGGCCTCTCAGCCATGATCAAACATGATACATCACCAGACAGGATATTAATGATATGCCACCTTGGAAATGAAAATAGATTACACACTAGGGATGACCTAATTGAAAGGGGCTTCAAAAATTGGTATTTCTGTCTTCAGTGCTACAATTATTTATCATGTCACCCGCAAAAATGGAACATGTTGAGACCACTGACTGCCTTTGAGTCCCTCTGTCACAAAACCATCACCCACACGACACGCGCTGTCCCTTATTTACTTATTATTGGAACAGACTCCACTAGATCATGTACCACATTTTATTGCCAAATGGAGTGAGGAGATGGATGTGCAGATTTCCCACATTGATTCCTCTAGGATTTATACCGCGTTAAACATGAAGATCTTGCACAGATGGTATCTTACCCCATCGAGCTGCAAAAAATCTTCAAAAACACTGTTGACATTTGCTGGAGATGTCAAGCACCCATAGGCCATATGGCACATATTTGGTGGCAATGTCCTAACATAATTCTGATATGGAAAGAAATATTGATAGAAACCTCTAAATTAATAGATATATCTTTACCATTAGATCCATGCCTATGGCTTTTCCATAAACCCCCCAGGAAATTCTCATTAACACAAGAAACTCTTTAGCATAACGAGTAACAGCTTAAAGATACTCATAGCTAGGAACTGGAAAAGTACCACAGTCCCGACAGCAGCTCAATAGGTACACGAGTATAACCATTCAATATCACTAGAAGAATACCACTATATCAAACAACAGAGGCTGGACGTGTATACACAACTTAAGATAACCTGGGAAGAATACTTGAGAGATAAATTTAACCCACATACCCCATAACCTCATAGGGCAAAAAAAAAAAAAAAACTTGACTGTGGCATAAACAAGGAAAGTGGAGGGTTGACTCTGCCACATTTTAGTAGATGAAATAAACGCTTAGACAAATAGGGTTCTCATGGAACGGTCAAACATATAAATTTTGAGATGTGAATTATTGTCAAACAGTACATTACTTTTGTATGTTATTTATTTGTTTTCCATGTCTTTTCTGTATATTGATCATACTGTACGTGTACAGGGATATTGGATGTATGATCACACTGACTTGTAACATTAACAACTGTATACGTGATATGTATATCTTTTGCAAAATAAAAATTGTTATTGAAAAAAAAACCCCATTAATAATAAGAAAATTAAACAGAAACAAATTTCTCTCCTAATATAGGTCATAATTGAGAGAGAAGGACCACAGGCTTTAATTGTGGAAACATTGATCTAGGAGAGATCATTCTATAACCCTTTACTTGAACTCTTGAAAGGGAAATTCTCTGGTATAAGGTATATAAGGGGTAAAAGAAAAAAAAAAGAAAAAATTAGATCTTTGGTGCAAATAAGTTGACCTAGTCTATCTAATTATTACTGTGGGAAATAGGGTTATACATTTTGTAATAAAAGTACAACAGTTAACTATGGGTAAGTCTTAAACAGCTATACTTGCCAATAGTTGGAACGTTGTGAATTCATCTTGAAAGGGATCACAAAGTTCAGTGATTGTGTAGATTCTTTATTTTGGAGACATAGATATGTCGGAGCTTAAGGAGTGAGCAGATGTATTAGGACTTGATGAGTTCTGGGTAGGAGGCTACAAAGTTGTCGGTTTCTTCTTTCTAGGGTTTGCTGTCTGCCAAGAGTTAAATTGAGAGTTTGAGCTCTTTGGCATGGATTGGTGAGGTTGTGCAGGTGTTGTTGCAGGAGGGTCTATTCCAAGTGAGAGGTAGAATTGAGCTGCATCATCCGGTGAATTGAATATTATGCGGTTGTTGTTTTTGAGGACCCAGAGGTCTTCAATATTTTCCTGGAGGTAGTTGATAGTATCTTGCTGTGAGGTTACTTGTTCTTCTATAAAGTGTATATCTTCTTTGATAGAGTCTTGATTTACTTCTAAAGATTCCCCTTGAGAGTTTAGGGTATATATGTCCTGCTTCATAGACGTCAGCTCTTCCCTGATGCAGGTGCGGACAAAGTCTGTGATAGCTTTTTTAGAAGGTAGATCTCGCAGTAGTACTGCAGGGAGTTGTTGATTATTCTCTTGGTCTGCTGTGTCAGCATGGACTAGGGCATTTGAGGATGAAGTTGTGACTTGTTTGTTAAGATGAGAGATATGCTGATAGTGGAATCAGTGCTTTGTGAAAGTGAGGGTATAGTTGATGTTTTTTTTAAAGTGGTTTGTTTGAGAGGCGTATCCTGTTTCAGTGTTCTTCTAGTAGCCATAGTGCATCAGTGTGACTGAATACTTTGATAAGCAACTGTTATATATTCTCCTTTATGTATTTGTATGTTAGCAAAATCGACAGTAGAAGTGTTGTAGTATAAGGCATAGGTTGAATTAGTCATAGAGGCCTATTTATTAAAGGTCTTGCGGACCTGGTCCGCAAGACCTCACTGAATGCGGAGAGCATTATGCTCTCCATATTCAGCATTGCACCAGCAGCTCACAAGAGCTGCTGGTGCAACGCCGGCCCCTGCAGACTTGCGGCTAATCGGCCACCAGCAGGGAGGTGTCAATCAACCCAATCGTATTTGATCAGGTTGAATTGTGGCGATTCCTGTCCACCTGCTGAGAGCATGCGGACAGGGTTATGGAGCAGCGGTCTTTAGACACGGATACGGAGCTTGATAAATGGGCCTCTTATAGTGGTTTTATATACCCAAATAAGAGGTAAACGTATAATAGGCCTTATTATGCTGTGGTGTGGATACCTTTATCTTGAAGTTAAAAGGCCTGTTTATATAGTGGGATATTAGTAGCTATATGTAAAGCCCACTTTATATGTAAAGCCCACTCACCAAGTAATCCTTGCACTTGTTTTGAACACTGTAGCCGTAACCGTTAGGTTTGTGGGAATGGTAGGCTGCAATGCATCTGCTGTGCTTCCTATTGTGCCGGTCTGGGCCAGATCGAACCTGCTGTAGCGGGTGGCACCAGCGGTTCGGTGAATGCACCGGATAGATGCAGTCTCCAGTCGATAGTGATGGATGGTATCCTGTTGATTTTTGGCCTCGTGGTTGTCCCGGTGGGACGTAGCTTACCGGAGATGTTGTACCGTTCAAGGTGGTTGGCCAGGGAAATATTCAGCTCCTTGTGATCCTGAGGTAATGGAAAGAAGGATCCCTTATATTTTTGAAGGTTTCATCCTATGATGGCAGGGATATATTTAGGATTGATTGCCTGGTGCACCAGAGCTCCAGATTTACGCTGCTCTTGTGTCAGCTTCCGGCTGCGCTCCCTCATAAGTACCTGAGTTTATCAAACCCAGCTGCACACCACACCTCTATTATTCCGGAACTGAAGGGGTTAATCAGGAAGCTTGTAAGGTAAATTTTAGCTTTAGTATAGAGATTGCCCTCTCACCTGACAACTCCCACCCCCTTATCCCTACCTGATCCCTCCCAAACAGCTCTCTTTCCTCCCTCACCCCCATCTTAGGTACTGGCAGACAGTCTGCCAATATAAAAATTGAAGGCAAATTTTTTTTTATTACATTTTTGTTTTGTTTTATATTTTCTGCAGTGTAGGACCCCCCCCCCCTTACCCTCCAACCTCCCTGATCCCTCCCAAACAATTCTATAACACTCCCCCACCCTAGCTAGTGTCCGCCATCTTTAGTACTGGTAGCTGTCTGCCAGTACTTATATAACACATTTGTTTTATATATTTTTTTACATTTTCTGTTGTGTAGTGGTCATCCCACTATCATTAGTTAGAGACCCACCACACCTTTTTTTCTTTAGCATAGCAGCACTGCCCTTCCTCTCCCCTTATGTTTTATTTTCTGCAGTGTAGGGCCCTCCTATTCCCTCCTCCCTCCCCCCATCTCTGCTGGGCCGCCCACCCACCTCCTGGATTCCCTCCCACACCTCCAGCTGGCACCAGCAGAGGTTGTTACATATGGTGACAAACACAGTGTCACTATCTGTAACAATCTAGCAACTTCCTTCCTACGGTTCCATATGCAGGCAAATGCCTGGAGCTCAGGAACTCCAGGTCTGGGCTGTAAATTAGCAGCCGAGATTGCTGGAGTTTCCTGCAGCTCCGACATGTATATATACATTATGCGGTACAATAGCCAAAGTACTTTTTCCTATCTCTTAAAATTGAAAGTGATTACCTAAACATACAGCAAAATATATACATGAATCTTTCTAAAATGTGCCATACAGGTAGTTGTTGAGCAAGACTGGTTTAAAGTCCCCTAATTAGATCTAGTAGAGCTCTATGAGCGTGTTAAAGTTTTGCACACACAACATGACTAACAGCCCTGTTTATGGTGTACGCTGTATTATTCCCTGGCTTGATACTCCGATGATGGAATCTGGAGGAACGCTTCGTACATCTCTGTAGTCTGGTGTCAGAGGATTCCAATCTGGGAGGGAGACAAACTTGCTGTGGATTTGCAGTGTATTTAAAACTGTAGGGTGGATTTAAACTGCAGCAGGATGCAGCAAGTTCCAGTGAGTGCAAGGTTGTTATCTGCTTGGAAGAGAGGTCTGGTGAATCGATATTTGGTATGACACTCTTGTAGGATTATTAGATTGTGGGACATTAAGCAGTTTTGGACAAACCAGCTTTTAATACAAGGTTTTGTGGGGGGTATAATCATGAAGTTAACCCCAGACCAGACTGGGTGCAAAGCCCATAGGGAAAATTACAAAACAAAATTATTAACACAATACATTAGCTTGTTTGGAGTTAACGGCCTGAGTCACTGAAAGTTGTGCAGCTCTTTGTGAGTGCTGGTGAGCACCCAGGGCTGTGAGTTTTGCAGGGTCATAGGATGTGCACCTAGTCCGGTTTTTTAGAGTGCAATCCATTTCCGTGTTGTCTATGGGTCGAGTGAAATTACAAAGGGCCTTTGTCACATTTGTTTTTATCTGTTTGTTTGAAGGCGTGCATTGTGTGGCTGTAGGTTGTGGACCCAGGGAGGAAGAGACCTTGATCTTGACCTTGATCTGGTCCTAGGTCCATTACCATTTGGCCAAATGCTGTAACTAACTCTTCCATTTTGCTTTTATTATTATTATTTTTTTTTATAATATGTAACTTAAAATAATACATATATATATAAAAAAAAATGCCCCCTCCTATGTCAACCTGTTTATGGGTTGGTGGGAGCTGTCCCAAATCTATGGAGATGAGAACCCCTATAAAGACAATATAGCCATTTTTAAACGCTATATTGATGATTTGATACTTATATGGAAAGGATTTGACTATGACCTTAAAGGGTTTCTTGAACTCTTAAATGATAATGATGTAGGACTGAGGTTTACTTCAGAAACACATAGAGAACATATAAAATAAGCGATGAAGGGAAAATTATATGTGACATCTATAGGAAACCGATCACTAAAAACACCCTTTTACATGCTACTAGTTGCCACCCTAAACATGTTCCCTTCGCAGTGGCCAAGGGTCAACTAATAAGGGTAAAGAGGAACTGTACACTGGACACTACCTACAAAACACAAAGTAAGGCAATGAGAACATGTCTACAACAGAGAGGGTATCCTAAACACACTGTAGATAGAGCACAACAACAAGTGGATCTGATTGACAGGGACACACTCCTCACCAACAAAAATAAGGAAAACAGTGGATCCACTAAAGTCACTTTTGTAACTGATTACAGTACAGACTATAATGCTATCTGCAATATTGTCAAGAAACATTTTAGACTCCTAGCAACTGACACTGTCAGGGTTTTTTCCCTGTTGTGTTTGCCATGTGCTGCTGGCAGCCATTTTACTCACCTCTCTTCCTGACTATGGTGCATTGTGGGGGATGCTGCTCACTTCCTGCACTTCCTTTTATGGCCAGACTGGTGTGCATCATCCATGTGAGACAGGATGCAGTCTCAGAATTGTGATGTCATCACTTATTATTTAAAGGGCCTCTGTTCAGTATGCTTTGCCTTTGCGTTGTCTCAGACCTGTTTGTGAGAGTTCCTGTGTATTACCTGGCTGCCTGATGTCCTTCCTGGTTCCTGATCCCTGGCTTGTTCCTGACTATTCTGTTTTCCTTGTTCCTGATTCCGGCTCGTCTGACTATTCGCTTTGGCTCGTGACTCGGCTCGTCTGACTACCAGCTCTGGTTTAGACTCCTGGCTTGTTATTTGACTTATGGACTTTTTATTATTTTTTGCTATTAATAAAGGTGTGATTATTTTTGCACTTCTCGTCTCAGTTTGATTCCTGGCACCCTGACATTACGCAAAGGCCATGAATCCTGATGGTGCTAATAATCCACCTTTACCTGCCATCATTTCCAGGATGGATGAACAGGATCACCGCTTGGATCAATTTGCACTAGCCCTGCAAACCCTGCTGACTCGCACTGCACATTTGGACCAAAGTGTTCCGCAAGTTATGGATGCTCCTGTTTCCGCTGCTGCACCTATACCTACCAGGAACATGTCTGGTTCTGCACCTCTACCTCAGCGATATGGAGGCGATCCTATTCAGTGCAGAGGGTTTTTGAACCAGGTGGGCATTTACTTTGAGATGTTACCTCAGACGTTTCCCTCTGACAGAGCTAAGGTGGGATTTCTCATCTCGTTACTCTCTGACACAGTCTGGGCTAATCCCTTGTGGGAGACTTATAAACCTGTGATTTCAAATTACCCTGAATTTGTGGCCTCCTTTCGAAGGGTATTTGATGTTTCGGCTCGCTCCTCCTCTACTGCTAAACGACTCATGTCCATTCAGCAAGGTACAAAATCTGTTGCTCAGTATGCTATTGAGTTCCATATGCTTGCCGCAGAGGTAGGTTGGAACAATGAAGCCGTTGTTGCCGCCTTCTTTCATGGGTTCTCTGATGCGATTAAAGACAAAGTTGTTGCCAGAGATTTACCAGAGGATCTCGAAGCATTGGTGTCTTTTTTGATCCTAATTGACATCAGACTCAGAGAGAGGCCCTCTTTTAAGGAGCTGTTGCGGAAGCCTCCTGTTCTGTTGTCTCCTACGCGTTCGTTCCCACCCATGCCTCCCTCTCCTCCGATGCCTCCTGGTCCTGAGTCACCAGGTACTGCTGAGCCAATGCAGCTGGGATTCACACGTCTCTATGCGGCGGAGAGGGCCTTTAGGGGGAGGGAGGGGCTCTGCCTCTATTGTGGGTTACAGGGTCACCTTTTGAAGTCTTGTCCTACACGGCCGGGAAACGCTCACACCTAAGGTCCTGTCGGGGGCAGACCTTGGGTGGTTTGTCGTTGTCCCCGGAACCGCTTAAGGTGAAACCTTTGGTCACGGTTGTCCTTTCCTGGGTGGACTCCTCCATAGTCATTCAGGCTCTTGTTGACTCCGGTGCTGCGGGCTATTTCATTGACAGTGCTTTTGTATCAAAGCACTCCATTTCTGTTTTGCTTCGGTCCGTACCGCTTGCTATTGAGGCCATTGATGGCAGGCCCCTTCAGCCCACACTAGTTACTCATGAAACTGCTCCGTTGTCCATGGCTGTTGGGGCTATCCATTTTGAAACCCTCCAGTTCCAGGTGATAAACTCTCCGCATTTTCCGGTTGTTCTGGGTTATCCCTGGCTCCAAAAGCACAGCCCCAGTCTCGACTGGCGCAGGTCGGAAATTTTGTCGTGGTCCCCGCAATGTATTTCTACTTGTCTTCGGAAACCAGTTAAAGTCTTGTGCACTTCTTTGGTATCTCAATTGCCAGAGGAGTACCGAGAATTCCTAGATGTGTTTGATGTGTGCCGGTACGTTGCCTCCTCACCGGTCTTACGATTGTGCCATAGACCTGCAACCCGGAGCCATTCCTCCTCGGGGCTGGGTGTACCCTCTGTCTGTTGCAGAGAATTGTGCTATGGAGGAGTATGTTGCCGATGCTCTGTCGTAGGGGATCATCCGCAAATCCTGCTCTCCTGCAGGGGCTGGAAAAAGGGTGGCGAGTTAAGACCATGTATCGATTATAGGGGTCTTAATCGTCTTACCATTAAGAATGCTTACCCTATTCCGCTTATTACGGAACTCTTTGACCACCTCAAGGGAGCTACGGTCTTTACTAAACTTGATTTGAGAGGAGCGTACAATCTCGTTAGGATTAAGGAGGGCCACAAATGAAAAATAGCATTTAACAGCAGGAGCGGGCATTATGAGTATCTTGTAATGCCCTTTGGCCTATGTAATGCTCCTGCTGTTTTTCAGGAATGTATTAATGATGTCCTACGAGATATGTTGCAACAGTGTGTTGTGGTGTACTTAGACGACATCCTCATACACTCACCCACACTTGAGACTCATCGTTCTGATGTTACACGGGTTCTTCAGAGACTACGTGAGAACGGCCTGTTTTGTAAACTCGAGAAATGTGAGTTCCATCAGACTCAAGTAACCTTCCTAGGTTATGTTATCTCTGTTGCAGGGTTCTCCATGGATCCTGACAAGTTATCTGCAGTTCTGCAGTGGCCTCGCACAGTTGGTCTTCAGTCTATTCAACGTTTTTTGGGGTTCGCCAATTACTATAGAAAGTTTATTAAAAACTTTTCTTCCTTGGTCAAACCTATCACAGACATGACCCGTAAAGAGAATGATCCACTCCATTGGTCACCTACTGCCATTAAGGCCTTTGATAGTCTTAAGACTGCCTTTGCTGCCGCTCCAGTTCTGGCTCATCCTAACCCTGTCCTGCCTTTCGTTCTTGAGGTCAATGCGTCTGAGACTGGAGTAGGCGCCCTCTTGTCTCAACGTCCCACGCCTTACGGATCCTTGCATCCGTGTGGTTTCTTCTCTAAGAAATTGTCTCCAGCGGAGTGCAATTATGAAATTGGTGACAGGGAATTACTGGCCATAATTTTGGCACTTAAGGAATGGAGGCATCTTCTCGAGGGTACTAGCGTGCCAGTGCTCATTCTTACTGACCACAAGAATTTAACTTATCTATCTGAAGCAAAACGTTTGTCGCCCCGACAGGCCAGATGGGTGCTATTTTTGTCTCGGTTTAATTATGTGGTCTCCTACCTGCCTGGTAGTAAGAATGTTAGGGCTGATGCCCTCTCTCGACAATTTTCACCTCTGTCCAAGGAGGAGTCTGTACCTACTCCTGTCATATCTTCTGACCATATTTTGGCTATCATACATACTAATTCGACTTCTCCCTTGGGGGAGGAGATGTAAGGGTTAACTACTTTTACATATGATGTTGCTGTTACTTTAAGAGACTCTGCCTATTTAAGGCACCTCCTCCCAGCCTCTATTGCTGGATAATTAAGTTACTTCAGTGATCTACACCGCAACAGGTTTACTGTTGTACTTTCTACTCAAACTAACCTTCTCTCATTGAGTATTTTCCCTTTAAGCTTTGTTATTGAACAGCCGTGTCTGTTTCCTCCTACCTATTGAACCGCTGCAAGATTTGATTACTCCCTGCTCCTGTGTTACACCGGCTCAGACAACAACGACATCAGCAGCAGACGAGTGCACTGCTTCTCTCCTCTCTCGCTGACAGCCTCTCCACACGCTGAACTCATCTGGCACCTCATGTTCACGGAGGAAGTTTCAAGTGAACTACAGGTCAGATTATTGCTAAGATAACGTTACCTTCTGCCGTAACTCTCACAGAACTGTTGATATAACATTTGTCACACTCATTTATCCTGTGCAGCACCTTGAACCATTTAAAGCTGTACACTTCTGTGACCTCAGTCGTTTTGAGTGATTGATTATCTATTTGCCTTATGAGATTATATGTTAACTTAATCCTTGTGAGCATAATATTTTCTGTTGGCAAACATTAAAACACAAGGGTAATCTTTACACATACTTAATTTCCCTTGTGTAACAAACAAACCTTTATTCATTCAGAAGTATTCCTTATATGAACTTGGAGTTATTACATTTCACAGAAACACTTATTAAAGGACTTTAGTTCCTTACAGAATTATCCAGCCTTAAAAAAAGGAGTTAGTGTAGCTCTTTACACAGTTAATTCCTTTCTAGTTACCTTGTATAAATATGGAACAAGAGCCTCTGTGCAATCAAATACAAACTCTTTCTGATAGAATGGATGCTCTATCTAACTCATTCCATGAATTACAGGTGGAAAACCAGGCATTAAAAGCTTGTTTAAGGGAGACACTTACCCCAAAATTCTCATCTGCAGAAACTCACCCTGAGCCCTTGGTCTCCCCCCCAGAGAAGTTCTCTGGTGACCGATCACGTTTTAGGGAGTTCAGGAACTCCTGTATGCTTCTCTTCGAAATTAAGCCAAGGACCTACCCCTCAGAACGAGCAAGAGTACTCACTGTAATTTCATATCTCAGGGGGGGAGCCCAGGGCCTGGGCAGACACTCTCTATGAAAGTCAGGACGCTATAATGGGTTCACTTTCTGCTTTTTTCACCCAGCATTATACGATGACCCATTCAAACAGGTCTCAGCAGAAAATAAACTCAGATCCTTGAAACAAAGGAGGAATCCAGTGGAAAATTATATTACCCAGTTTAAAATTTCTGCTTGAGATTCGGAGTGGAACGAAGTCTCCCTTAAGACACAGTTCCGCTCAGGCTTATCCAAAGAGATTAAGGACGAGCTCTCACGTACAGGGATCCCTGACTCATTAGAAGAGTTGTTCACTCTCACTATAACCATTGACAGGCGCCTTAGAGAGCGACGTTCCGAAAAGGCTAATTCCTCTAAGAGTTACTTTCCAGCTCCTACTTACCAAGCAAAGGAGGCACCTCAACCTATGGATATAGGGTTTATTAAGGGGCCCTTGACTCCTCAGGAAAAGTCCAGGAGGAAGTAACACAGCCTGTGAATGTATTGCGCCTGCCCCACGCATGAAGTCAAAGACTGTCCAGTCCTCTTAAAAAATAAGAAGGGTAGGTTACATAGTTCATCAGTAAGTTTCTTAACTAAAGCAGTTAACAGATCATTTTTAACTACTACCCTTCTCTTACAGTGGGATCACTCCAGGATAACCACTGAAGCAATTGTTGATACTGGATCTTGTAGAAACTTTATTAATCAAACTTTTGTGAAAAGAAATAAAATCCCTGTTTTGTGCAAGCATAACCCAGTCTCTGTCAAGGTAATTGATGGCTCTTTACTCTCTTCTGGTCCAGTCACACATCAGACCATTGATCTTCAGGTAACCTCATGCTTACAAATCTCAGAAACACTCACATTTGATGTTATATCATCCCCTATGTTTGACATCATACTAGGAATACAATGGTTAGGTACACACAAACCTCTTATAAATTGGGCAGACCTTAGCCTTACCTGTTCCTCCTCCATCAACAGTAGCAAAGACACCTTTAACCATGTTTTGCTACATACTGTTGACTCTATATTACCAGCTCACTACTCAGATTTTTCTGATGTCTTTAATAAAAAAGATGCGGAGAGCTTACCACCACACAGGACCTATGATTGTCCTATTGACCTACTTCCTGGGGTTACTATTCTATATGGGCATATATACCCCTTTCAAAGCCTGAGTTAGAACATCTTAAAAATTATATAGACGAAAACCTCAGGAAGGGGTTCATAAGACCCAGTACCTCTCCTGCTGGAGCAGGAATATTCTTTGTAACAAACAAAGACGGCTCGTTAAGACCTATTATTGATTACAGGGAGCTTAACAAAAACACACGTAAGAACAGATACCCTCTCCCTCTTATTCCTGAGCTGATAGAAAGATTAAGGGGTGCCTTGGTATTCACTAAATTGGATCTCCGGGGTGCCTATAATCTTATACGAATGAGAGCTGGAGACGAATGGCTCACTGCTTTTAGGACCAGATATGGTCTCTTTGAATATACAGTGATGCCATTCGGTCTATGTAACGCTCCAGCTACATTTCAGTGTTTAATCAATGACCTCTTCAGGGACGTTCTGGATGTATATATAGTAGTCTATTTGGACGATATATTAATCTTTTCACAAAATCTTGAACAACACAGAATCCATGTAAGAGAAGTACTGTCTAGGCTAAGAAAAAACAATCTCTACGCCAAACTAGAAAAATGTATTTTTGAGTCTAGTGAAATAACATTCCTGGGATATGATATTTTTCCATTAGGCATTACAATGCAGATGCAGAAAGACAAGGTACAAGCTATTTTAGATTGGCCAGTTCCACAGATAAAGAAAGATGTGCAGCGATTTTTAGGTTTTAATAATTTTTATAAAAAATTTATACCTCACAGACCTCACTAAATTAAACCAATCTTTCAAGTGGTCTACTCAAACACAATCTGTCTTTGATCTTTTAAAAACAAAATTCACCTCAGCTCCAATACTACAGTACCCAGATGTGGACAAACAGTTTATTTTGGAGGTAGATGCATCGGACTTCGCGATTGGGGCAATCCTCTCACAAAGAAAATCTTTTAAGGATCCATTGCACCCTGTTGCCTTCTTCTCCCAGCTCATGCAACCTGCTGAGTTGAACTACCCAGTGGGAGAGAAGGAGTTACTGGCAATTAAGTGCTCTTTTGACCACTGGCGTCACTTACTAGAAGGCGCCACTCAACCTACAGTTATATATACGGATCACAAGAATTTCCAGTATCTACAATCGAATAGGACTCTATCATCCAGACAACTGAGATGGAGTCTGTATTTCTCCCGGTTTTCCTATGTCATCACCTACCGACCAGGTACCAAGAATGGTAAGGCCGATGCCCTCTCTAGACAAGCACATAGAACAACAACATCTAACACTCCTTCCACCGTAATTCCAAAACATTGCTTCCTTGGAATTCTTACTGACATGGTTCCTATGATCAAAGATGCTATTGCCTCTGATCCGTCTGTGCCCCAGTCTGATGTCATTGCTGACCCAGATGGTTTGTTCCGCAAGAAGGTAAGCTGTATATACCACTCTCGTTGAGACCTTTTGTTCTCAGGACAGTCCATGATTCGCCTCTGGCGGGACATATGGGGTTTGAAAAGACTATTGAGCTTTTAAAATGGTCATTTTGGTGGCCATCCATGCATAAAGATTTGAAAGTTTTTCTCTCAAGCTGTTCTACTTGTGCAACTTCCAAACATTTGAGACAACTCCCAATGGGACTATTGCAATCTAACACTTACACTACCATTTTTGTTGTCACTGATTTGTTTTCAAAGATGGCTCACTTTATTCCGATTTCATTTTTACCCACATCCAAACAAACCTCTGACCTACTTATCCAGCATGTCATACGTTTACATGGTATACCAAAGACATTCATAAGCGACCGTGGATCACAGTTCACATCTAAATTCTGGAAACATCTATGTAAAGCCCTGCATATAGATCAAAAACTTAGTACAGCATACCATCCTCAGACGAATGGGCAAACTGAGAAAGTCAATCAGTGGCTTGAGCAGTACTTGCGCTGCTACTGCTCTCAGCAACAGGATACTTGGGCATCTTACCTACCCCTAGCCGAGTTTGCATATAATAATAATAAAAGCTCCACTACAGGATACTCTCCTTTGTACATAAATTATGGATTTCACCCACATTTCACCTTGTTTCATAGGATTGATACACCTTGTCCTGAAGTCAACAACCTTGTAAACGAGATCTCAGCATTATTTCCCAAAGTACAGGATAACATTCTCCAAGCTCAATCTTCTCAACAGAGGTACTACAACTTACGTCATCGTGATAACCCACAGTATTCCATAGGTCAATACGTTTGGCTCTCTACAAAGAACCTTAGGATTACCTACCCCTGTAGGAAACTGGGTAAACTCTATATCGGCCCTTACCCCATTCTCCATGTCAACAATCCTGTCACTGTCACCTCTCAGCTACCATCCTCTTTTAAGATTCACCCGACGTTTCACGTCTCTCTAATTAAACCTTGTGTTTCACCTCCTTCCACTTCTGCCCAGGTAGACACTAACCTTCACGTTGATCCAGAAGTACAGTATGAAGTACATAGCATCTTGGATTCCCGCATTCATCGTGGGATTCTCTACTACTTAGTGCATTGGAAGGATTTTGGTCATGAGGACGATTCCTGGGAACCGGCCTCTAATGTTTCGGCTCCCAGATTGGTTTCCCTTTTCCACCGGCGGAACCCGGATCGCCCCAGACCTTGAACCTCGCTGTGGTTCTTTGAGGAGGGGGCTGTGTAAGGGTTAACTACTTTTACATATGATGTTGCTGTTACTTTAAGAGACTCTGCCTATTTAAGGCACCTCCTCCCAGCCTCTATTGCTGGATAATTGAGTTACTTCAGTGATCTACGCTGCAACAGGTTTACTGTTGTACTTTCTACTCAAACTAACCTCTCATTGAGTATTTTCCCTTTAAGCTTTGTTATTGAACAGCCGTGTCTGTTTCCTCCTACCTACTGAACCTCTGCAAGATTTGATTACTCCCTGCTCCTGTGTTACACCGGCTCAGACAACAACGTCATCAGCAGCAGATGAGTGCACTGCTTCTCTCTTCTCTCGCTGACAGCCTCTCCACACGCTGAACTCATCTGGCACCTCATGTTCATGGAGGAAGTTTCAAGCGAACTACAGGTCAGATTATTGCTAAAATAACGTTACCTTCTGCCGTAACTCTCACAGAACTGTTGATATAACATTTGTCACACTCATTTATCCTGTGCAGCACCTTGAACCATTTAAAGCTGTACACTTCTGTGACCTCAGTCGTTTTGGGTGATTGATTATCTATTTGCCTTATGAGATTATATGTTAACCCCTTAGTGACCGAGGACGTGCAGGGTACGTCTGAAAAAAAAAGGCAGTTAACGCCTGACGACGTACCCTGCACGTCCTCGGCTAAAGTGAGTGCTGGAAGCGATCAAGATCGCTTCCAGGCACTATTACAGTACTGCAGGGATGCCTCGATGTCTGGGCATCCCTGCAGTGCTGTTACGGAGTGCCGGGACCGGAGCGATCACTCCCCCTTGAGTGATCACTTCCGGTTTTGCTCCACGTGGAGCCCGGCAGTGCAGCAGAGCATCGGAAGCGATCGGACACGCTTCCGATGCTCTGCTAGTGTGCTAAGTGCCTCGGTGGGTCGAGGCACTTAGTTAGTAAATAAATTAAATAAAAAATGTTTAAAAAAAAAACGGTAATAAAATAAAAAGCCCCCACATATAGCCCCCCCCCTCCCCCATGAGGCTTCCAAAATGGCGATGCCCGGTGCATCATGGGGCCTCTGGGGGTGTCCCTAGCCTGTCTCACCATAGGGGCAAGCTAGGGTCACCCAATCTGAGCCTTCTTAGAAAAAAAAAAAAATAATAATAAAATCTCCCATTTGTCTGATCAGGTCAATATTTGTAAATATTGACTCTGATCAGTGTGGATCTCCCTCCCTCTCCTCACTTGCTATTTTGTTGGAGAGAGAGAGAGACCTGTATTTCAGCAGAGAGAGATTTATTTCTTTTATTTGTTAAAAAATTTAAAATCCAAAGGCTCTTTTCAGAGCCATTAACCCCTAGCTTGCCAGTGATCACTATAAATCACTGGCAGTAGCACAGCTGCACTTTTTTTTTGCTGTCTGTGCATTTTTTTAGGGGTTAATTTTTGTTGTTGTATTTTTTTTAAAAAACCCAAAGGCTCCTTTCAGAGCCATTTAGCTAATTTAATTTAATTTAAAGACTATTTAACCCCTAGCTTGCCAGTGATCGCTATACATCACTGGCATTAGCATAGCTGTACTTTTTTGCTGTCTGTGCATTTTTTAGGGGTTAATTTTTGTTGTTGTAATTTTTTAAAAACCTAAACGCTCCTTTCAGAGCCATTTAGCTAATTTAATTTAATTTAAATAGTATTTAACCCCTAGCTTGCCAGTGATCGCTATAAATCACTGGCATTAGCATAGCTGTACTTTTTTGCTGTCTGTGCATTTTTTTAGGGGTTAATTTTTGTTGTTGTAATTTTTTAAAAACCCAAAGGCTCCTTTCAGAGCCATTTAGCTAATTTAATTTAATTTAAAGAGTATTTAACCCCTAGCTTGCCAGTGATCGCTATAAATCACTGGCATTAGCATAGCTGTACTTTTTTGCTGTCTGTGCATTTTTTTAGGGGTTAATTTTTGTTGTTGTAATTTTTTAAAAACCCAAAGGCTCCTTTCAGAGCCATTTAGCTAATTTAATTTAATTTAAAGAGTATTTAACCCCTAGCTTGCCAGTGATCGCTATAAATCACTGGCATTAGCATAGCTGTACTTTTTTTAAAAAAAACCCAAAGGCCATTTAGTTAATTTAATTTAATTTAAAGAGTATTTAACCCCTAGCTTGCCAGTGATCGCTATAAATCACTGGCATTAGCATAGCTGTACTTTTTTGCTGTCTGTGCATTTTTTTAGGGGTTAATTTTTGTTGTTGTAATTTTTTAAAAACCCAAAGGCTCCTTTCAGAGCCATTTAGCTAATTTAATTTAATTTAAAGAGTATTTAACCCCTAGCTTGCCAGTGATCGCTATAAATCACTGGCATTAGCATAGCTGTACTTTTTAAAAAAAAAACCCAAAGGCCATTTAGTTAATTAATTAATTTTGGTTTTCTGTGACAGATACAAAAATGTCACAGAAAAGATATAGTGCTGAGGAGGCGTATGCCATCCTTGCGTCAGAGTCAGATGCCTCTATGTCTGACTCAGACCCCAATTTTGACCCTGCCATATGCTCAGATACATCATTAGATGCAGTCTCAACTGATAGTGATGTATCTGTGGCTGCTAGCCCCCCTGCCAGCCCCCCTGCTAGCCCCCCTGCCAGCCCCCCTGCTAGAAGGAGGCGTGTTGCTGCCATTGCCGCTGAAGAGTGGGTAACGCCTCATCTCCAGAGACCAGATATCCCACCCTTCACAGCAAATGCTGGCATAAATATAGATGTGGCAGGTTTTAGCCCCCAACAGTTTCTGGAGGTGTTTCTGGGTGATGATGTATTGGGGAACATTGTCGCCCAAACTAATTTATATGCCCATCAGTACCGTGCTGCAAAGCCTGAAACATATTTGGCAAAGCAGCAATGGGCCCCCATCAATGTGCCAGAATTTAAAAAATTCTGGGCATTGACTATGCTGATGGGCATCATAAAGAAACCCTCCGTTCGCTCCTACTGGAGCAGTAGCCCCATCTGCTCTACCCCCATTTTCTCCCAGAGTATGTTGAGGCAGAGATATGAAATGATTCTTCATTTCATGCACTTCAGCGACAACAGCCTGTGCCCCCCTAGGGAGCATCCCCAATTTGACAGGCTGTATAAAATCCGCCCCCTGATTACCCACTTTTCTGCCAGGTTTGCAGAGGCTTATACACCTGGAAGGAATATATGCGTTGATGAATCCCTGATGAAGTATAAGGGAAGGCTGGGATTCAAGCAGTATATTCCTTCCAAGCGCTCCAGGTATGGGGTAAAGGTGTATAAGCTCTGTGAGAGCGAGACTGGGTATACTCAGGCCTTCCGGGTGTATGAGGGAAAGGATAGCCACCTTGACCCTCCAGGTTGCCCAGAACATATGGGAACCACTGGCAAGATTGTCTGGGACCTGATATTACCCCTAATGAACAAAGGGTATCACTTGTACTTAGACAATTATTATACAAGTGTCCTTTTGTTCAAGCTACTGTATTGCTTTGATACAGTAGCTTGCGGTACTATTAAAAAGAACCGCAAAGGTTTCCCAGGACAACTTGTACGCACCCGGCTACGAAGGGGGGAGACCTCAGCTCTGCGCCAAGAGGAGCTGTTGGCACTTAAGTACAGGGACAAGAAGGATGTATACCTTCTTACCACCATCCACACAGAGAGGACGGTGGCGGTCTCTGTACGTGGCAGAGCTGAGATCATAAGGAAGCCAGTGTGCATCAAGTCTTATAACCGACATATGGGTGGGGTTGATCTGGCAGATCAGCTGCTGCAGCCCTACCTAATTATGCGGAAGACAAGGGCCTGGTACAAAAAGGTTGCAATTTACCTAATGCAGATTGCAACCCACAACGCTTTTTTGTTGTTCAAAAAAGCAAACCCCGGAATGAAACAGACTTTTTTACAATTTCAGCTCCAGATCATTTCGGGGATTTTGTACCATGATGCACCTGCTCCCCGGGCGGTGATGGGAGAGAGCAGAGTTGGGGCTACTCATTTTATTTTTAAAATCCCCCCTACTGCCGCAAAGCAGAGACCACAAAAAAAATGCAGAGTCTGTACCAAGAGGGGGCAGAGAAGGGACACTGTATATCACTGTCCTGATTGCCCTGGACAGCCTGGACTCTGCATTGGGGACTGCTTCAAGCGGTACCATACAATGGTCAATTTTTAAAAAATAAATACATTTGCTGTTATTTTTTTTTTGTTATGTTTACTGTTAAATTTTTTGTTGTTCTTTTTTTACTTTTAATGTGCCAGATTTTTACATTTCACTAATATATTTTTTTTTCTAAAATGGGGCTGTTCTTTTTTTTTTTTTTACAAAAACCCCTGTCAAACCTATGCATGGGGGACATAGGTGTTCTCAAGGTGCCTTGCAGAAAACAACCTGTAGTATTTTTTTTGCACTAACTTACAACAGTCTCTCCTAAATCATAGTCAAAAAGCAATGTGTGTGTAAAAATGAAAATTGAAAAAATGCCACCATACACTTTCTCCAATTTTTTTAGCTAAAACAGTTACTTCAAATGCATCAAAGCACACCCTATACAATACCTTGGGGTGTCAACATTTCAAAAATATGCACATTCATGGCAATAAATAAAAGTGGGGTTTACAATAGGCCCCAAACTAAAGATAGGCCTATCAGAAGAAATACTCTCACTTAATAACTAAAATCACAAGTCATAAAATTGTAACATAACCTTCCCAAAATCCTGGCAAACCTATGCATGGGGGGCATAGGTGTACTCAGGGTGCCTAGCAGAAAACAACCTGAAGTATTTTTTTGCACTAACTTACAACAGTCTCTCCTAAATCATAGTCAAAAAGCAATGTGTGTGTAAAAATGAAAATTGAAAAAATGCCACCATACACTTTCTCCAATTTTTTTTAGCTAAAACAGTTACTTCAAATGCATCAAAGCACACCATATACCATATACACCTTGGGGTGTCATTCATGCACATTCATGGAAACAAATAAATTGGGGTATGTTAAAATACCCCCAAAAAGACAATAGGCAAAGAAAATATGTTAAATGTGAAAAAAAAATCACAAACGCATGTTGGACATTTGGCATTACACCCCCCGAACAAGCCAAGAAACTTATGCATAGGTGGTATCACTGTACTCAGGAGATGTTGGTGAACACATATTGGGGTCTTCTTTGGCAGTAACACATAACAGGAGCTGAGAATTCATGTCTAAAGTACAATGTGTGTGAAAAATAACACACAAAAAATGACTGCCTAATAGTTTGACAAAGAATTAGTGCATGGAAAGTGTTAAAATACCAGCATTTGAAATACCCTAGGGTGTCTACTTTTCAAAAATATATGGTTTGATGGGGGTAAATTACATTGGCCGGCTTCAGAAATGTCCTACATAGGACATGGGTGCATGGGATGTGAAAATTCCAAGTTGAAAAACTGGAATGCGCCCCCTAAAAATAAGGCCTTTTAGCCCCCAGAGAACCCAACACACCTATACATGGGTGGTATCACTGTACTCAGGAGATGTTGTTGAATACATATTGAGGTTTTTTTTGGCAGTAACACATAACAGGGACTGAGAATATATGCCTAAAGTACAACGTGTGTGAAAAATATCACAAAAAAAATGACTACCCAAAAGTTTGACAAAGACTAGTGGTTGAAATAGTGCATGGAAAGTGTTAAAATACCAGCATTTGAAATACCCTAGGGTGTCTACTTTTCAAAAATATATGGTTTTATGGGGGTAATTTACATTGGCCGGCTTCAGAAATGTCCCAAATAGGACATGGGTGCATGATGACAGATGTGAAAATTCCAAGTTGAAAAACTGGAATGCGCCCCCTAAAATTAAGGCCTTTTAGCCCCCAGAGAACCCGACACACCTATACATGGGGGGTATCACTGTACTCAGGAGATGTTGTTGAATACATATTGAGGTTTTTTTTGGCAGTAACACATAACAGGGACTGAGAATATATGCCTAAAGTACAATGTGTGTGAAAAATAATGCAAAAAAATGACTACCTAAAAGTTTGACAAAGACTAGTGGTTGAATTAGTGCATGGAAAGTGTTAAAATACCAGCATTTGAAATACCCTAGGGTGTCTACTTTTCAAAAATATATGGTTTGATGGGGGTAATTTACATTGGCCGGCTTCAGAAATGTCCCAAATAGGACATGGGTGCATGATGACAGATGTGAAAATTCCAAGTTGAAAAACTGGAATGCGCCCCCTAAAATTAAGGCCTTTTAGCCCCCAGAGAACCCGACACACCTATACATGGGGGGTATCACTGTACTCAGGAGATGTTGTTGAATACATATTGAGGGTTTTTTTGGCAGTAACACATAACAGGGACTGAGAATATATGCCTAAAGTACAATGTGTGTGAAAAATAATGCAAAAAAATGACTACCTAAAAGTTTGACAAAGACTAGTGGTTGAATTAGTGCATGGAAAGTGTTAAAATACCAGCATTTGAAATACCCTAGGGTGTCTACTTTTCAAAAATATATGGTTTGATGGGGGTAATTTACATTGGCCGGCTTCAGAAATGTCCCAAATAGGACATGGGTGCATGATGACAGATGTGAAAATTCCAAGTTGAAAAACTGGAATGCGCCCCCTAAAATTAAGGCCTTTTAGCCCCCAGAGAACCCGACACACCTATACATGGGGGGTATCACTGTACTCAGAAGTTGTTGTTGAACACATATTGAGGTGTTTTTGGTCAGTAACATATAACAGGAACTGAGAATCCATGCCTAAAGTACAATGCGTGTGAAAAATAACACACCAAAATGACTACCCAAAAGTTTGACAAAGACTGGTGGTTGAATTAGTGCATGCAAAGTGTTAAAATACCAGCATTTGAAATACCCTAGGGTGTCTACTTTTTAAAAATATATGGTTTGATGGGGGTAATTTGCATTGTCCGGCTTCAGAAATGTCCCAAATAGGACATGGGTGCATGACGACAGATGTGAAAATTCCAAATTAAAAAACTGGAATGCGCCCCCTAAAAATAAGGCCTTTTAGCCCCCAGAGAGCCCAACAGACCTATACATGGGTGGTATCACTGTACTCAGGAGATGCTGCTGAAGACATATTGGGGTGTTATTTGGCAGTAACCCTTAACGTTCTCAGTAAATATATTCTTGAATTGCTATTTTGTCAAAAAATCACCACTTTTTTTTTTTTTTTCAAACTTTGGCATAGATTGGTGGTAAAATAGTTGCATGGAAAGAGTCAAAATACCCCATGTTTAATACCTTAGGTTGTGTTCTTTTAAAAAATATATATATGTGAAGGGTTAATCAGGGATTCCTGACAGATATTAGTGTTCCAATGTAACTATCGCTAATTTTTTAAAAAAATTTTTGGAAATAGCAAAGTGCTACTTGTACTTATTGCCCTATAACTTGCAAAAAAAGCAAAGAACATGTAAACATTGAGTATTTCTAAACTCAGGACAAAATTTAGAAACTATTTAGCATGGGAGTTTTTTGGTAGTTGTTGAAGTGTAGGAGATTTTGAGGGTCAAAGTTAGAAAAAGTGTGTTTTTTTCAATTTTTTCCTCATATTTTATAAAAATTTTTATAGTAAATTATAAGATATGATGAAAATAATGGTATCTTTAGAAAGTCCATTTAATGGCGAGAAAAACGGTATATAATATGTGTGGGTACAGTAAATGAGTAAGAGGAAAATTACAGCTAAACACAAACACCGCAGAAATGTAAAAATAGCCTTGGTCCCAAACGGACATAAAATGGAAAAGTGTTGCGGTCATTAAGGGGTTAACTTAATCCTTGTGAGCATAATATTTTCTGTTGGCAAACATTAAAACACAAGGGTAATCTTTACACATACTTGATTTCCCTTGTGTAACAAACAAACCTTTATTCATTCAGAAGTATTCCTTATATGAACTTGGAGTTATTACATTTCACAGAAACACTTATTAAAGGACTTTAGTTCCTTACAGGCGATCCTGGCTGCACAAACCAATGCACCTCCTGAGAAACCTAGTGGTAAGTGTTTTGTTCCTGAGAATCTTCGAACTAAACTTTTGCACACTTACCACTATCCTAAAGCCGCAGGTCACCCAGGCAAGAACCAAATGATTTGGTCTGTCACTCGACAATTCTGGTGGCCAGGTCTTCGTTCTGATGTTGCTGCGTATGTTGCCTCCGGCTCAGTTTGTGCACAGAATAAGACTGCTCGACGTCTTCCTGTGGGTCTTCTTCAACCTATTGCTAATGGTGAGCGTGCTTGGACACATCTTTCCATGGACTTCATTGTCGAGCTCCCTGTTTCCAATGGCAATACTGTTATCCTTATGGTGGTTGACCGTTTTTCTAAAATGTCACATTGCATTCCCTTGATGAAGTTGCCTACCGTTCAGGAGCTTGCTTTAATTTTTGCCACGGGAGGTCTTCCGTTTACATGGGTTACCCAAGGAGATAGTGTCGGACCGGGGTAGCCAGTTTGTCTCCAGATTTTGGCGTTCCTTTTGTGCTCAAATGGGGATCCAGCTTTCCTTCTCCTCGGCATATCACCCTCAATCCAATGGGGCTGCGGAACAGTCTAATCAAGCTCTGGAACAGTTCCTCCGTTGCTATGTCTCACATCACCACAATAATTGGTCTGAACTGTTACCTTGGGCAGAGTTTGCTCATAATAGTGCTATTAATGCTTCCTCCAAGTTATCCCCATTCATGGCGAATTATGGGTTTCAACCATCCTTGTTGCCCGATTCATTCATGTCTCAGGGTATCATGGCTTTGGAGGAGCATCTTCGGCAACTCCGTTCCATGTGGGTGCAGATTCAGGATTGCCTTCATCGTTCTATGCAGCGCCAAAAGTTCCAGGCTGATCGTAGGCGTCTGCCCGCACCTTCCTACCAGGTTGGTGAGAGTTTGGCTGTCTTCCCGCAACTTGAACCTTCATGTGCCTTCCAATAAATTAGCTCCCCGTTATGTTGATCCTTTTCGAATTCTCTGACGGGTTAATCCAGTGGCCTACGCTCTTGACCTTCCTACTGCTATGCACATCTCCAATGTTTTTCATGTCTCCCTCTTGAAACCATTGGTTTGTAATCAGTTTACTACTGTGTTGCCTCGTCCCCATCCTATCTTTGTTGACAACCATGAGGAGTATGAGGTCAGCAGCATTATTGACTCTCGTATGTCCAGGGGCCGTGTACAGTATTTTGTTCACTGGAGGGGCTACGGTCCGGAGGAGCGTTCTTGGGTTCCCTCCTCTGATGTTCATGCTCCCGCCCACCTCCGTGCCTTCCATGCCCGTTTCCCCAAAAAGCCTTTTGTCCTCCTGCGGGGGAGGGGTCATTGAGGGGAGGGGTTTTTTCCCTGTTGTGTTTGCCATGTGCTGCTGGCAACCATTTTACTCACCTATCTTTCTGACTATGGTGCATTGTGGGGGATGCTGCTCACTTCCTGCACTTCCTTTTATGGCCAGACTGGTGTGCATCATCCATGTGAGACAGGATGCAGTCTCAGAATTGTGATGTCATCACTTATTATTTAAAGGGCCTCTGTTCAGTATGCTTTGCCTTTGTGTTGTCTCAGACCTGTTTGTGAGAGTTCCTGTGTATTACCTGGCTGCCTGACGTCCTTCCTGGTTCCTGATCCCTGGCTTGTTCCTGACTGTTCTGTTTTCCTTGTCCCTGATTCCGGCTCGTCTGACTTTTCGCTTTGGCTCCTGACTCGGCTCGTCTGACTACCAGCTCTGGTTTTGACTCCTGGCTTGTTATTTGACTTGTGGACTTTTTATTATTTTTTGCTATTAATAAAGGTGTGATTATTTTTGCACTTCTCGTCTCAGTCTGATTCCTGGCACCCTGACAGACACTAAGTTGGATCAGTGTGTAAACAATGGTTTACGTTGTTCCTATAGGAGATGTAAAACACATGGGAATGTTTTATCCCCTTCCGAATTACCCCCAGAAACACTATCAAATAAAGGCTCCTGGCTAAAACATAAATGAATGTATAAGTGTGGGAGAACTAAATGTAGACCTTGTGATTTCGGAATATTTTCAGACAAGTTTGTTTCATCAGTTACGAGGGAAAACGTATCAAATTGCCAAATGCTTAAATTGCACATCCTCCTACATCATATATGTCATTACTTGTATTGAATGCCATCTTCAGTATGTAGGATTGACGACAAATGATGTCAATACTTGTATAAGGAACCATTTGTCGACAATCACAAAAGGTGAAGCTAGTACCCCTTTAGTCAAACACTTCAGTAGAGTTCACCAAAAAAGAATAGATACTCTAAGATGGCAAATAATTGAACAAATTAGATCACCCCCTAGAGGCAGGGATAAAAACAAGATTTTAGGAAAGAGAGAGATGTTTTGGATCTTTAAATTATAAGAGTTCCTACAGGCTTAAATTCAGAATACGATCTGATTAATTATTGAAAATAAGAATGCTTGGACATTTTCTCTCTCTCTTTATGATACTTTTCTCTTTATAACATCATGACATCCTTTCTTTAAAGATACACTATACTGTATGATATATTTTTCTTATTGACATTATATTGTGACCCTACAATGGGATATACGTATCTACTGTATAAGACCATCTAATTTTGAGTACATGCAGAATTCGCATGTACTCATCTTTTTCTCCAGACATTATATAACCTTTTTGGGCATTTTTGTGTGTCATTGTTTAGTCAAATATTAAAGGGGTTTAACATTTACTTGACAATGTAATACATTCTTTTAAGTCCATTTTCTAGTTGGAACATTACATATGTGGATATGCCCATATGTGGATATAAAATTATAAAATTTGTTATGGTAGGATATTGTATTTTTCCTACCGCATATACAGTATTTGATATACATGTTAGTATACCATTAAACGAACAGATAAGATATCTGTGATAATTTGTGGGGACATGGCTCCTTTAACACAAGCGACATACTATTCATTTATTTGTTTTACTAGTCCTAAAGCCTGTGTACACGGGCCATTTTTTGCAGTACAGCAGTCCCACTCCTTGCTCTCTCTCTCCCCTCTCTTTTACGCTCTCTCCCCCCCTCTTTTGCTCTCTCCCCCCCTCTTTTGCTCTCTCTCCCCCCTCTCTTTCCCCCTCTTTTGCTGTCTCTCTCCCTCTTTTGCTCTCTTCCCCCCTCTCGTTTGCTCTCTCTCCACTCATTTGCTCTCTCTCTCCTCTCGTTTGCTGTCTCTCCCCCTTTCTTTTGCTCTCCCTCCCCCTCTCGTTTGTGCTCACTCCCCCTCGCTTTTGCGCTCTCTCCCCTCTCTTTTGCGCTCTCTCCCACCTCTCTTTTGCGCTCTCTCCCCCCTCTCTTTTGCGCTCTCTCCCCCCTCTCTTTTGCGCTCTCTCCCCCTCTCTTTTGCGCTCCCTCCCCCTCTCTTTTGCGCTCTCTCCCCCTCTCTTTTGCGCTCTCTCCCCCCTCTTTTGCGCTTTCTCTCCCCCCTCTCTTTTGCTGTCTCTCTCCCCCCTCTCTTTTGCTGTCTCTCTCCCCCCTCTCTTTTGCTGTCTCTCTCCCCCCTCTCTTTTGCTGTCTCTCTCCCCCTCTCTTTTACTGTCTCTCTCCCCCCTCTTTTGCTGTCTCTCTCCCCCTCTCTTTTGCTGTCTCTCTCCCCCCTCACTTTTGCTGTCTCTCTCCCCCTCTCTCTTTTGCTGTCTCTCTCCCCCTCTCTCTTTTGCTGTCTCTCTCCCCCCTCTCTTTCGCTGTCTCTCTCCCCGTCTCTATTTTGCTGTCTTTCTCTCCCTCTCTCTATCCCCCCTCTTCTGCTCTCTCTATTCACCCTCTTCTGTTCTCTCTATCCCGCTCTTTAGAGCCCTCTGTCTCTTGGCAGCCCAGGCATCTGGCCCCGCCCATGTCACACCCAGCCCACACCACATCCGGCCCCACCCACACCACTCCACAGCCACTCGGCCACGCCCACTCCGCACCTGCCCGCCCACTCCACCACACGATGCCAGGTAAGTTGGAAGGCCAGGTGTGTTTGTCCTGGCGCGCAGTCTCTACTGCGCATGACAGCTTCGGACAAACACACTTGGCCTTTTATTATATAGGATTAGTGGATTTATTTACCTATATACTCATATGTATTCATTTTTCACAAGTGATATTCTGTGTATCCATATGTATTCATGCATATGTAAATTTGTTAACACGCATTAGGAATATAGTTAAGATTTATTTTAAAGTTAATAACTGGTTAATCGGTCCACATATGTGTAGACTGCAACACACCTACAATTTCATATATTTGATTGGATTATATGTTGACCAATAGACAATGAGCACTGCTTTTAAATATTTTTAGTGCAGGTGTATTGAATAGCTATGATTACGGCCCCAGGCCAAAACATGTCAGCATTTCAATGCTCACTGCTGAGTGTGTTGTAACCTGTTTGCTGTAGACCTCCTTGGTCTCCTTTTAACCATTTTTTGGATGAATACTTTTTTTGCTACATCAGCCTATGATACTCTTTTGCTTCTCAGCACAATATATATATATATATATATATATATATATATCAGATAGACATAAGTAAGACCTTGAGATAAATATGTTAGGTTAACATACTGAGTTGAAAGGAAAAGTAAACAACAAAAGAAAAGAAATTGAAAAAAAGGAAAAGTAATGCTCACAACACATAATTTGAGTTAACAGTCCTCTTGTACATACAATTCACAAATGTGGGGACTGTATTCAGTGGTGAGTCTGCAATCATGTTGGTTATGACTTGATTTGGTGTTGACAAAAAGGTCATCAGCATATTACTAAACAGCTATAACAATATAGAAATTCAGATTGACGTGCTACTTATATAGAAGAGGTAAAAGTAGTGAGAGGTTGAAGTAGGGGAGAGATGTTTGCGAAGAGAGTTAATGAGAAGTGAAAAGAAAATAAAAGTTTTTCCACACCACTACCCAAGAAGTAAGTTAAACTACTGTAGGTTATATATATTAGATTTAGGAAGTGTGCTGAAGAATTGGGTTCGGCTAAACGTTTGGATTGATTCTTCCCAACGGGACCTGACATCTAGGAAGAAGGGTAATTTATTATGTTTGAGATATCCATATTCCTCTAAGGTGAAGAGCTCTGTTACTTTATCTATCCACATAGACATAGTGATGTTTGGGGATTTCCAGCTATGGGCTATTATTATTTTTTATTGAGATAGAGAAGCATATGAAAAATAAGCTTATCAACATATAAATAAGTGCACAAAGTTGGAAAGAATTGCACATCAGTATCATAAGTTAAAAGTACAAATGACAATATTGCATTACAAGTGCATACGACAATATTAATATTATTATTATTTGTTTCACTCGACAAAATCCAAAATACAGCTGTAAAATGTAGCGCTCTATAAGATCTGAAGCAAACCATTATTATTAATAGCATAGCACTGAAGTACATGAAGAACGCCACTACATGTTGCTTAGCACACCAACAGCTTAGCACTGAATCAATATTTGACATGAATTTTACACGCACCCCCATAGAAGTCAGAGATTTAGAGCACCCGCACTATCTGATATGCACCTGTTAGCTCACCCTAGACTATTGATTGTACAATGTTAAAGGAACATGAAACCCATTTTTTCATGATTCAAATAGACTACAATTTTCAAAGTTTAAAAGTTGCTTCTATTATGAAATTTGCTTTGTATAGTGCCACCATCTAGTGTTCTTGGAAATGGATAACATTGTTGCAAAACTGCTGCCATATAGTGATGCAGACACGTGCACGCTCCTGATCTTCCTGACTTTCAACAAAGGATAACATGAAAACAAATAACATTTGATAAAAGAAGTACATTGGAAAGTTGTTTAAAATTGTATGTTCTATCTGAATCATGAAAAAAATGTTTGGGATTTTATGTCCCTTTAACGCACAATACCACTAATAATTTTGAGCTTCACTTGTAATGTAGCTCATTATTTTAACAATAGAATGTTCCTTTAAAATGATTACTAAACACAGGAGAGGGGTTAATACAGTGTCATCAACTTGAAATAGAGTAGATTTTTATGCACACAGTTTACTGTTAAATATGTGTCTTTATTTGCCCCAGCTATGATAAAATAAAGATCTTTTAAAATAATTGGACAGTGCTGCTGCAGGGGTGAAGAAAAGTTGCGGGCAATTTTCTATACAAGTGTAATTCATGCAGGCTGCACCCTACCTACATATCTTGCCATTGCTATGTTTGTTGTTTGTGAACTGGATTGATTGTCTTTTAATGTTATATTCTTTGGCAAAACTAATCGATTCTTTGCAAATAACGCCAGTTTGACACCCCTGGTTTAAAGGGACAGTCTAGACCAGGGGTCGCCAACCTTTCAGGCCTCAAGGACCACTAAACTCACAATTTTGAATCCCGTGGACCACTAACATGATTTTGTTTTAAAAGGTAAATACCTCTATGTATGTGTGTGTATATGAAAATAAATAACATACACAATACTGTACATAACTAATATAACAATAGCTAAGTAAACATTATGTATATTTTTACACATTTTTAAGAATTATTTTTTGGAATTAACTAACTGAATGACAGAACTGAGAGAATACTTCCAAATGACAGATGAAGGTTGAGTGCCAACTTTTGAGCTGGAAACAGAGGCAGAAAGTGGGGGGGGGGGGAAAGAATTATGTTTAAAAGGACCACAAGACTTCCAAGTTACCTCCTCAGTTAGTAATTAATTTAAACTACTTATGATTGTGGACAGACATTGGGAGTCAAATTAAGTTTATTTCAGAAAGCTTTTAATATGGATGTGAGCTAACCACGACTGATGTTACTGGCAATTACTATAATACTGATGAGGTATGGCTGATCTGCTGGATGGCAATTACTGAAATTCAGGTGGAATGGCTTTGTGCACGGGACAATTATTAGAATAAAAAATAATTCATATTTAATTAAAAAAAAAAGAAGATGGAGGGGAGGAAAACAAACAGTAATGTAAGTCCATCTGCAGGAATTAGGAAAACTACTTCAAAGAGAACAGGGAAAGGGAAGAAAATAAATTAAATAAAAGAGAAATTGTTATTTTTAATATTTTCTTTTTTATATATTTATATAAGTCCACTATTTCAAGCCAAAACTATACCAACATCTGCTGGCTTTAGAATGGAAGCATCTTTCTCTGAGCGGTGCGCCGGGCGGGAGGAGTTAAAAATACAATCTAGCTACGCAAGTTGTGCAGTACTCTGCAACGTATGTAGGGAGATTTTAATTTAACTCCTCCTCCGTCGGTTTTCACTGATGTCCAGCCAAGCACTGTATGGAGTTGCGGCACGACGGGGGTGACACCCTCCGAGGATATTAATTCCTGCTTGAGGGTGTCAAGGACCACCAACATCTTCTCGTGGACCACCAGTGGTCCATGGACCACTGGTTGGCGACCGCTGGTCTAGACCCATTACGTAATTTTGACTACTTATTGTTACATACCAGAGAAGTATCCTGCAATTGGTCTCACATGTATAAGCTTGTAAGAAATACATGAAACATTTAAATATTCATTGTTTGTTAGGAGCAGAAAATGGCAGTCTAGAATTGTTATCGTTTAAAAAGATAATCCCTTTATTACCCATTCCCCAGTTTTGCATAACCAACAGTTATTTTAATATACTTTTTCCTTCTGTGATTACCTTGTATATAATCCTCTGCAGACTGTCCCCTTATTTCAGATCTTTTAACAGACTTGCATTTTAGCTAATCAGTGCCCTCTCAAAGGTAACTCTATGGGCATAAGCACAATGTTATCTATATGACATACATGAACTAATGTCCTCTAGCTGTGAAAAACTGTCAAATGCTTTGAGATAAGACTTGGGGAAAAGGGAAAAAAGGAGCAATTCCAGACAGGTAGCCAGTGCAGTAGGTTTATTCTTCTGTTAAGTAATATTAACAAGGGTAGCTTAAACTAGCTAACATGTTTCGCGCATATTTCATGCGCTTCTTCAGAGATAGTTTCCTGGGTGCCACAGGTGAGCTTAAGTAGGCTTTTTCAGCCTATTGGAAGGGTGGGTTGGTCCAGGTGACAGGTGGGACAATTAGGCTCAGTTGTGGCAACCAAAAGTACTAAATATCTGGGATGACATTTTCTGGCATATAAATAGATTTTTTACTTTAGTAAAGATATTTTTTCTCTTTTTTAGTGAATACAATCTGGCATAGATATAGTATATAAAAATATATATTAACAACAATGTAAACATTAACAAAACTATAGAGATAAATAAAGATTAGAATTGTCTTAAAATGACACAGATTCGTATGCTTATTTGTCTAGGTATAAGAACTCCAATGTTCCTGAGTATTTAAGCATTCTAAAATAAATATTTTATTTAATTATATCTCTTTTCTCAGATGGTTTTGTAATATGCAGAAAGTACTAGAGGAATATGCACAATGACTTTTTGTAGATGTAATTAATATTATATAAGTTACAACTTTCCCTCTTGTGTAGATTTATGCTTCTTTGTGCATTCCTGTGTGTTCAGGTGTTTTGTAATAAGAGAGAGGGTATGAGGTGAAAGGACAATTTGTGAATGACTGTAATGAATGTTCCTTCACTAATTTGCATGATGGTGTAAGGTACTGGGCTTCAAAGCAAGGCTATTGTACAAATCTAGATCGGAAGGATATATTTTTCTAACTCTCAATTTTCAAACTAATATAGATGTTATGGACATAAGAGGGACATATCTTATGTTTAATTGGTGTTGTTATTATGTTCAATTGATGTTGTTTTTAAGTCTAAGTTACTGTTTAGCTTATCTTTTGAGAAGTCTTATTTAGTTCTCTATGTTGAATTTGCTAATTGTTTTTTACTCTATAAATAGGTTTACATCATATCTTCTATTTATCCCTGTGGGTGTTCTTGTTGCCAAAGTGAAGATCCAGTAGACTTCTCTCTTTTGAAGTGTTTTTATCCTATCTCCTCCTTGTGGATCTTTACTTATGTGTTCTATTCCTTGAAAGGAAAAGTTTCTAATGAGATTGGTATGTGTGTGGAAATGTCTTGCTACTGGTGTTTTAGGTGTGCTTTCTTCTATTGATATTAGATGTTCTCTTACCCTATCTTTTAAAGGGCGAGTAGTGATACCTACATATTGGAAACCACATTCTTTACATGTGATCAAGTAAATAATGAACGTAGAAGTACAATTGATCCTATTTTTGATGTGATATGTGTCTCCTGTTTGTGTTGAGGTAAAAGTTGAGCTGGGATTAGTGTAGTTGCAGCTTTTACAACGGGTGTGTCCGCACCGAAAGAAGCCTGCTGAAGGAGTAAGCCAATTGGTGTGGGGGTCAATTTTCTTGTTAAATTTTTTCTTTACTATATCACCTATGTTAGTGGCCTTCTTAGCGGTGAATTTGACTATATTGTCCATCTTATGTTTGAGAATTGTATCTCCATTGAGAACTGGTAGATACTTTTTGATGATTCTACAAATTTGGTAAAATTGGCCACTATATTTGGTGGTAAAATATATTGGATCTTCATCATTTATTGTGTTTAGTCGTGTTGGCATTTGGTTGAGTGACATGGGATGAATGTTCAATTTTCGTCTTGGTTGTGTGTTCCTCTCTATGTTGTTCAGTAATGTTTGTCTGTCCATTTTAGCTACATTCGTCATGATAGTCTTGAGTGATGACTTGTGGTAGCCTCTCTCTGTTAGTTTGTCTATTAAAATGTTGGCTTCTCTGTGATAGGTTTGTAGTGTGGAACAGTTTCTGCGTAATCGGAGAAACTGTCCTTTGGGTATGCCCTTACGCATATGAGGTGCGTGGCAAGAATCTGCTCTGAGAATAGTGTTTCTCGCTAGGGGTTTACTGTAGTTCGAGATGAGAATATTGTTATCCTCATCATAATACAGATGTAGATCCAGATATTCCATCTCTTTGTCATGTGCTTTGTATGTGAAATTTAGATTGAGATTGTTTTTGTTCAGGTATTGGATGTAGCCTGGAATGGTTGTATTTTCCTGGTCATCATAGATTAAGATCAAATCATCGATATACCTGCCATATGTGATGATGTTCTTATTAAGGTGACAATTACCTCCAAAGATGTGGCAGGCTTCAAAGTAACCCATATACAAGTTCGCATATGAGGGGGCAAACTTCGCCCCCATGGCCGTGCCACATCTTTGGAGGTAGTAGGTTCCCTCAAATACAAAGAAATTATGTGTAAGAAGAAACTGTGTTACTTCTAACGAAAAGAGTATGAAGCTATTGGGAAAATCTGTGAATCTTTCAAGCATATATTTTAGTGCTTTGAGTCCCTCATCATGGGGGATACTCGAATAGAGAGAGGCGACATCTATGGTCAGCCATTTGTAGTTTTTTCGCCATTTTAGATTTTCTATTCTATTAATTAGGTGTGTGCTGTCTCTGATATAACCCGGTAGAGATCTTACTATGGGTTGCAGTACATTGTCTAACCAGTCTTCCAGCCTTTCGCATAGGGAACCCCTGCTGGCCACTATGGGCCTCCCTGGTGGTTTTGTTAAGGTTTTGTGAATTTTGGGTACTATGCGAAAGGCTGGGACAGTGGGATATTCTACCAGGTAATGTTGTGCCTGAGTAGGTTTCATTAGGCCTTTCTCACAAGCTGTGTCTAATAGATCCCTCAGTTCATTCCTAAATTTAAGTGTAGGATTAAAAGTTAATTTGAGGTATGTTTTGGGGTCTGTTAGTTGAGAGAGGACTTCGGCTCTATAGTCAGTTTTGTTCATAATAACTATTGCACCTCCCTTATCCGCCGCGGTAATGACTATATCTGGGTTGGTTCGTAGTATTTGTAGGGAATCTCTTTCTTCTATAGTGAGATTGTCTTTGAATGTATATATGTTGTCATGAATGGTATTGTGTAATCTAGTGATATCCTGTTCCACTAGATTTTGAAACATTTCAATTGCATCACTTCTACTATTCACTGGGTAGAAATAAGATTTGTTTTTGGTGGTAGTGTTAAATGATGGTATAGGATTTTTTTCACTTTGGTGTCTAAGTGTACAAGCTTGAAGCGTGATAAGATCATTTAGATCACATAGTTCTGTAAAAGCTAAGCCTGTGTTGGACATAGAGTGAGTTTGTGTGTACCCTTGTGGAGTGTGTGTGGAATGTGTTTTAATACTGTCTTCTATATTTTGTGTAATTGGGGTGAGTGAGTCTAGGTGAGAGCTGGTTTCAGATAAGAGGCAGCCTTCAAGGGCTTATAAATTAGCATATGAGCGTAACTAAATTAAGCTTTCAACAAAGAATACCAAAAGAACAAGGCAAATTTGATGATAAAAGAGAATTGGAAAGTTGTTTAAAATTTCATGACCGATCTGAATCATGAAAGTTTCTCTTAAATAAGTTTTCTTACTCGCACATGCCGATTTGTGTGTGTGTAATTAAAATAGCTAACTGAAAAATATTAAACATGCATTGCTATACTGTCATACAATAAAACAGCTTAACCCTTTAACGCCATTAGGACATTGTATTTCGTCCGAATTTTGCTGGGCTTTAGCGCCAAAGGACGAAATACAACGTCCTAACCGCTTGGCTTTCCTGAAGCCACTGGCGCTTCCCTGATGAGATCGCGGTCTGGAGGGCATGCCTATCATCATAGGGACGCCCCCCTGACGCAACCCCCTCATTGAAATCTCATGATCACTTGCACGATCGCGATATTTCAATTTGTTTACATCAGACCAGTTGTTCCGATGTGGACAAGTTAACCCTGACACGAAAGGGTTAATGGACAAGAAGAAAGCTGTGGGTGGAGTTTGGCGTCAATTTTCAGCTGCTAACAAATGATGATTATTTAAAAGTTTCATGTACTTCTTGCGAGCTTATGGATGTGGAACCTGTTGCAAAATGCTTGTCTAGTATGTAACAATAAGTATTATTATTATTATCGGTTATTTGTAGAGCGCCAACAGATTCCGCAGCGCTAATAATAAATAAGTATATATATATATATATATATATATATATATATATATATATATATATATATACACACACACATATACATACACACACAAAACAAGGAAAGTGGAACAGTATTCCCAGACCGGACCGGGGACACATCAAATGGCCCTGAAATACTGCTCAGCTATGGTGCTATAGCACTCTCAAAAAGTTGCACTATTTCTAGAGTCACATGCAGTCTTGGCCCAGACCAGCCTGGGAGCAAGTCCCTAGGGTAAATTACTAAACAGACATTACAATATACACAAAAATAAAGTCTAGCACTCGCTCACATGCTCTCAGCTAAGTTGAAAAGAAACTGGAAGAGTCAGTTACCCCATTTGGCAAAATGGGATAAGCCCAGGTACCACATCAAGGTCTCTTCCAAAACCTGGGACCCTAATACAGCCACACAAATGCAGGCTCACACACAGGTGCAAGCTCATATTCAAACAAACTGGGAACTAGTCAGCTTTCACAGACTTACAAGCAAAACAAGGAAAGTGGAACAGTACTTCAAGACCGGACCGGGGACACATCACATGACCCTGAAACACTGCTCAGCTATGGTGCTATAGCACTCATAAAAAGCTGCCCTATTTCACATGCAATCTTGGCCCAGACCAGCCTGGAAGCAAGTCCCTAGGGTAAATTACTTAACAGACATTACAATACACACACAAAATATATGTGTATATATATATATATATATATGTGTGTGTGTGTGTGTATGTGTATATATATATATATATATGTGTATGTATATATATATATATATATATATATATATATATATGTGTGTGTGTATATATATATATATATATATATATATATATATATATATATATATATATATATATATATTTACTTTGAACCTGAGGAAGAGAGGAAACCCTTGAAAGCTTGTAGTTTACTATATAATCTTAGTCCAAAAAAAAGGTAAGATATTATATATTTTATATATATATATATATATATATATATATATATATATATATATATATATATATATATTATACACAGTTCCATAAATAGCATGCACTCACTGGTTTTGTGAAGAAGTGCTTTATTGGCACACAAAAAAAAAAATCAGTTACAATTCGGGGATCTCACCCCTTTATCAGACTTAGTCTGATGAAGGGGAGAGATCCCCGAAACGTCACAGATTTTTTTGTGTGCCAATAAAGCAGTATTCTTCACAAAACCAGTGAGTGCATGCTATTTATGAAACTGTGAATTTACCTGCCTGCACCCCGGAAGATGTTTTGGAGGTGAGAGTGCGCTCTGCTGGATATATTAGATATATATATATATATATACACATACATATACACACATATACATAATATAAATAAAATCCATGAGTGCGGAAGACATCTACAACATGTTACTGAATTTTCCCTTCTCTTTGCTGATCACATGTCCCAGTCACCATTTTTGCATCTTAACTTGTTTGTTACTTCAGGACACAATAAAAAGGGGTCAGGGGTCTCATGTCATTGTATGTGTCACTGAGCATTGTTGCAGCTTAATGACATTAAAGAATGTGTCCAAAAAGTTGTCACAGACAATGATAAATAGGCACTTCCCAAATGTTTTTACTGGGAAGACTGGGAATTAACTGGAGTTCTTGCACCTTAAAGGGATAATCTAGTCAAAATTAAACTTTCAAGATTAAGATAGAGCATGTAATTTTAAGCAACTTTCTAATTTACTCCTATTATCATTTTTTCTTTGTTCTCTTGATATCTTTATTTGAAAAAGTATTAATGTAAGCTTAGGAGCCGGCCTATTTTTGTTTCAGCACCTGGGAAGCACTTGCTTATTGGTGGCTACATTAAGACACCAATCAGCAAGTGCTACCCACATAGATAACACTGTGCTCACTTCTTTGGAGTTATTTATGAGTGAGCACTGATTGGCTAACATGCATATCTATTAAAAGAACTGAGATAAGAGGGCAGTCTGCAGAGGCGTAGATACTAGGTAATCATAGTAGTAAAAGGTGTATTAATATAACAGTGCTATTTATAGGGAATGGGTAATATGGGGATTATCTATCTTTTTAAACAATAAAAATGTTCCCTCAAGTTGACGGTCCCTTTAAATACAAATATCTTTAAAAATATTTTTCAGATTCAGTTTTTTTTTTTTTTTTATCAAAATCCACTTACATATGCCTACTTGCCAGATTTCAACGTGTTAGTGTTTATAACAATGAAAGTCTAAACGAATAGCCAAAGCATATACAATTTTTATTGTACCATTCCCAAGAAATTTGTATTTTTTTTATAGGATCTCCATACAAATTTAATATCATGGATGCTCTACCATACAGTCACAATAATAAGATATGTTTCCAACTAGAAAATATTTTACAATTAACAAATTTACTTATAAAAAATGGGAATTTAATTTTGAATGTGTCTTTATTATAGGCTGAATATGTAAAAAAAAAATGGAGGATAAAATATAGATAATTGGAAATGGTTTCAAAAAGGTAAAAGATGTGCAAATTAAAAAAAAAAGCAAAAACAATAACCTATGAAAGCGAAATGAAGCAAGGAAGAGAAAAATCTGATGAAACAGTGCAGTTAAATGGACAAATTCAGCACCTTGATTGCCAGTTCTATCAGTGATAATGTAACATTTCATTTGTTTAAGGTCTATAAATTTAGCAATATTACTATAGCTGAGAAAATATATTATTTATCAGTTGTTACTAACTGGTTGAACCGTAGCTCAGCACTATAGTGTTTTACATCCTATACAAAGAAGTAAGCTATTTTGTAATTAAAGTTCAGAAGAATAATGTAGACGAAAGGATGATGTAAAGAGAACTATTGCTACGTTAATACATGATAAAGGAATATTAATGTGCATTTTAGAACATAATGCCCTATGATCTGAGATATGTAATTAAAAAAATAAATACTAAAATATGTTTCAAATGAAAAAGTACCAATTTACAAAACAATGTATCCTTTTATGCTTTCTTAAAAAATATTTTTTAGTTAAAAAAAAAATAATATAGGTGTGTAATTACTGAAACATTTTTGGAACTTTTGAACTCCTATTTTGAAACAAAAGATCATGAATTGTAATAGTCTTCAAAGGCGTACAGTTTTATTTATGAAGTGTGCAAACAAAAATAACAATAGCTTTTTGTTGAAGTTAACAGTATTAGTAATATATAAAAAGGTTAAAGGGGGATTTAAAAAAAAAAGGTGACTAATTGTATTGCTTTACAATGAATATAAGATATATATAACAAATATATTAATTATTATTTAAGCAAAAACAGTGCTTACTATAACTAACTAAATCATTTTTTAATTCAACATGAAGTAAATAAATGGTTAGCAATTATATCTATGGATTTAAAAAAAATTATATGGTGTCATATTTTTTATTTTTGCTTACACCATTAGAAATTTACCTGAAAAAGAAGAATGCAGGCTGTTTTGTGAAATGTGTATATGCTAACAAAAGTAGAAAATAGTATCTGTTAGTGAAAGTGAAAGACCCCCTGTTTATCTTTTAAAGCCAAAAATATTAGATGGATATATGAGATGTTTACACAAGCTAATAGATGAATATATGAGATGTTTACACAAGCTAATAGATGAATATATGAGATGTTTACACAAGCTAATAAATGAATATATGAGATGTTTACACAAGCTAATAGATGAATATATGAGATGTTTACACAAGCTAATAGATGAATATATGAGATGTTTACACAAGCTAAATATTGCTTACATGGATGGTAACTGTAAAGTAGAGTGATATTTTTACAATAACAGGGATTTTTATATGCTTGGTCACAATTAGTAAAATTAAGTAAGAGACAATGTTTCAACTTTATATGAAAATACAAAATGGAAAGAGTAAAAAGGAACTAAACAAATTACATAAAAGGGTAAAAATAAGGAAAACAGCTATAACTTTTACACTAAAGATGATAGTTTCTTACCAATTTAGCATTGTAATGAAAAATTAATTATGAGTTAATTTTGAAAATGTTTTTAAGATAAATTTAAAGACTAAAAACAGTCCATTCAACAACTTTACATTTGTTTTTTTATATGTTCTTGTACACAATGTAGATAGCTAAGATGGATAAATTGTGTTAATTGCAGAACAGTTTTATATTAATTAATTTGCATGCACAGATCATCAATTTTTGTGCACTGTAAATGTAGATACAACATTAATGTGTATTTTAAGTCATAGGAAGAGTAAGTGGAAAAAATAAGCTTACCTCTACTATCAAATAATATATAAATTGGCTGCTTTTCTTGCATGTAAACTTGCCATGGACTGAGATGCCCTTTGGGATGGGATCAAACTAATATACTAAAGGAACGTTCTCTAAATACTAGGACAGTCTTAAAGGTTCTTTATAAAAATGTTGTAACACAATGTCCTCAATTACACATCAAAGCTTGCAAACACGAAATGTGCTTCTTTAGAATTAGCATATTCCTAAAGGTCATTGAAAAACACTGTTCTTGGAGACATGTCTCTTTAACAAAATGCTGTATATATATATATATATATATATATATATATATATATATATATATATATATATATATATAACAGCATTTTGTATATATATATATATATATACATACTGTATATACACACACACGCACAATGTAGCTCGAGTTTTACCTTGAACACACAAGAGGAATGAGAAATATAAAGCTTTTACGAACAGATAAAATATAAGAAAATTGATATCGTTATTTATTTTCAGAATCTTAACAAGTGTTTGATTCAAATATAGACAAATATAATGAACTGGTTACTTAAAACCGGTGCAATCAACCGTCAAACTATAAATCAGTCACTATCCGCTAATCTCCATCTATATTCTTCAATTCTGCTCTTCGTGCTACACTTGACACCTGATTTTTACTTTTGGAAATATCCTAGAAAGTCGGGTACCGCTGCCAAAAAAAAAAAAAAAAATGCTGAGAAGAGGGTGTGTCCTACTGACCCAGCAGGCGTGTCACCCTGGTGTACCTCAACCACTAGGTGCTGTGTGACTCGCAGAATTGCTGTCATACTGAAAAAGAGCACTCTGTACATAACGAAAACAAAGCTCATCAGCCCCTATAACATTACCAATACCTTTATTACTCCAGTCCGCGCTTGCAAATCTTGTGTTTTCTACTCAATGAGGGAGACACATATGTCAAGGAGTTTGTATTGTTCACGTGACTTGTTTCGTAACGCAAGCACTGAGCTTTTCCCCCCTCACCTTACATTACCTATTGACTGGCGGTCTTGTGATGTAGATGAATGGCTTATTTTATTATGCTGATTCGATAACATAAAGAGCGTATCTGTCAGTACAAATATAAAAAACGACATATTCTCCCTTTCCATAACATAACCCGCACTCATAAATGAGCATTTCAAATGATTATCATATGTGTACAGTACATTATCCCTTGGGTCGATAAAGAGGGGATGGCTATCTCAATTAACACCTTGGCTATCAAGTAAGGCTGTATGCCTACTGGGTGTATAGCTTTCCTACATTGCGAGCTTTAGCCTCTCTGGTAGCCAAGCGGTTAAGTATTTTATAGATATTTTATTTTTTTCTAGAGTTCGTTGCTAACTGCTCTGCTTTCTCACGGCCCAACCAAGTTCCCCGAGTTGGATCTCGCGAGATCTGAGGCCCCTGCGTGTCCGTGGGAGTTGCAGGCTGAGGGGAAAGAAGGCAGGCAGCATCATGGCGGACAGAGACAGTGGAAGCGAGCAAGGAGGAGCAGCAATGAGTTCCGGCGGCAGCTCCTTACACCCAGCATCGGGTGTAGGCGGCTCCGGCTCTGTCCTGCAGCATGAGACACAGGAGCTGGCCTCCAAGCGGGTCGACATCCAGAACAAACGCTTTTACTTGGACGTTAAGCAAAATGCCAAGGGCCGCTTCCTTAAGATAGCTGAGGTCGGGGCCGGGGGTAACAAGAGCCGCCTCACTCTGTCAATGTCTGTGGCCGTGGAATTCCGTGACTACCTGGGGGATTTTATCGAGCATTACGCCCAGTTGGGACCCAGTAACCCTGACATGGCGCAGGATGAGCCCAGGCGGGCTTTAAAGAGCGAGTTTCTAGTACGGGAAAATAGAAAGTACTACATGGATCTGAAGGAGAATCAACGAGGCCGGTTTCTAAGGATCCGCCAAACCGTGAATCGCGGCCCCGGATTGGGATCCACGCAGGGTCAAACCATTGCTCTACCAGCGCAAGGACTGATCGAGTTCCGTGATGCTTTAGCTAAGCTAATCGACGATTATGGGGTGGAGGAGGAGCCCGCTGAGTTACCGGAGGGCACCTCCTTGACTGTGGACAACAAACGGTTTTTCTTTGATGTGGGTTCCAATAAATACGGGGTGTTTATGAGGGTGAGCGAAGTAAAACCCACTTATCGCAACTCCATCACTGTCCCGTACAAAGTGTGGGCCAAATTTGGTCATACTTTCTGCAAATACGCCGAGGAAATGAAGAAGATCCAGGAGAAGCAGAGGGAAAAACGAGCATCTGAGCATCAACAGCAGCAAGAAGAAGTCCATGGGGATGAGGGGGAAGACGATTGATAACTGTATAATAAATAAACTAAACTGTAAAGAGGAAAAATAAAATATATAACTGTTAACTCCAAGGGAGCACCGCCCACCAAACCTCCACAAACTGACAGATTTTTGACTTGTCACACCCATCGCTGGATGTTGTCCACTTATCCACCGTATAAACAGTAAGCAGCTGCTAAAAAAAAACAAAGTAATAACATTATATATGAACTGTGTTTCCTACTTGATTAAAATATAAAGGATTGAGTGTTTATTTCCCTAATTAACCAAGAACTTTTGTACACCTTTAAGCTATTATTATTAAAGTGTTTGCAATGGTCAGATTATAAAAAAAAGAAGCTGAATTATATTAAAAAGGTCCTTTTCATGTGAGCTAACATTTGACTTTAGCACAAAGAGATATTTTAGAACACGTAAATATTTTTAGTTTTTCTCATTTTGTTACCAAATTTCAAACCTTTCATGGAGGTTATTATTAGTATATTTGACACCCTATATACCTGTGATTAGAGATGTGTATATATTATGAGGGCTAGGCATGCTGTGTGTCTGAGCTTTGTCTAAATGTTATGCAGAGGTTTGTAGAGTTTAAAGGTACATAGGTTAATTCATGCAAGGTAATTAAAAGTGCTCTCTTTTTTACAATATGCATTGCATCTGGACCTAGAGCATACATGGTCAGTGAAAATTATGTGAACATGAAGCAAATTATTAAAAAAAAACTTTTAAATTAAATTTGCTAATTTTGTGATTTTTACAGATTTAATCAGTTCTCTATTCACAGTCTGCTCTCATATTCTTTCTTTTTGTTTAAAAACTGAATGGAATTTTATCATGTGTATATAAGATGTACCTGTATTTGTTTATTATAATTTATCTTTGTAGAAATGATTCAATAAGCAGAAATGTATTTAGTAGTTGACCTGACAAATTAAAGTAGGTTACAAAGTGGCCTCTTTACAGCAGGTCACTAAGGTTTTTTTTTTTTTGTGTTTTGAACTATTAACAAATATGGTGCTGTAGCAAAGTATGTTTAGCATGCAGCCCCTTTTATTGACATATATTGAAGTATGGTATGTAAAGTATGCTAAGCTGCTCTAGACTGTTCAATATTGCAGAACAAGGCATTTGAAGATGTTAACTTTATCTAATTACCGTATTAACTTGAAAGAAAATAAAACTATTAGCAAGTATGATATCTTAAGTTGCAATTTCAGTTGAAGCACTTCTAACCTTTCCAATAATTATTTTTCTTTCTTTAGGAACAACTTAATGGGACCACATCATTATACATTTAAGTATATTGAAGCACAGATTTGGCAGACTCCACTCCTCAAGTGCTGCTAACAGGCCAGGTTTTAAGTATATCTCTGAGTACAGGTGGAGCGATCAAATTGGCTGAGCTACTGACCAATCAGCATGTGCTCATGGAGGAATATCCTTGAAATCTGACATGTTAGTTGCTCTCTTAGCATATGACAACAATGTTAAATTATGTTTAGCTTTTAAATGCAAACATTACAGATATCCTCCTAAAGCTGTGTTTCTTTTTTTTTAATTCTTTTGCTCTAGACATATAAATAACTAGTATGTTTTATACACTAGTGGCAGTTCTAAAGGGACAGTAAACATAGTACTATCAAATTTTAGTTATGTATAGTAAAAACAACTTTGCGATATACGCTATGTATTTTGCCCCTCTTTCCTGTAATTTTAATCTAAAATTGTGGGTTTTATAATGCTGAGAACTAAAGTGCAGAAGTAGACTTCACAAGCCAAACCTCAAATTTCGGCCTTTGCCGGTTTGATCTAATATGGAGCTGAAATGCTATTGAGATTTTGCAGATGTAATGAAATGAGTGGCCTTGTTGTATACTCCTGTAACAAGTCCATAAGGCAAATTGTGCAGTTTGGCTATTAACCCCCTAAGCACCATTAGGACGTTCCAGACATCCTAAAAGCACTGGTAAGAAACTCCAATTAGGACGGCATGGAACGTCCTACTTTTTTTGGCGTCCTGTACCCTCCTCGTTTTATTCAATGAAAAATCTGAATTGGGGGGTGCCTAGCATGAAATTGTATTCACAATAACACGATTTCCTTTTTCAAGCAAGTGTTTTCATTGGAACTTCATTCTGATCTTCAGTGCTTGATGGGGTTAAAAACACTTGCAGTAGACAAGGTGTTAAAAAATAAAATACACTCACATAGTATGTTAATTGATTGCTAAAGTAAAATAGTGTAATTGCAATATGTTTACTGTCCCTTTTAGCCCCATACAATTATTATACAGGTGAAACTCGAAAAATTAGAATATCGTGCAAAAGTTCATTTATTTCACTAAAGCAACTTAAAAGGTGAAACTAATATATGAGATAGACTCATTACATGCAAAGCAAGATAGTTCAAGCCGTGATTTGTCATAATTGTGATGATTATGGCTTACAGCTCATGAAAACCCCAAATCCACAATCTCAGAAAATTAGAATATTGTTAAAAGGTGCAATATTCTAGGCTCAAAGTGTCCCACTCTAATCAGCTAATTAAGCCATAACACCTGCAAAAAGGGTTCCTGAGCCTTTAAATGGTCTCTCAGTCTGGTTCAGTAGGAATCACAATCATAGGAAAGACTGCTGACCTGACAGTTGTGACGAAAACCATCATTGACACCCTCCATAAGGAGGGAAAGCCTCAAAAGGTAATTGCAAAAGAAGTTGGATGTTCCCAAAGTTCTGTATCAAAGCATATTAATAGAAAGTTATGCGGAAGGGAAAAGTGTGGAAGAAAAAGGTGCACAAGCAGCAGGGATGACCGCAGCCTGGAGAGGATTGTCAGGAAAAGGCCATTCAAAAGTGTTGTGGACTTTCACAAGAGCCACCACGCATAGACAGATCCTGGACATGGGCTTCAAATGTCGTATTCCTCTTGTCAAGCCACTCCTGAACAACAAACAACGTCAGAAGCGTCTTACCTGGGCTAAAGAAAAACAGACCTGGTCTGTTGCTCAGTGGTTCAAAGTCCTCTTTTCTGATGAGAGCAAATTTTGCATCTCATTTGGAAACCAAGGACCCAGAGTATGAAGGAAGAATGGAGAGGCACACAATGCAAGATGCTTGAAGTCATTAAGTCCAGGGTCAACACAGCCGCCTACCAGGAGATTTTGGAGCACTTCATGCTTCCTTCCGCAGACGAGCTCAATGGGGATGCTGACTTCATTTTCCAGCAGGACTTGGCACCTGCCCACACTGCCAAAAGCACCAAAACCTGGTTCAATGACCGTGGGATTACTGTGCTTGATTGGCTAGCAAACTCGCCTGACCTGAACCCCATAGAAAATCTATGGGGCATTGCCAAGAGAAAGATGAGACATGAGAATGAACAATGCAGAAGAGCTGAAGGCCGCTATTGAAGCATCCTGGTCTTCCATAACATCTCAGCAGTGTCACAGGCTGATAGCTTCCGTGCCACGCCGCATTGAGCCAGGAATTGCTGCAAAAGGGTCCCAAACCAAGTACTGAGTACATACAGTATGCATGCTTATACTTTTCAGAGGTACAAATTGTTCTATGTACAATCCTTGTTTTATTGATTGCATGTAATACTCTAATTTTCTGAGATTGTGGATTTGGGGTTTTCATGAGCTGTAAGCCATATTCATCACATTTATGACAAATCACAGCTTGAACTATCTTGCTTTGCATGTAATGAGTCTCTCATATATTAGTTTCACCTTTTAACTTGCATTAGTGAAATAAATTAACTTTTGCACAATATTCTAATTTTTCGAGTTTCACCTGTATATTCAAATTTGACATTAAACTTTTAGTTTAAAGGGATATGAAACCCAGAATGTTTCTTTAAAGGGATATTATACACTCATTTTTTTTCTTTGCATAAATGTTTTGTAGATGATCTATTTATATAGCCCATAAAGTTTTTTTAAAAAAAATATAGTTTTGCTTATTTTTAAATAACATTGCTCTGATTTTCAGACTTTTAACCAAGCCCCAAATGTTTATGAGAATACCGTCAGCTACCTTCTCCAGCTTGCTCCTGTTTGTGTAAAGGGTCTTTTCATATGCAAAAGAAGGGGGAGGGGGAAGTGTCTTATTTCCCACTTGCAGTGGGCTTTCCAACTACCTTTTCAACAGAGCTAAACTGAGAGCTTCTAAGTAAGTTTTTAAACAGTTTTATACTGGATTTTTATATCCGTATCTGTGCATCTTATTCTTTATAGGAGTGTCTATTACATGCAGTTATATGAAAATGAGTGTATACTGTCCCTTTTAATGATTAAGATAGATCACTGGTTTTAAAACCTGTTCTCAGGCCTCCCTAACAGGCCAGATTTTGAAGATATCTGAATTGGAGCACAGTCAGCTGATTACTAAACATGTTTATATTACCAGCTCTCAAACAAAGTAATCTGGAAAATCTGGCCTGTTGGGGAGGCCTGAGGACAGGTTTTAAAACCAGTGAGAGAGAACATACAATTTTAAACAACTTTCCAATTTACTTATTTTATCTAATTTGCTTTGTTCCTTTTTTATCAATTGTTGAAAAAGCATACCTAGGCAAGTTCAGGAACTGGGAGCTAGCTGCTGATTGGTGGCTATATATCTCTATCTCTCGTAATTGGCTTAGTAATGTGTTCAGCTGGCTTCCAGTTTAGCTTTGCTGTTCTTTCAACAAAGGCTATAAAGAGAATAAAGCAAAATTGCTTTCAAGTAAATTTGAAAGTTGTTTACAAACATATGCTTTATCTGAATCATACGAGGAAAAAAAATGGGTTTCATGTCCCTTTCTAACAAATCACAGAATCCAAAGAATCACTTTTTTTTATTTAGCCTTCATGTATGTTGGCTTTAAAAACTTTATTTGACTTTAAAAATGAGCAGCTGTTTTTAAAGTAGGTTTGTTCAGTAGTATGAAACTTCTTGAACATAAATATATTTATAGCGATAATTGAACACGCTTGAAACACATAATAATTTAGGTAATAAGTGTGTTCTCGCTCACCACAGTAGTCACTTTTAAAGTGGATGTATATATTTTTTAAAGGGCTGTTTTAGTAAATAAAATGACGTACTCGAGCCACGAGAACTGCTGGCCCCAATCAGCAGCACTAGTTGCATGGTTTGCGACTAACACTGCAGTTTCCTCTGGGCACCAGCATTTCTCTGCAGCTCCAGAGTGGTTCTTTACCTATGCATTTAACACTGTTGCTAGGATTTAAATGTATTTGCACGGTTGATAGTTATAAAATTATATGCTGCTAAAAATGAGGCAATGCAAACATTTTCACTATAATGGCCCTTTAACGTGCATATTATTATTGCTCCAGCTTTTTACAGTATAATAAAATACTGTATTAGATTTTTTTGCCCCTGATTGCTGTGAATATATTTCTTTCAGTCTTCCTTAATGTGTTTCCAGTGACTTGTTATACCAGCTGCAGGTCATTAAGAGTTTATGGAAAATTGCTTCTTTAGGTTTATGTTTATAAATGAAATAGATGGGGTTTATATGTAACCCGATTTGTTTTTCATGAATCCAATACAGCATGCAATTTTTTTTATGCAACTTTCTATTCATTTTACTTCCTTCTCTTGGTATCTTTTGCTGAAAAGCAGGAGCCAGTCCATTTTTTGGAGCACTAGGGGGCAGCACTATTTCCTGCCATGTATTTTTCCAAATTCCTACCTAGGTATCTCTTCAACACAATATCATGGGAACAAAGCAAATTTGATAATAGATGTTAATTGGAAACTTTTTTTTAAATGGTATGCTCTGTCTGAATCACAAAATAAAATTGACAGAGCTTGCAGAGCATAACTAGTAGACATCCTTATATCTCTCTCAGTATACACAAATACTTTAAAACATTAAACACTTTGAGATGGTAATATAAAATGATAAATCCTATTTATAACAAAAAAAAAGGCTGCAATATACTTCATTCCATTCTGAAATTGTGATCTTTTCAGTTCCTGTTAGAAACAGAAGAGCAAAACACGGTTACATTCCACACAGCCATTAGCTGCAAACTCTAGTGATCTATTTATAACTGTCTAATTGGCCACAGCTGAGAAGGTAACTTAAGTTACAACATGGTCACCTCCATTGTTTTATAGACACAAACTTTACTCTTATTTTTTTTTTTAATTTATTTATTATAAGGTTTTATACTGGATTTTTAGACCCAGATCTGTACATATTTTTCTTTATAGTGGTGTCTATTACATGTATATTGGCTCTCCCTTTTTAAAAAAATAAATAAATAAATCGGCTACATATTATTCTTAGACTAATCTTTTCTTTAAATGCATCATTCTACCTAGCATTTAGTTATGGTTTAATGTCCCTTTTAAAGAGAGCAATTGAAAATTCAGCATTTTAGCACCTATCTCTCCCACACACCACAGGGCTGTCACTGTCCCTTGTTTACATCGTTTTTATTTAGAGAATATTGCAGTATTCATATTTTCTTTATAGGTAGTGGATTCAACAGGCTAAACACCGCTATTTTGAATGGAAAAATAAACATAAAGCCACTGTTGTAAAAATGTAATACACTCCAGTAGGTAAAATGGATAATTGGGGACACATTAAAGGGATATGAAACTCAGACATTCAGACAGATTGTACCTTTTTTTTTTTTTTTTTAAAAAACAAGTTTCCAATTTATAAAATTTGTTTTGTTCCCATGATATTATGTGTTGATGACATACCTAGGTAGGGCTCCATCTAGTGCTTTTGAAAATCTATAGCATTCTTGCAAAACTGCTGCCAGGAAAGGTGCCGACTCCTAAGCATACATCTCTGCTTTTTAATAAGATACCAAGATAATGAAGAAAAATTGATATTAAAAGTAAATTATAAAGTTGTTTAAAATTGCATTCTCTGTCAGAATTCTGAAAGGAAACTTTTTGGGTTTCATATCCCTTTAAAGGGGAGAACAATTTACAGTAGAATGCCAATTTAAGTGGCTCATGCTGATGATATTTTAAGGCTGTTGCCAAATAACATTACATTACATTTAAACATCTTCATATGTAATGTGTGTGTTAAAAGGATATTCCAGCCAACATTAGAAACCACATGGATGCATTTTGGTAATGAACAGAATCAATTTTGTAATATACATGCATTAGCAAAAATGCTTCTTATAAAAGCTATAGCTGTTTCAAAAGTGTATCTAAGTATGCACCGTGCACCAGCATTTTAAACACAGCACTTGCTCTTAGAGCTAAGGTGCCTGTACCATCTGGAAATGACTCAAATTGTTAATTGCTGACATGACACAAGCCCCACTGAGCAGCTGCATTATTTAAAATGTGGGTGTAGTGACAATATCTAGCTATGCTTCACGTGCAAAGAAAAATATTAACGCTAAAACAGTGATACCTTTTACTAGAATCATTTTTGCGAATACATGTATATTGTAAATATGTTTATATTCAAAGATGTAATAAATCTATGTGCATTTAATTTTTGACTGGAATGTCCCTTTAATAATTTAAATTTGTTTCATATACAAGAACAATGTAGTTGTCATTTCATTTAGTATATTTAGCAGTTCACTATCAATGGGGGGGGTAAGTAGAATAGTCAAATCTGCACTATGCACTTCTAACACTAAAAGTTCTATAGATTTCATTAAAGGGACAGTCAACACCAGAATTTTTGTTGTTTAAAAAGATAGATAATACCTTTATTACCCATTCCCCAGTTTTGCATAACCAACAGTTATAATAATACACTTTTTACCTCTGTGGTTACCTTGTATCTAAGCCTCTGCAAACTGCCCCCTTATTTCAGTTCTTTTGACACTTGCATTTTAACCAATCAGTGCTGACTCCTAGGTAACTTCACGTGCGTGAAATCAATGTTATCTATATGGCACGCATGAACCAACGCCCTCTAGTGGTGAAAAACTGTCAAAATGCATTCAGATTAGAGGTGGCCTTCAAGGTCTAAGAAATTAGCATATGAACCTACCTAGGTTTAGCTTTCAACTAAGAATACCAAGACAACAAAGCAAAATTGATGATAAAAGTAAATTGGAAAGTTGTTTAAAACTACATGCCCTATCTGAATCATGAAAGTTTATCTTGGACTTGACTGTCCCTTTAAAGGGACATATCACTCCACATTTTTTTGTTTCTGATTTAGATAGAGCATGTCATTTTAAACAGCTTTCCATTTTACTTCTATTATCTAATTTGGTTTATTCATTTGATATCCTTTGAAGGAGCAGCAATGCACTACTGGGAGCTAGCTGCACATAGTGAATGAGCTAATGACAAGCTTCATGTATTTGCATCCACCAATCAGCAGCTAGCTCCCAGTAGTGCATTGCTGCTCCTGAGCCTACCCTAGGTATGCTGTTCAACAACGGATACCAAGAGAATGAAGCAAATTAGATAATAGAATTGAATCTAAATAATGAGAAGAATTTGGGGCTTCATGTCACTTTAAATAAGCATGACTATTGTTCTATCCTGAACTTTTACAAAAAAGTTTGAATTATTACTTGCCTAAATGAGGGACTGGTTAAATGCAGTTAGCCAAGGCCCTTAAAATGTTATTTCTGGGTTCTAAAAGTTGTTGTTTTTTTGTTTGTTTTTTTCACATTCAGCTAGAAATAAAATTATTTTCCTGCCACGTCCTAAAGAAATGTGTAGCTGGCTTCTGTATTTCATATATATATTTGTAAACCTCTAACTTAAAAAACGAGTCATGGTTTGAAACTTTTTTGTTCTCTGATTTTAATAAGGTAAATAAACCCATGCTATGAATGAGATAGGGCGTAGCAATGCTTACATCCAAATGCCTATGGTTCATAGTTACCATGCAAAATAAAAACTTACAATGATTAAAACTTGCTCTCTTGGTCTTATTCATTTAGTTGTACATCTGTCTTTCTGTACATTTTTTTTTTTTTAGCCAACTAATTGCTCAGTGTACAAATGTAATGTTACCAGTAACATAATGAAACCGGTTTTAAAGATTAAAGGGCTATGAAACCCACTGGTTTTCAAACCTGTCCTCCCCAATGGTCCAGGTTTTCAGGATTACCTTGGGTTAGAGCAGGTAAAATAACCAGGTTTACTACTCAGCTGATTATTTCACCTGTGCTCCTATTCAAATAACTTCAAAATGTGGCCTATTAGGGGGCCCGAGGGCAGGTTTGAAAACCAGTGAGAGAGAGCATACAATTTTAAACAAATTTCTTATTTACTTCTATTCTCAATTTGCTTTGTTCTTTTGGTATCTTTGGTTGAAAAGCATGGACGTAATCTTAGGAGCCTGCACGTTTTTGGAGCACTATATGGCAGTAGCTTTGCAAGAATGTTATCCATTTGCAAGAGCACTAGATGGCATCACTAGTTCCTGTCATGTAGTGCTCCAGATGCCTACCTAGGTATCTTGTCAACAAATATCATGGGAACAAAGCAAATTTGATAATAAAAGTAAATTGGAAACTTTTTTTTTTAAATTGTATGTTCTGAATCACAAATTCAATTTTTCGGGTTTCATATCCCTTTGAAGACTTACATGAAGTATTTTAGCATATATTTTTTAATTCGTGCCAGGCCCTGCCTTAGTGTCACTAGTCAGTGCTCTTTTAAAGCAGGCCAAGCGGTCTGATGATTACTGTCAGCCTTTAAAGTGAAGGTAAACTTAATCCCTCTTCTATGAAAAAATCGATATAGGATGTTCATTCATGATTTTTTCTATAGTACCTTTGTTTTCTTGGTTAATTTGCTCCGATTTCGCTTGGCAAAAAACAACCATCTTTTTTTTTTTTTATAAACAACTATCACATTGTTTATACAGCCAATTGATTTTCTGGCCGTTAGGCGGCCGTCAATTGACGTCACAAGCTGATGCTTGATTGTGCGCATGCGTGAGTATTATATGTCCTCCTTGAAAGCGAGCGCGTCCTCGTTTTGCGTATGCGCATTAGGCGTTTCAATTGTTTGCTTTCGCAAGCGATCATTTTTGTGCGCATGCGCGGTAAGCAGAGAATAGATGTGCACGAGTGTAGTTCTGACGTATAGAGCGGGTGGGACCGCTCTATACGTCTATGTATTGAAAACACGGAACTGCTGGATGGGAGGGGATTACGATCGTAAGGAACAGTAAAATAACGGTTAGTAAATATGGTCAAATAAAAGTTTTTTAAAAAAATAAACCTAGCGACTACCTTGTAAGTTAGAAAATGAAAATAAAGAGCTATTTGTATTAGAATAACTTTACCTTCACTTTAAATGTGCATTCTAGTTTAAAAATAATGTGCTTTGTTGTAAAAAGATTTTTTTTTTTTTTTTAGATTCTCTTGTAACACTTTATTTAATACTAGTTAAGAACATAGTCATTAACTGAGCATGCTTTATATGCTCATCCTGGTGAGGATACAGCTGTTGATTCATCTAAATGTATATATGATGCTTCTTACTGGCTTTTGAGGCCACATCCTTATTTGGAGCAGTTTACCAGGTACTGATATAAAAATCCAGTATAAAACTGTTTAAAACTTACTTAGAAGCTCTCAGTTTAGCTCTGTTGAAAAGGTAGCTGGAAAGCCCACTGTAAGTGGGAAATAAGACACTTCCCCCCCCCCCCCCCCCTTCCTTTGCATATGAAAAGACCGTTTACACAAACAGGAGCAAGCTGGAGTAGGTAGCTGACGGTATTCTCAAAACTTTAGGGCTTGGTTAGGAGTCTGAAAATCAGAGCAATGCTATTTAAAAATAAGCAAAACTATACATTTAAAAAAAACTTTATGGGCTATATAAATAGATCATCTACAAAACATTCATGCAAAGAAAAAATGAGTGTATAATGTCCCTTTTAAAAGTTTGAAAGTTATTGCAAGCAAAGGAGTTTATAGTTGTGGGTTTAAATTATTCTAATCCTTAGTAATGCCAAATCGCACATCCTTCTGATCCACATGGAAAGCAGTCATTTTGTCTTCCTTCTTGATATCCATATTCCGGTTCAACTTTAAAACATAATCATTCTGAGCTTTAGCTAAAATAATAATAAACTTAATGTACATTACCTTAAAATTGTACAGTAGTTTAAGAAGTATTACATTGAACATCACTACCAGGAAGCCAAAATGAAAGCTCTGTGTAATTACAGTAGTTGACTTTTCCTTCCATCTGTCTCTTTAAGCTCATAGATACTTTGGCGAGTGAATTTATTCTCCCAATCTGATGGGGAGATGAGATTGGAGGCCAAGTTTACTGCTCTCTGTTGGGTCACCAAAGAAACTTGGCACAACAGGAAAGGTACTGGTATGAGGCTGAGTGTAAACTCTTAAACTACTGAACTCATTTTAATTTGACAAAGTGGTGTATAAACTTTACTGTACAAACCTTTTTATTTTGTCATCTTTTTACTGTTTCTTCCTTAGTGTCTCTGTATATTCTCCATTACTGAAATTGCATCACCTTGCACATCGGATGTAAGGACACGCAACAAAACAAGTTATTGAAAACATCAAAGCAATTGTCTTTCCTCACAACTGACACCCCACCTCATAATGGTGTTCTTAAAGGGACATTAAACACTAAATACATTATCCTTTAATTATGAGTGACGCCATTTTGGAACTTGGGTTACACTGCAGGTATCTGAAGCAGAGTTGCTGCACATGTGTAAACACATCAGCATTGTGATGCAGTGAAAGCTAGATTTGAACACAATGGCACACATGAATAAAGGGAGGCGGGGATTAAGCTCAAAACTTTTGTTTAAAACGTGCTTGGTGTTTAAAGTGAATGTCAAGTTAACAAGACATCTTCACGGCATTGTGTAGACTTTTTTAAAAAAAATTAGCATCAGTTTAATTCATGACATTTTTTTAATTGATTTCTTTTCTTAAATTTCTACCTTTTTTACTGCACCGTCGATAAGTGCAGCTCTCCCACCCGCCATACTGTCTAATTGATTGACAGATGACGATTAGTTGTTTGAAGAATCGGCATCTGTCAATCAATTAGACAGTATGGCGGATGGGAGAGCTGCGCTTATCGGCGGGCGGTGCAGTTAAAAGGTAGAAATTTAAGAAAATAAATCAATTTAAAAAAATGTATGGATTAAACTGATGCTAATTTTTAAAGTCTATACAATGTCGTGTTAACTTGACATTCACTTTAATGTATACATTTTTTAAAATTAATGCATTTAATATAGTTCTTAGATGATTACTATTAGTTTATACAACATTATGAGCTGCTTATCCATATCTCCTATTCTATGAGTAATCATTCCTGTTTTGTTTGTTTAAGGAAAGTTAAACTCAACAATAGGGTCTATATTTTACATGACTCTCTTAATTAGAGAAGTGCAACAGTATGTTGTAAAACTGTGCTAGTACTACAGCATTTTAATAAGCAGGTTCTCCTTACAGAGAGACTTGCATGCAGTGACCAGTTGTCTTAAAGGGACATGAAACCCCAATCTTTTAATTTCATGACTTAGAAAGAGCGTGCAATTTTAAACAACTTTTCATTGTAATTTTATTATTTAATTTGCTTCATTCTCTTGATATCCTTTGTGGAAAAGCATATCTGGATAGGCTCAGTAGCTGCTGATTGGTGGCTGCACATTTATGCCTTGTATGATTGGCTTACCCATGTGCATTGCTATTTCTTCAAAAAAGGATATCTGAAGAATTAAGCAAATTAAATAGAAGTTAATTGTAATGTTGCTTAAAATTGTATTCTCTATCGGAATCATGAAAGAAAAATTAAAGGGACATTAAACACTTTGGGCTCCATGTACTAAGAGGCGGGCGGACAGCTTCTTAACTTGCAAAGCTGTCCGCCCGCCTCCGCTACACACCTAAGAGGTGGCGTAGGGTGTAAGAAGCAGCGGTCTAATGACCGCTGCTTCTTACATTGCGGGAAGCAGGCTCACATATGCGAACCTGCCCCGCAAAGGCTCCGGAGCAGTTTTCGCTGCTTCGTACATGGAGCCCTTTGAGATGGCAATATAAAATGATAAATTGTATATAATAAAACAACTCTGCAATATACTTTCATTATTTATTTTGTCCTCTTTGCCTGTAATTCCATTCTGAAATTGTGAGCTTTTTAGTTCCTGTTAGAAATGGAGTGCAGAACACTGTTAAATCCAGCACAACCATTGGCTGCATACTCTAGTGACCTATTTATAACTGACCCTAATTGGTCACAGCAGAGAAGGTAACACAAGTTACAACATGGCAGCTCCCAGTGTTTTATGGACACTAAAACTTTACTCTTATTTTGTCACTTTTTAAACAACTAATGAAACTTTAAAAAAATACATCTACATGTTAGTCATGGACTAATCTTTTCTTTGAATGCATCATTCTATCTAGCATGTATTTAGTGTTTAATGTCCCTTTAAGGGGCCATACATTCACAACAGTCTGCAGCCAATCATATTGACTGCTGTGTATGAATCATTAACATGTATACAAGCCAAACATAAGTGACTATATATATATATATATATATATATATATATATATATATATATATATTTATATATTGTCCTCAAATAGCTTGACAAACCCTGGTAGAAAAGGAGCCATGGTTTTTAAAAATATTACTCCTTGCTGCAAAATTTGTGGATATTTAAAATATATCTAGCACTTTAATTTGTATGATTTACACCTCAATATTCTGGGTTAGGTGTTCCATTTCATACAATTATTTTTTTTATCTATACCCTAATGGTGACTCTTTATTGTTGAGTTTATGGTTTTCCTTTTATACAAACATGCCCAACCTTATTCATTTAAAAAAAATGCTTCCCATTAGTCCAGCTGGCTCTTAAGTTTCTTAACTCCACTGGCTAGCGCTATAAAATTATCCTTTATAGAATATATTTAGATAGTTGCCCCCTACAATCGTTGCAGATATTACTTACTCTTCTGACCGCTTTATCTTTTATTCATTATCTATAATATTGATAATAATCTTATATAATTATCTTATGTTGAGACTGCATCTTCCCATATGGTTTATTCACAAGCAATAATGTTTTGAAACCCCAGCAACATACTGATCTTTTAATTTAATATTATCTTACAGTTGTCTCTTTTTACTTCAATATTTGTAATAACTTTTTTATGTGTACATAGATCAGATTGTCATTAAATAAAATATATATGATTCCATTTGAATTCTCCTTAAATTAACAAAGTTGAATAAAATATATGGATGATAAATATAGGCTGTTAGATATTTAAAATCTATTTTTTTTTACCCATTTCCTTTTGTTGTGATTTCGTTTCGTATGTTTTTTTTATTTGTTTAACAAAATACAAATTTTCTTTCTATTCTCCTGAATTTTTGTGACCACAGACTTGCACATTAAAGACATCATGGGGGCTGAGACATATTCCTTGAATGAAAATAGTTTTTTTTTCCCCTGCACAAATATAGTAAATATTTAAAGAAACAAATGCATTTTATTTTAATTGTTTTTGTTGTTTGTTCAAAAAATTCTTAACTTTGGTAAGTTGTTTAATAAAAATGTATTTTTTGGAGACAAGTTTATTTTCCAGTGAATTTTTAAAAACACAAACTAGCTACATTTAACATTTATTCTTGTATGCATTAACACATTTTAACCTATAAGTGTTTAAGTTAGCAGGTATAAAATGTATTTTTTTTTATTTAATATCATTTTGATTAGCCATATCTTGTAAAGTTACATTTTTACTGGATAGAATCAAATGCACACAATGTCAAATTCAGTATGACTTATTTATTATAGAAATTCACTTTTTCTTTGGTTATCAGATTAATATATAACAGAACTTAAGTGTACAAGGAATTAATCTTTGCTTATAATCGAAAATGTAATTTTTGCTGAACAGATGAAAATATGTTCCATTATTATTCTAGTTTAGAAATGTATTGTGGTTGTATTAATCAGATGTTAAGTAACAAATATTGTTTTGCTTTCAGTTAAACAAATTTCATCTGTTTTAATAAACGGTTCTTCTATAGTGGTGTCCAACCCTTCCAAATTTGGGGTTACGTTATGTTTCTTTCACTTGAATGATTACAGGTACAAATTCCAAAGTCCAAACTTATTCTGAAATCCAAACTTTTTATTTAATAATTTGAAAAAAAAATAAAATAAATATAAAAAATTTATATTTTTCCCCGCCTGTCTTCTTTGTCTGTGCCTTTTGGTTTCATTTTTTTTTGTGTGTGTTCAAAAATGCAAATAATAGTCTATATTTAAAGCAACAAATATTAACTTTCTGATTATAGTACTGTAATATCTCTGTGAGGGTACTATGTATACAAAAGTATTAAAAATGATATAAAACTACATTTAGTTTAAATGTATTAGCTGTATTATGACATGTAAATATTGCCTAAATTGTATAAGACAGGGGTCGACAAATCTGTTTAAAATCAAGGAGCCAGGTCGAATATTTAGGAGCCATGCACACTTTTAGGAGCTAGATAGTGGTATTTGTTTATAGCTATATGGAGAATAACCTAAAAAGTTAGGAGCCAGTGGTTCCCAGGCTCTTGGGTTTGTCAAGCCCTGGCATAAGATATTGTTTTAGATTTGGTTCCATCCCCTCTCCAAACTGTCCCATTTTAAAGATGTAAATTTCCAAGATTAAACTGCAAAGAAAAATAGCATTTAGCTTCTGTGTTACAAATCTGATGACAATGTGGAGTAGTGTGGCCTGATATAAAGTGCAATCATAATGACCGAAACAAATGGATTTAGTCTTAATTGTCACCGAGACTGCTCTTAAAGGGCCACTGTAAGTAAATATTTTCTATGCCTGTTACAAACTAACTACCCCAAATATGCTTTTTATCAATAGCATTTCATTAACATATCTCTACCGTATATCAGAAATCTTGTCTGCAAATTTAATTGTTTTCCAAACCCACTCCGTGGGTATCCTTTGCTCTGTACCAATCCGTTTACAATACCTAAGTTTCAAAATGGCGCTTTAAACACAAAGTTATTGGTTTAAGTATTTTGAACATGCAGTGCTGAAAATAGTGGGCAGGATAACGTGACATCATCAGCGAATAAAAGATATAACTTTTAGAAAGTTATGAAACTTCGTTTTGGAGAAAATATAGGTCAGTAGGTTTAAATTAATGTTTTTTTTTTAATATTAACTTTTTATTGAGGATAAACGAGGTGATATACATGTTACAAACATTGCAATTTCAAGTGTACCAATCATTAAGGTTTACAGCAAAATGTACAGAAAGATTACACAATTAGCAATTTATCATTGGTGAAGACAATAGATTCCATTATATCATGTGTCAATATTTAGCAAGGGATTGTCTCACTTAGCATACAATTTTCTGTGTTCTTAGTGACTGAGCTTCATTGGTGGTTATAATATACCTCCTCCTCATTTAACTTTATAAATAATAACAAACAGAATCTTTTAGTGTGAGTCTACTGTTGACAATAGTATGTCTTTTAGTGACACCTTTGTGGTCACCCCTCCGGCCCCGATGATGGTGGGAGAAAAAAAAAAAAAAAAAAAGAACAGGAAAGTGCCTTGGTATGTCTTAGTCCCTCCCTCCCCTTCCATCGCCTATTTGTTGGTATAGAAATCCCCATTCACCCCTCAGGGAGGCTGTTAGCATGAGTTCAGTATGAGCAAAGGGGGTCAAGATCCGCCTCTGGTCGTCAATACTCAGTGTAACTATATAAACCCGCCATTTGTTCAAAAAGTGTTTTAGGCGCTTGTTAGTGTCCATCTTAGCGTCTATTTGTTCTATGAGAAGCTGCCTAAAGAGGCTGTGTCTAAACGTCACAAAGGAGGGCGCTGTTTTGTCAGTCCAGACCTTCAGTATAACTTTCCTTGCAACTAGTATTACTGTCGTTAGTAAGGGGTTCATTTTGGGGTTCTGCTCTCCCCAATTCAAAAAGCATACCTGTTCTATTCCAATTTCGACTCTTGTCAACAAGGTCTTGTTGATCCAGTAAGCAATGCGTCCCCAAAACTGTCCAATCCTCGGACACATAAAAAAATAGTGAAGGAAATCAGGGTCCGTTAGTCTACATTTGCTACATTCATTCACTACCATAGGATTCCATTTAGATGTCCTTCGGGGAGTCAGGTAATCCCTGTGTAGCATTCTGAACTGGGACTCTCTAAATGTCATGGATAGGGTCGCCCTTCTCACATTCTCTAAGCTTTGCAGAATTATTTCTGGCAGGCCTTCCCTACTCAAGTCCGTACTCCACCTATCCACTAGTGTTCCCAAATTTTTTGTCTCGATCTTGCCAAGTAATGTTTTGTATATTCCTGAAAGTGTGAATTTACCTAACTTAAATGATACCATAGAAGGGTTAAGTGCGTGTGGTTCCCAAAAATGTGAGTCAGTTTTGATCAGTTGGTCTATGTAGTGTCTCATTTGTAAGTAAGCATAAAAATGCCTCCTGGGTAGTCCATACTGACGCTGCAGGTCAGTGAATGTTTTGACTCCCTTCGTAGAGGGATCCAGAGCATCTCTCACCAAGCGTAAGCCCGCACCTTCCCATATGATGAAGGGGGAGGTATCGACTCCCGGGGGGAAGTCACTGTTGTGTCTTAGCGGTATCATCCTGGATGACACACAAGTGCGTCCTAGATGACGGAGCGTCAACCTCCACGCCCTTAGTATGTCTCTATATAGAAAGTTTCCTCGAATCCCTGCAGGGATATCACCAAAGTGAGCAAAGGGCAGGAAAGCTAAACTATAGTCCCCTAGTGTCGAGCCCTCCAGGTCACTCGTGCAGAAGTGCTCTGTGTTAAGCTGCCAGTCCAGTACCAAGCGGCTTAATGCCGCCCAGTTATATAACCACAGGTCGGGCAGACCCAGTCCTCCCTGAGAGGGAGGCGCATATAATTTATTAAGGGCTATTCGCGGTTTGCCCCCCTTCCATAAGAAGCCTATTATAGCTCGCGTGTATGATGCCAGGTCTTTCTTTGATATTAATAGGGGTAGCATCAGTAATGGATACAAAATTCGTGGTAGAATCACCATCTTTATTAGGCTGACTCGCCCCGAGAGAGACACAGGAAGCTTTCTCCAACCCTCCAGGGTCTGCCCGACCTCTCTACTCACCCGTGTGATATTGGCTTTGTATAAAGTGTCCACATCCGTGGACAATCGAATCCCTAAATAAGTCAAGGTGGGGGCAGCTTCTCGGAATGGAAAAGTATTCGGTTTGGTGCGGTGTCTACGGAGCCACAAGATCTCCGACTTGGTTTTGTTCACCTTGTAACCCGAGAAGGACCCAAAGGCCTCGATGGTCGCCAGGATTTTGGGGATATACTTTGCCGGGTGTTCTACAAATAGGAGCATATCGTCCGCGTACAGCGCCAGGTGTAACCTGGCTTTCCCTACGACGATGCCCGGGTATATTTTACGCAACTTAATTGCTAAGGGCTCCAGGGCCAGGTTGAAGAGAAGGGGGGAGAGGGGACACCCCTGACGAGTTCCCCTCTGTAGGGTGATACATGGAGAGAATAAGCCATTGGCCATAACATGAATCCAGGGGGCTGTGTATATGTTACTGATATAAGCCAGGAAGGCACCCTCGAAACCAAAACGTCTCATGGCGTCAAATAAATGACTCCAGACCACTCTGTCGAAGGCCTTCTCCGCATCTAAGGATAGCAGGAAGGCCTCCGACTCAGTCTGTGTTCCTGCGGTGTTTGACTCACTGGAAAAGTGTGCTATAGCATGCAGCACTCGTCTCACATTAGTCACTGAGGTTCTATTACACATGAACCCCGTCTGATCAGGGTGGATGATGTCAGTTAATATTAGTTTTAGTCTGTCGGACAGGATTTTCATGAGCACCTTGTAGTCCGAGTTGAGAAGAGATATCGGACGGTATGACTCGGGCAATATGGGATCTTTCCCTGGCTTTGGAATCAGCGATACATGTGCCATAGTGAAGGTCTTGGGAGGGAGGATCAGGTCTTTATAATATATATTGTATAATTTAGTGAGGGTGGGGGTAACCTGTGCTTTCAATAGTTTGTAGAATTCAATCGTCAGCCCATCAGGGCCTGCCGCTTTGCCATTAGACATGGAGGAGATCGTCCTCGTAACCTCCTCTGGGGTGATGGGGGCGTTCAAAACCGCCAATTGTTCCGCACTGATCTGTGGTAGGTCAAGGTCTTTCCAGAATGCAGAGATTGTCTCTTCAGGGGGCAACCCCTGAGTGGCATATAGTGTGGAGTAATACTCCGCCAAGGCCTTCACAATCGATTCTGGGGTTTTGTGGGTGAGATTATGGTATTTAAGGGCAGCAATCGGCTTACGTGTCTCGTGATGTTTTGTCAGCGAGGCGAGCAGTTTGCCCGACCTATCTCCCCCTCTGTAGTATCTAGCACTGTATTTAAGGATTTGCGTGACCGCCTGATGGTGAAGAAAGACATCTAACTCACCCTTACTGACGAGATATTTGTCCCGTGACACAGGGTTCGGGTCACGACAGTATTCTTGGTAAGAATCTGTCAGGGTCTCTTGTAATTTCTGCAGTTTAGCTTGCAGCTTCCGTCGTAACGTGGCTACATAGGATATGATATCCCCAGTGAGCACCGCTTTAGCAGTGTTCCAGAATAGCTCCGGAGTGCTCGCATGTGCTTGATTATCAGTATAATAATCGTTCCATGCGTGGGTCAGATGTTTTACAAAGGCGTCCGAAGTATACAGATAGCCAGGAAATTTTAGCGTATTCTTATTAGAGATGAAGGGGCCTATAGAAATCTCTAACTCCACAGGGGCATGATCCGAGATCACCACATTGTGGATCTTTGTCTTGGTTACGCTTGGGATAAGGTTGGGGGATAACAGGAAAAGGTCGATGCGTGAGAGTGTTGGTGTTGCCCTAGATATGCATGTGTAATCTCTGCTTTCGGAGTTTCGCAGTCTCCAAATATCAACCAGATACAGAGAATCAGAGAGTCTAGTGAACACTTTCTTTTCGAAGGCTCCTTTGCTATTTGGCCTAGGCCCAGTCCCAGAGCGTTCTGCATCCTGCATCCTATCACATATGGGATTAGGAGCCAGGTTAAAGTCCCCTCCCAGTATTATGTCTGTCCCCAAATACGGTGTCAGTGTTTGAATGAGTGTGGTCCAAAAAGCTATGGATTTGCAGTTTGGGGCATATATATTACAGATTGTCATCACTTTGTGGTTGATCCTAATTTTCACAATTAAGTACCTCCCTTCCTTATCTTTGTGTGTTGCTAGTACCTCTGCCTTCACCCGTTTCCCAATCAGGATCGCAATCCCTCTGCTTGAGCTAGTGTGCGAAACATATTCTACCGCTCCCACCCAGTCTCTCTTAAGTTTTTCATGTTCCACCTCGGAGAGGTGGGTCTCTTGTAGTAGTGCTATGCCAGCCCCTAAGCGTCTTAAATGTGTCAGGATCATGCTCCTCTTAGTTGGGGAGTTAATCCCCCCTACATTCCATGTAAACAGTCTAACCGTCATTTATGTGTTGATAGTGAGTCTTGGCCACCACCCTCTTCGACAAGGGTGAGTGTAAGAAAAAAAAAAAAAAAAAGAAAAAAAAAAAGTAAACCCACCTACCATCCCGGCTCAGAGAGATGACCCCACGGCCTGACGGTGTATCAGTTTGGATTGGTGTGACCTCTGCCAGAGAAAAAAGATGTTTGTCAACAGTTAGGCATGAACCAGTACATTGCATCATTAACAAATATGTGCTTAAAATTAAGCACCTGCTAGTTTGAGTAGTACCTTCTATCTTTAAATTAACCTGTAGTTCTAAGCTACATACCTTTAACTGGTCCGCACCTTTGTGCCAAACCTGTGCCTCACACCTGTGAGGATTGTACTTTGATAGAGTTGTAGTTTTAAGCAGCAAACATTTCAACAACTTAAGTAAGTTCATTGCTGGTCCCTGATATGGCAATAATTGGGGGGATTTGTTTTCATAATTTCTGGTTAGGTTATCTAAACTAACGTTCACTATCTGCTCTGTACCGAAGTGCAGAGTCTTTGTCCCAATATTGCAAAATCTCAGCAACTGTATTGCACTTATAACACTTAGAAACCAACCTAGGAGAAAAAACAGGATATAAACTTTTGGTAGAGTTATGATTATAAGTAAGAAACACTTCAACAACTTGGTGGATTTTATTACTAGTCCCTGGTATGGCAATAATTGGGGAGGTTTGTTTTCATCTTTTCTGTTCGGGTCATCTACACTAATGTTCACCATCTGCTCTGTACCTAAGCACAGAGTAATTGTCCCAATATTGCACAAGTTCAACAAGTGTAATGCATTTATAACATTTAGAAACCAATCTATAAAAAAAAGGATATAAACATGAACATATAAAACCGTAACATAATTTCCAACAGCAACGCTGTCTCCTTGGCTGTATGAAAAAATCATTCCATCTGATTTTTAAAGATTTCTATTACCTACACTTGTGATAGCAATAGACCTAAAGTATATAGTGCTCATTGTGTCTCATCCTGGGTCTGAGCGTGAGGATCTGGGCGAACCTGCAGCTGACCTATCTTGCTCCCTACCCAGAAATTCAGTGACCTCCCTTGGTGTGTCAAAAAACTTTGGGCCTGAGGGGGTTAGGAGTTTTAGTTTGGCGGGATACAGAAGGTATACTTTCCTGCCTTCCCCATTGAGCCTAGAGCACAGGGGAGAAAATTCTTTACGTTTCCTCATAAGTTCAGAGGAGTAATCCTGAAAAATGAGTATCTTTGAGTCTTCGTACATAATTGGGGATGTTTTCCTATAGGCACGTAAGATCTCAATCTTAAGCTGAAAATGTAAAAGTTTGACCATCACCTGCCTGGGTTGCGTGTTGCCTCTCTCCTGTTGCCTCTCCGGGCCTACCCTATGTGCCCTCTCTACACTGCCTCTGAACACCATGGGAGTAAGTTTAAGTAATAGAGGTAGGGTGTTTTCTACAAAGTGGATGAGGTCTTTAGGTTTCACATTCTCAGGGATCCCTAGTATACGTAAGTTATTGCGACGGGACCTGTTTTCCAGGTCCTCTAATCGCTGGTGTAGGATTACATTTTGTTTCATTAAGACATCTATCTGAGTGCTATGCGTGACTGATGTGTCCTCAAGCCCTGATACTCTGTTTTCCATCTCAGTAAACCTAACAGAAAACTGTTTCATCTCCCCTGTTAAGTGATCAAGGCCTTTTTGCAAGCATTCCATTTTAGGGAGAAAGATGGAGGAGAGCTGCTGCACCACCACACGTGTGTCCATAGACATCGCAGGGGTGTCTTGTATAGTAGGTGTCATATCCTGTGTGTGGTCAGCAGCTCCCCTAGTCTTTCCTGGGCCTTTATTCTTCCCAGACATTTTACCTCCCGCCAGAAATTTATCCATAAAACCCAGGCAGTCAAATTACAGCAAAATCACATCCAGCTGAACCAATATAATACTGTAGTAATGCAAAACAAACTGGTAAAGCATCAAACATCAAGGTTATACAATACTGCTGAGCTTATCCTCTTATCTTGGGTCTGTTTGGTGTTAAGGGCAGGTGTTGCCGTTCCTCAATAACAGTCCCACAATGTCCGCTTGAAAGGTGCTATCAATAAAGGACACAAAAGCACAACAATTTCCAAGAGTGTCACAGTGTTTGTGCTTAGAATGGTGGAGTACAAGTACTGCAGTCCCTAAGTAATGGTCCCACAATGTCTGCCTGCAATGTGCTTTCAGTGGAGCAAAGAAATAAAATAGCAGGTTAAGCCTCAAGTCTGTCTCAGGGTTCTGTGTCCATAGCAATGCAATGGGGTGGGCTGATTCTCACTTGTCCCAACAAAGTCCCACACCAGCCTGGGTGTTAGCAGATCATTCAGGCCTATACATGCTTATACATCCCGGCAGGACAGGGGGGGGGCAACAGGCACTGCTTTTTATAATTAGGGAATTAGACTAGTGAGTAAAACCGTGTTAGGCTGTCTTTTTTCCTCTTTCTCCTCTCCCCCAGTTCTCATGCAAAAGATGTCCCTTTTACCTGCGTTAGTGGCTGAGGGCAGAGACGATCTTCTCGCTAACCATCAGGGCTGTGCTCTTGTGATCTGCCGTTGTAAGAAGGTTGTGTCCCCTCCGGGAACCAAAGCAAGAGTCAGCTCTGTTGGGACCGGGTGGTCGCAGGGTCGTAATCTCCTATGAGCTGTTCCTCCCTTAGTGCTCTGAGAAAAATGGCGGCTGTCCTCTTGCCGCTGCTCCGGTTTTCGCGCCACCAGGGACTACCAGCTCCACGCTGCCTGTAGTCAGGGCGATCTGTGTGTTATCGTCCGAGGCCCCTTGCCGGTACTACAGCGGGATGTCTGACGCTTCACTGCGCCACGTGTCTGGGCCTCAGGGGTTGCGGCTGTGTCTTCACGGGTCTCCGCGGCTGTGTCCTTATCTCCCCGCAGGACTGGGGAGACCGGTCATCCGGTCGCTAACAGATTTCTCCCAGACGTGATCAGGTACTGTGAGCCAGACCGCACTTAGGGTCCTGTCGCCTGCAAACGCACTTACATGTGCCGGTGTGCTTTCCGTGGGGGCAAGATGGTTATCGCCTGTGCTGGAGGCAAATTGCCAGACACCTGCTGTGTCAAGGCTGCAGTGCACACAGGCTATTGTTAGAGGCAGAAGCGATGGTTTAAGGCTGCATCTAGGGGTCAAAAAACTTATTTTAAGCTCTGTTATTCCGGAGCTCTTGTCTCTTGCTGCCTGCTCCTTAGCCCGCCCACCGGAAGTAGGTTTAAATTAATGTTTATTAACTTTAATATGTTAGTTGTTTAGCTTAAAAATTATAACAGAAAGTAATCATTTAATGGTTTATATGTATTCCTGACATCTCTAATAATGAGAACTTTTATTTAGGGTCATACATCATCAGAGAGGCAAGTATTCCTTGTGGTTGACATTCAAGCTGCACAGTGTATGACTGCAGATAGTGCTTCTCCCAAGATTCTCTCAAAAACCTGGTAACTGGATTCTTCATCCAAATTGACTTTTTTATATGTAAAATGTTGTAACCTCTGAAAACTATTTAGGAATAGTAAGAAGGCCTTACACATTGCTCTACAATTGTGTATATGCTAAAAAGTGAGACTATTTTTTGTGCTGTAATAAAGAAATTGAATTTAAGCATTTTAGATTGCTGCCTATTGATATCTTTCATTTTCAATTAGTTCTATTAGCATCCTTGACTACTAATGGTATAGGAATTGCAACATGAAATTACTAGTGGTGCTATTCATAGAGGATACCTAAGGTACGCTAAAGACATTGTATATATTGTATTCTGTAACATTTTAGAACTTAAGCTGCTGTTAACAAATATTACTGTGATTTTAGTTGTGAAGATTCTAGAGCTGGAGTCAAAGTGCAATATTCAAGCAATGTTGTTATTCTGAACCTTGGAGGGGAAGATGAAAGCAGGATTGTTTTGTTTTACTTATAAAATGCCAGAGCATGTAACAAGTATCAGGAAATGATGAAAACTGTCAGTATATGGCCGGGTTATAATACAATATGTTTAAAAATTATTCTTTAAAATAAAACCCCAATAAAATGCACATACAAAACTATAAAATTAATATAAATTCCTAAGTTCTTTGTATTAGTTAAAATTTATAGACACATTGAATTATATTTGTAGAAAACCAGATCTGAATCAAACTATACACATTTAAACTATTATAATATGCTATGCAAAGATCATAACATTTACATTATTCACAATTGAATTTCATTAAAATACCACAATGAGATACCAAGATATGAGCCACTAACATTCAGACAGTACAATCAGCTATATAGCCACAATTTATCAAATATAATTCTAATTTAAAACATCAGAAATTGTATATATTATTTGTGCAAATAACCAACTCCTATGCCAATTTATCTAAGCTGAAATAAATTCTTAGTTATCTACAATTAAGACTATTCTAAAATATAGGTTTATATTTGCAAAGATAAACTACTTGGCATACAAAAGACAAGCTTAACACTATACAGTAACAGGACTGTGAATATGAGTCTAAAATATAAAGTACCTTTTTAAAATGATTGAACTACAATTTGTTATGGTTACTAAATACTTTTGATTTAAATATAAAAAAAAAAAAAAATAGAACAATCATACATCACCAGTTTGAGCAAATTTGTAGTTCAATCTTTTCCAAATATTTTCAGATCACCTCATTTGAAGAAACGTTATTGCATAGATCAAGAGTTAGTCTCAGCTTTTTGTTTAAAGTTGATTGTGTCCCACGTATGGCAGCCAGTTATCAATCAGACAAGTGTAAACAGACCAAAGCCTCAAGACTGTCCTCTCTTGCATTCAGCTTTTCTGTATATAATCATCAGTGATCTGTTTTTGGTCACGCCCTACGGATGCTTGTCCCTCTCATTGGTCCTCTGGGAAAGGTCTCCCTGATTGGTTCTGTATGGGTTCTAATAGTTAATATATTTGGCTGTCATACCATTCTAATCCCCTAGGGGGCAGCAGACATCCAGCAAATACAGTCTCATCATCAATCACTGCTACATTCCAAATATCTCCTTATTTTGTTATTATTCAATACATTATAATTCCTAGCTTTAATAAGTTACATGTTCAAATGCACATGGGTCACACAGTATCATTTTTTCTGATCATTTTAAGACCACATGTGAATATATTCCACTTATAATATACAATGTGCATTTAAAACCATATTTTCTATGAAATGATTCAAAAAGGACTACAATATCTTCATCCTGGATTCAATTTCTTTCTTCAGCAATCCCCTCAACATCACATACATACCTTGAGATCAGCAAATATGTGGTTTTCACACAATTATGTCTACATTGGACTACTATCCCATACAGATTAATATTTCACATCTGTATATTTCTTCTTAAGTGTATAAAACACATAGGATATTATTTAAAATACCAATTATATGTGTACTTACTAGGTGCCTGAAATAAAAGAAATAATGTTGTTAAAAATGTTCACGTGAGTATTTCCTTATATTCATATAAAAACACAGCAGATTACACATTGTTATATAGTATTTAAATTATGCAGGCTATATTTAAAAATGAACCCAAACGTTATAATGCAACATGTGTTTTTGCTGGTCAGCACATATGTTGATTCAATACACAGCAGTGACAATTTAAACATAGGTGACACTTTAGTCATTTCTTTAGCCAACACTCTTCACTACAAATCTCGTTAGATATGAAAAGAAATCCAGTCATTTCTCAGACATTGTGTCTGTATATCACTGCATGGGGTCATACATCTGATAATCTTTGTTCTCAGATGTCCTGTTAATCAGGAAAGAGAATCTCACCCAGTCAAAGCCATTTGGCAGAGAGGACTGCAATCTATAGTAAATAGAACTGATGCAAATAGTCTCATATATAATTAATCCTGTGGTCCCATCACAAATCTATGTGTAGATAAATATATACATATATTTCTTTCATGTAATTAGCAAGAGTCCATGAGCTAGTGACGTATGGGATATACATTCCTACCAGGAGGGGCAAAGTTTCCCAAACCTCAAAATGCCTATAAATACACCCCTCACCACACCCACAATTCAGTTTTACAAACTTTGCCTCCTATGGAGGTGGTGAAGTAAGTTTGTGCTAGATTCTACGTTGATATGCGCTCCGCAGCAAGTTGGAGCCCGGTTTTCCTCTCAGCGTGCAGTGAATTTCAGAGGGATGTGAGGAGAGTATTGCCTATTTTGAATGCAGTGATCTCCTTCTACGGGGTCTATTTCATAGGTTCTCTGTTATCGGTCGTAGAGATTCATCTCTTACCTCCCTTTTCAGATCGACGATATACTCTTATTTATATACCATTACCTCTGCTGATTCTCGTTTCAGTACTGGTTTGGCTTTCTACAAACATGTAGATGAGTGTCCTGGGGTAAGTAAATCTTATTTTCTGTGACACTCTAAGCTATGGTTGGGCACTTTGTTTATAAAGTTCTAAATATATGTATTCAAACATTTATTTGCCTTGACTCAGAATGTTCAACATTCCTTATTTTCAGACAGTCAGTTTCATATTTGGGATAATGCATTTGAATCAATCATTTTTTCTTACCTTGAAAAATTTGACTCTTTTTTCCCTGTGGGCTGTTAGGCTCGCGGGGGCTGAAAATGCTTCATTTTATTGCGTCATTCTTGGCGCAGACTTTTTTGGCGCAAAAAATCTTTTCTGTTTCCGGCGTCATACGTGTCGCCGGAAGTTGCGTCATTTTTGACGTCCTTTTGCGCCAAAAAATGTCGGCGTTCCGGATGTGGCGTCATTTTTGGCGCCAAAAAGCATTTAGGCGCCAAATAATGTGGGCGTCTTATTTGGCGCTAAAAAATATGGGCGTCGCTTTTGTCTCCACATTATTTCAGTCTCTTTTTTTCTTTGCTTCTGGTTACTAGAAGCTTGTTCACTGGCATTTTTTCCCATTCCTGAAACTGTCATTTAAGGAATTTGATCAATTTTGCTTTATATGTTGTTTTTTCTCTTACATATTGCAAGATGTCTCACGTTGCATCTGAGTCAGAAGATACTTCAGGAAAATCGCTGTCTAGTGCTGGAACTACCAAAGCTAAGTGTATCTGCTGTAAACTTTTGGTAGCTATTCCTCCGGCTGTTGTTTGTATTAATTGTCATGACAAACTTGTTAATGCAGATAATATTTCCTTTAGTAATGTACCATTGCCTGTTGCAGTTCCTTCAACATCTAAGGTGCAGAATGTTCCTGATAACATAAGAGATTTTGTTTCTGAATCCATCAAGAAGGCTATGTCTGTTATTTCTCCTTCTAGTAAACATAAAAAATCTTTTAAAACTTCTCTCTCTACAGATGAATTTTTAAATGAACATCATCATTCTGATTCTGATGACTCTTCTGGTTCAGAGGATTCTGTCTCAGAGATTGATGCTGATAAATCTTCATATTTATTTAAAATGGAATTTATTCGTTCTTTATTTAAAGAAGTACTAATTGCTTTAGAAATAGAGGATTCTGGTCCTCTTGATTCTAATTCTAAACGTTTAGATAAGGTATTTAAATCTCCTGTGGTTATTCCAGAAGTTTTTCCTGTTCCTAATGCTATTTCTGAAGTAATTTCCAGAGAATGGGATAAATTGGGTAATTCATTTACTCCTTCTAAACGTTTTAAGCAATTATATCCTGTGCCATCTGACAGATTAGAATTTTGGGACAAAATCCCTAGAGTTGATGGGGCTATTTCTACCCTTGCTAAACGTACTACTATTCCTACGTCAGATGGTACTTCGTTTAAGGATCCTTTAGATAGGAAAATTGAATCCTTTCTAAGAAAAGCTTATCTGTGTTCAGGTAATCTTCTTAGACCTGCTATATCATTGGCTGATGTTGCTGCAGCTTCAACTTTTTGGTTGGAAACTTTAGCGCAACAAGTAACAGATCATTGAAACCCCTTGATTCAGATCAAGGGGACGGCCATGGGGACCAGATTTGCTCCCAGTTTTGCTAACCTATTCATGGGTTTGTTTGAGTCGATATACATCTATGATTCAAACTGGGAGCAAAATCTGGTCTTCTATGGCCGTTATATAGATGATCTTCTTTTTCTGTGGAGAGGTCCACTAGACTCTCTGACAACCTTTCAGAATGAATTAAATAGGAACAATATGGGTATAAAATTGACATGGAATATACAAGTAGATAAAATTGATTTTTTGGATGTCTCCCTAATGTGGGGCATAGATGATAAGGTGGAATCATGCACCTTTTTTAAAACAGTTGATAGTAATAATTTACTTGATTATCATAGTAACCATTACTCCAGTTGGAAACATAACATTCCGTATAGCCAGTTTAGAAGAATTCGAAGGAATTGTACAGACATTAGTACATATGACATTCAAAGTCAGATTCTCATAGATAGGTTTAAAGAGAAACATTATCCTGAACAACTTATTGAACATAGTTATTATAGAGCACGTGCCCAGAATAGGAATGATTTATTAATCAATAAAAAGAAAATAGAACCAACATTTGACTCAGGATATGAATCCACATTCATTACGAGATATAATGATAACCATAGGGAGATCAAAAAGATCCTAACTAAACACTGGACACTACTAAGGAAAGATCCCGTATTGAAATCCATCCTAGGGGAAAAACCTCTTTGCACGTTTAGGCGAGCACCAACAATAAAAGAAAAACTGGCACCGAGCAAAATAGTGATGTGTAACAGAGAAACAGACCCCTCTTATAATAGAAATCCATCAACATTAGGAACCACACACAATGCTAAGATGGGTTTCTTTAGATGTAATAAGAGTAGATGCAGTATGTGTAAGTACACAATCAATGGACTGAGTACCATTGAAGCTAACAACACAGGGGAGATTTTCACACTAACACAAAAAATAACATGCAGCTCTACATATGTGGTCTACTGTATCGCCTGCATTTGTGGCCTACAATATATAGGCCGCACCTGCAGGATGATAAGACAAAGATGGTCAGAACATCTCAGATGCATTAGGAAAGGACTAGATAAATATAGCACTTCTAGACACCATACAACTACACATGGTACTATGAAATGTCTTATGAAGATAACTCCATTGGAGATAGTAACTGCCAGCAATTCACAAAATAGGATGACAAAACTCCGTCAAAGAGAGACCTTCTGGATTTATAAATTTTCGACTCTATATCCAGAAGGTCTAAATGAAGTTATAGACACAGCAGCATTTTAATACATATATCAACACTGTTAGTGACATTCAAGTATTATCTTATATAATAAATACCATGTTTATATACATACACATTAGAGGAATTTGTCCTTAAATTTCAATTTGTTCATATAGGTAGAACACTTATTTTATTAATATTTCATTCATCACACGTAATTTTAATTAGTTTATATAGGTAGAAATATGTTTTTTTTTTTTTTTTTTTTTTTTTTTTTTTTTATTTTAATCAATCACATTATTATATCACAGATATACACGTTATAGGTTTATTTAAACAGAGGTGGAATATCCTTCTACCATCACACATATAATTAGTATATATATTATATGATCTCTTTATTAATAATTCACAGTTAGGCAACAACTTATAATACACAAGCACATTATAATAGGGTAATTATTATACATGGGGTCACTATAATAGTTTGTCATATATCAATAAACTGTATACACACATATATTCATTCTTTATTAATAATTCACAGTTAGTTAACAACTTATAATACACAAGCACATTATAATAGGGTAATTATTATACATGGGGTCACTATAATAGTTTGTCATATATCAACAAACTGTATACACACATATATTCATAAATACACATTATAGCTTATAGACATCAACATCAAATGTTGGTGCCCACTGTGAGTAGTTATGAACTAGAACAGCTAATATTCTATTACTTGGTTAGCTCCATCTTAAAAGTAATTTATATATTAATTTCATAAAAGTTAATAGTTCACATCACACTTTTATTGCAGCCTTATAGAAATCTAACGGACACTCCATTGGTAGTAAAGTTTAGTTAACGTCATAATATCAGCTCGTGAGCACATTTAATCTATATATATAAGTGTTATTAACATCCATAAAAGTAAAGTTTAGCTAATGTCATAAGATCAGCCCATGAGCACATTAAATCTATATATACAAGTGTTATTAACATCCATAAAAGATCATTGGTTCATACGGACACACCTCTATATGGGGGGTGAAGAAAAACATTTTTTTAGTTCAGCATCAACATTGAGATTACGGCACAATTATCCTTTATTCAGTTCATGATTTGCAATCAAAAATTAATTTGACTTAATAGATAAGGGTATTTTTCTATATATAGTAAGGAACTTAAGGATCAAAACTAGTAACAATATAGCCGGATATTCAGTCTGTTCGGTGACAGCTATATAAGCTAAAGGCTATACAGGTAAAGATCAGCACTAATTTCAAACATAGAGAACGACAGACTTACACTGATTGGCCCATTCTAGAAAATCACTGATTGGATGACTGGCACACACCTCTATATTTCATTGGACATTTAGTGCACAACACTGTAATTATACAATAACATTGGTCTAGACCGCAACTGCTCATGACCACTTCTGGCAGAGAGCGCAGCGAATTTTAAGAGTAAACATAAGAAAATCCCGTCAATTGCATAAGACAACACAAGGAAACAAAAGTCGAGCGAAAAACTACATACATCGATTAGCTATATCTCACACATACTGCAACACAAGATGGTTCTAGCACTGCAAACACTGTGATAAATATAGGTTTTTGGTTGATAGATTAATCTATACAAATGTAAGTGTTCCTTAGTTTTATAGGATGATCTGTTACATTGTACTAAGAATTTAACCAATGTTGAATAACATACGAAGTTATCTTTATCAGATCTCTGTAGTAAATATATAAAACATGTTGTATATGCCATTTAAGGAATGTTAGGTGGAGTCAGCAGAGTTGCTATGGCAATAGTAGCAAGAGCTAATTAAAAGGGTGTGTAATGGGTGTAACCGACATCCCAATTAGTTTTTTTGGGTATAAATAGGAGACTTCAGTCATATTTCAGTAGAACTTGCCTGAGGAAACAGAGTGGTGAGCTCTGAGAAACGCGTAGCGTGTTTTACTGATTGTTTTTATGTTCATTTATTTATATTTATAAAACTCATTTTTGATATACTTCTGGAGTCTCCTATCTTTTATCTGCTACATTGATCCACTGCTTGCCAGAGTGTTATGTGCGCTGGGCCACCATAATATACCCAGCTTGCCTCATTAGCACTATAGTGTGCTCCATAATATGTGAGTATCTCTCTAAAGGGATCATTTGGGGCTTACAACTGTATCAACTGATTTGCACTAGGAGTCGCCCTCTGTATATTTTTCAAGTAACAGATCATGATTCTCATAATATTATTATTCTTCTTCAGCATGCTAATAATTTTATCTGTGATGCCATTTTTTGATATTATCAGAGTTGATGTCAGGTTTATGTCTCTAGCTAATTTAGCTAGAAGAGCTTTATGGCTTAAGACTTGGAATGCTGATATGGCTTCTAAATCAACTCTACTTTCCATTTCTTTCCAGGGTAACAAATTATTTGGTTCTCAGTTGGATTCTATTATCTCAACTGTTACTGGTGGGAAAGGAACTTTTTTACCACAGGATAAAAAATCTAAGGGTAAAAACAGGGCTAATAATCGTTTTCGTTCCTTTCGTTTCAACAAAGAACAAAAGCCTGATCCTTCATCCTCAGGAGCAGTTTCAGTTTGGAAACCATCTCCAGTCTGGAATAAATCCAAGCCTTCTAGAAAGGCAAAGCCTGCTTCTAAGTCCACATGAAGGTGCGGCCCTCATTCCAGCTCAGCTGGTAGGGGGCAGGTTACGTTTTTTCAAAGAAATTTGGATCAATTCTGTTCACAATCTTTGGATTCAGAACATTGTTTCAGAAGGGTACAGAATTGGTTTCAAGATGAGACCTCCTGCAAAGAGATTTTTTCTTTCCCGTGTCCCAGTAAATCCAGTGAAAGCTCAAGCATTTCTGAATTGTGTTTCAGATCTAGAGTTGGCTGGAGTAATTATGCCAGTTCCAGTTCCGGAACAGGGGATGGGGTTTTATTCAAATCTCTTCATTGTACCAAAGAAGGAGAATTCCTTCAGACCAGTTCTGGATCTAAAAATATTGAATCGTTATGTAAGGATACCAACGTTCAAAATGGTAACTGTAAGGACTATCTTGCCTTTTGTTCAGCAAGGGCATTATATGTCCACAATAGATTTACAGGATGCATATCTGCATATTCCGATTCATCCAGATCATTATCAGTTCCTGAGATTCTCTTTTCTGAACAAGCATTACCAGTTTGTGGCTCTGCCGTTTGGCCTAGCTACAGCTCCAAGAATTTTTACAAAGGTTCTCGGTGCCCTTCTGTCTGTAATCAGAGAACAGGGTATTGTGGTATTTCCTTATTTGGACGATATCTTGGTACTTGCTCAGTCTTTACATTTAGCAGAATCTCATACGAATCGACTTGTGTTGTTTCTTCAAGATCATGGTTGGAGGATCAATTTACCAAAAAGTTCATTGATTCCTCAGACAAGGGAAACCTTTCTGGGTTTCCAGATAGATTCAGTGTCCATGACTCTGTCTTTAACAGACAAGAGACGTCTAAAATTGATTTCAGCTTGTCGAAATCTTCAGTCACAATCATTCCCTTCGGTAGCCTTATGCATGGAAATTCTAGGTCTTATGACTGCTGCATCGGACGCGATCCCCTTTGCTCGTTTTCACATGCGACCTCTTCAGCTCTGTATGCTGAATCAATGGTGCAAGGATTACACAAAGATATCTCAATTAATATCTTTAAAACCGATTGTACGACACTCTCTAACGTGGTGGACAGATCACCATCGTTTAATTCAGGGGGCTTCTTTTGTGCTTCCGACCTGGACTGTAATTTCAACAGATGCAAGTCTCACAGGTTGGGGAGCTGTGTGGGGATCTCTGACGGCACAAGGGGTTTGGGAATCTCAGGAGGTGAGATTACTGATCAATATTTTGGAACTCCGTGCAATTTTCAGAGCTCTTCAGTTTTGGCCTCTTCTGAAGAGAGAATCGTTCATTTGTTTTCAGACAGACAATGTCACAACTGTGGCATACATCAATCATCAAGGAGGGACTCACAGTCCTCTGGCTATGAAAGAAGTATCTCGAATTTTGGTTTGGGCGGAATCCAGCTCCTGTCTAATCTCTGCGGTTCATATCCCAGGTATAGACAATTGGGAAGCGGATTATCTCAGTCGCCAAACGTTGCATCCGGGCGAATGGTCTCTTCACCCAGAGGTATTTCTTCAGATTGTTCAAATGTGGGAACTTCCAGAAATAGATCTGATGGCGTCTCATCTAAACAAGAAACTTCCCAGGTATCTGTCCAGATCCCGGGATCCTCAGGCGGAGGCAATGGATGCATTATCACTTCCTTGGAAGTATCATCCTGCCTATATCTTTCCGCCTCTAGTTCTTCTTCCAAGAGTAATCTCCAAGATTCTGAAGGAATGCTCGTTTGTTCTGCTGGTAGCTCCGGCATGGCCTCACAGGTTTTGGTATGCGGATCTTGTCCGGATGGCCTCTTGCCAACCATGGACTCTTCCGTTAAGACCAGACCTTCTGTCGCAAGGTCCTTTTTTCCATCAGGATCTGAAATCCTTAAATTTAAAGGTATGGAGATTGAACGCTTGATTCTTGGTCAAAGAGGTTTCTCTGACTCTGTGATTAATACTATGTTACAGGCTCGTAAATCTGTATCTAGAGAGATATATTATAGAGTCTGGAAGACTTATATTTCTTGGTGTCTTTCTCATCATTTTTCTTGGCATTCTTTTAGAATACCGAGAATTTTACAGTTTCTTCAGGATGGTTTAGATAAGGGTTTCTCCGCAAGTTCCTTGAAAGGACAAATCTCTGCTCTTTCTGTTCTTTTTCACAGAAAGATTGCTATTCTTCCTGATATTCATTGTTTTGTACAAGCTTTGGTTCGTATAAAACCTGTCATTAAGTCAATTTCTCCTCCTTGGCGTTTGAATTTGGTTCTGGGGGCTCTTCAAGCTCCTCCGTTTGAACCTATGCATTCATTGGACATTAAATTACTTTCTTGGAAAGTTTTGTTCCTTTTGGCAATCTCTTCTGCCAGAAGAGTTTCTGAATTATCTGCTCTTTCTTGTGAGTCTCCTTTTCTGATTTTTCATCAGGATAAGGCGGTGTTGCGAACTTCTTTTGAATTTTTACCTAAAGTTGTGAATTCCAACAACATTAGCAGAGAAATTGTGGTTCCTTCATTATGTCCTAATCCTAAGAATTCTAAGGAGAAATCGTTGCATTCTTTGGATGTTGTTAGAGCTTTGAAATATTATGTTGAAGCTACTAAGTCTTTCCAAAAGACTTCTAGTTTATTTGTTATCTTTTCCGGTTCTAGAAAAGGCCAGAAAGCTTCTGCCATTTTTTTGGCATCTTGGTTGAAATCTTTAATTCATCTTGCCTCTGTTGAGTCGGGTAAAACTCCGCCTCAGAGGATTACAGCTCATTCTACTAGGTCAGTTTCTACTTCCTGGGCGTTTAGGAATGAAGCTTCGTTTGATCAGATTTGCAAAGCAGCAACTTGGTCCTCTTTGCATACTTTTACTAAATTCTACCATTTTGATGTATTTTCTTCTTCTGAAGCAGTTTTTGGTAGAAAAGTACTTCAGGCAGCGGTTTCAGTTTGAATCTTCTGCTTATGTTTTTCATTAAACTTTATTTTGGGTGTGGATTATTTTCAGCAGGAATTGGCTGTCTTTATTTTATCCCTCCCTCTCTAGTGACTCTTGCGTGGAAAGATCCACATCTTGGGTAATCATTATCCCATACGTCACTAGCTCATGGACTCTTGCTAATTACATGAAAGAAAACATAATTTATGTAAGAACTTACCTGATAAATTCATTTCTTTCATATTAGCAAGAGTCCATGAGGCCCGCCCTTTTTTTGTGGTGGTTATGATTTTTGTATAAAGCACAATTATTCCAATTCCTTATTTTATATGCTTTCGCACTTTTTATCACCCCACTTCTTGGCTATTCGTTAAACTGAATTGTGGGTGTGGTGAGGGGTGTATTTATAGGCATTTTGAGGTTTGGGAAACTTTGCCCCTCCTGGTAGGAATGTATATCCCATACGTCACTAGCTCATGGACTCTTGCTAATATGAAAGAAATTAATTTATCAGGTAAGTTCTTACATAAATTATGTTTTTATTTAATAATACTCAGATACCCTGACATAAATCCCCCTTCAAATGTTAAATATATGTAGGACACATGTATTTGAATTGGCTTAAAGTTAGTGATATTTGGTGGGTGTATTGACAGTCTGCATCATAGACAGTCTTCTATGAAGAGTCTGTTATTTTTGAGCCCTCATGCTCATTGGCTAGGCATCTTTAAAATACAATATGTCTAATGTATTTGGGGATATGGTATTTCATTCTCCCTCTATGACTTGTAGTCGGCATCTAGGATGGCATGCTCGCAATTGATTAATATGGACCCATTTATCCATAAAAGTATCATTTTTAGGGATCCTAATATTATAGGCAACTGGAGATATTTTGTCAGTAACGACAAAAGGACCCTTCCATGATGGAAGAATCTTCTTCTCCTTAACCTGATCTCTTCCAAAGTTATAAAGATAAACTTTATCATTTATTTCATATTCCTTTTTGGACGTCTTGAGATCATAATAGGTTTTAGTGGCAGTTGCAGACTTTTCTAAGTTCCTTTTGAGCAAATGCAAAGGCATATTGCAGGTGCTTTCTTGGGTTCTCCACATATTGATGCGTATTGGCAGCATTTATCAAGTTCTGGTCTGATGTACGGTACAGTAGATGCTGAGGTAGAACCATTCTTCTACCAGTCATCAGTTCAAAAGGTGACATCTTGGTAGCACTACTTGGAGTTGCTCTCAATGCCATTAGGACCAGAGGTAATTTTACATCCCGGTCTTTACCCGTTTCACCCACAAACTTTTTGAGGATCTTCACTATGGACTGGTTGTAACGCTCTACACCACCACTTGAGGCAGCTCTATATGCAATATGGAGCTTTCTTTAACCCCTAGTATTTTCCACATTTTGGTCATCACTTTGCTAGTGAAGTGAGTTCCCTGTTCGGATTCGATTCTTTGGGGAAAACCAAATCTGGAAAACACATGGTAGATGAGCAATGCTGCACATGTTAAAGCACTATTGTTAGGCGCACTGATGCACTCTACCCATTTAGTGAATAGGCATGTCACTGTTAACATATATTTGTTACCTCTTGATTACCTAGTTACTGGACCAATAAAATCAATTTGTATATCTAACCATGGCATTACCATACCCTTTTCTGCAATGGCGCTCTATGCGTTGGTGCAGTGGGTTGGAACTGTTGACAGATTAAACAACCTTGATAGTAAGTCTGAATATCTTTCAACATGTATGGCCAGAAGGCGTAATCACGCAATATTTCATATGTGAGTTTAGCACCACGATGGCCAGATGTGGGAGCATCATGGGCATGTTGAAGCATAAGACCTCTGAACTTGGTAGCTACCATCGGTTGCTGGATGCCAGTTTTGGAGGTTCTAATTAACAAACCATCCTGTAACTTGAATTGTGATCTTGACTTCATTAAGATTCTAAGATCTTCCTTGCCAACACAATCATCTTTTGAGATGGTGTTGCTTTCAGGATCTTCTATGTGTTTATAGAAGATGCCTACAATGGGGTCTTCTTTTTGACTAGTGATTAGGTCCTCACTAGGAGAATCCTGACTACATTGTACCAGGTTAGGCTCACTCTGTTGTTTTGCCTGGTTTCTGGTAATGGCTCCTACCTGAATTGCACCCATTAAGTGGTCGATATTAAGGAGTTCTCCAGTTATGGATCCTTGTTTGGCTAATGAATCTGCAAGATCATTGCCTTCCTTATCAGGACCTAGAACCCTGGAATAACCCTTGGTCTTCTTCCAGTGTATGGTTAAATCATTGGACACCACTAGGTTATCAATCTTGCAGAACAACTTGCCTTGCTTGACTGGTTTGTTGTTACTTTTCTGCATGCCATTTCTTTTCCAAGTTGGCAGGTATTCAACAAACTGTAACACACATGATTTGAGTTAGTAATGATCACAAATTCCTGAATATCATGTTCAATAGCCATCTCAATGGTTTTTAGAACAGCAGTTAGTTCTGCAACTTGACTGGATCTTGTTCCAATGTTGAACCCTGTAGAAATATTTGGGAATCCATTTGCCCAAGTTATAACAATGCCAGCGACTTTTCTGCACTCATTTTCAATAGTGGCATCGAAAGAACAACCATCAACATATACCCAAGGTAATGTTAGACAATGGTCCTCGTACATTTTATACAGGGAAAGCAATTGTTCCTCCAGGAAATCATCTTCTGATAATTCTTCCCCAGGATCCTTTGCAGTACAGTCGTGCAGCTCAGCGAGTCCTTGTGTGACTGGATTCTTTTTATTCTGCTTGTAGTGAATTTCTAAAGGCCAGCCTTGTAAGGAAAGAGTCCACGCTGTTATGCGGCTATTAGACAAATTCCCATCTCTTATTCTCTAACTTTGCAAATATAGCAAAGTTTCTACAATAATTTTCTCGCCCTGTATATGGCTGCGTAAATTTTGTAGAGCCCATACAGTAGATAAGAGGGCTTTTTCACAATCGCTAAATTTTATTTCTATTGGGGATAGAGTTTTGCTTGCATAAGCAATGATTTTGCTTAAATTATCATGCTTTTGGTATAAAACAGCACTCATGCTTATATCTGTGTAGCCAGTTTCTCAATAGAAAGGTTTACCACCTTCAGGATATGTTAAGCAAGGTGCTTGAGTGAGTTTCCTCTTCAGCTCCTTGATGGCTGTCTCTTGAGACTCACTCCAGTGCCATTTCACATCCTTCTTTAGAAGAAGTAGTAGTGGTTTAGCTAATTCTGCATAATTATCAATACATTTGCAAGAATAATTCGTCATACCCAGGAATGATCTCAATTCCTTTAAAGGGACACTGAACCCAATTTTTTTTCTTTCTCCAACATTGGTGTGTCCGGTCCACGGCGTCATCCTTACTTGTGGGAATATCTCTTCCCCAACAGGAAATGGCAAAGAGTCCCAGCAAAGCTGTCCATATAGTCCCTCCTAGGCTCCGCCCACCCCAGTCATTCTCTTTGCCGTTGCACAGGCAACATCTCCACGGAGATGGTTAAGAGTATGTGGTGTTTAGTTGTAGTTTTTTAATTCTACTATCAAGAGTTTGTTATTTTAAAATAGTGCTGGTATGTACTATTTACTCTGAAACAGAAAAAGATGAAGAGTTCTGTTTGTGAGAGGAAGATGATTTTAGCAGACAGTAACTAAAATCGTTTGCTGTTTCCACATAGGACTGTTGAGATGAAGTAACTTCAGTTGGGGGAAACAGTTAGCAGACTTTTCTGCTTAAGGTATGACTAGCAATATTTCTAACAAGACTGTGTAATGCTGGAAGGCTGTAATTTCCCCTCATGGGGACCGGTAAGCCATTTTCTTAGTCTCAAACAGAATAAAGGGCTTATTATGGGCTATAAAACTGGTAGACACTTTTATGGGCAAAATCGACTGCTTTATTTGGGCATTTTATACATGTTTATGCTTGTAATTCACACTTATAAGCTTGGGGAACGTTTTTTTAACGTCAGGCACTGTGTTAGACACCTTTCCAGTCAGGAAGGGCCTTCCCAGTTGTACGCTGAGCCTCATTTTCGCGCCATTACTGCGCAGTTACTTTTGAGAGCAAGACATGCAGATGCATGTGTGAGGATCTGAAAGTAGTTGGAAAAGTTCCTAGAAGGCTTCATCTGGTATCGTATTCCCCCCTGGGTTTGGTAAAGTCGCAGCAAAGGTGGGACTGTAGAGGGGTTAAACTGTAACCGGCTCCGGTTTCTTTATTTTAAGGGTTAAAGCTCTGAAAATTGGTGTGCAATACTTTGAATGCTTTAAGACACTGTGGTGAAAATTTGGTAAATTTTGAACAATTCCTTCATACTTTTTCACATATTCAGTAATAAAGTGTGCACTGTTTAAAATTTAAAGAGACAGTAACGGTTTTGTTTTAAAACGGTTTTTGTTCTTTTTTGACAAGTTTAAGCCTGTTTAACATGTCTGCACCTTCAGATAAGCTATGTTCTATATGTTTGAAGATCAATGTGTGTCCCCCTTCAAAATTGTGTGATAATTGTGCCATAGCGTCCAAACAAAGTAAGGACAGTATTGCCACAGATAGTAAAGTTGCCCAAGATGATTCATCAGATGAAGGGAGTAGAAATAGTTCTACATCATCTCCTTCTGTGTCTACACCAGTTTTGCCCACGCAGGAGGCCCCTAGTACTTCTAGCGCGCCAATGCTTATTACTATGCAACAATTAACGGCAGTAATGGATAACTCCATAGCAAATATTTTATCCAAAATGCCTGCATATCAGAGAAAGCGTGATTGCTCTGTTTTAAACACTGTAGAGCAGGATGGCGCTGATGATAATTGTTCTGTCATACCCTCACACCAATCTGAAGGGGTCATGAGGGAGGTTTTGTCGGATGGGGAAATTTCAGATTCAGGTAAAATTTCTCAACAGGCAGAACCTGATGTTGTGACATTTAAATTTAAATTAGAGCATCTCCGTGCACTGCTTAAGGAGGTGTTATCTACTCTGGATGATTGTGACAACCTGGTCATTCCAGAAAAATTATGCAAGATGGATAAGTTCCTAGAGGTTCCGGTGCACCCTGACGCTTTTCCTATACCCAAGCGGGTGGCAGATATAGTGAATAAGGAGTGGGAGAAGCCCGGCATACCTTTTGTCCCCCCTCCTATATTTAAGAAATTATTTCCTATGGTCGACCCCAGAAAGGACTTATGGCAGACAGCCCCTAAGGTCGAGGGGGCAGTTTCTACGTTAAACAAGCGCTCTACTATTCCTATTGAGGATAATTGTGCTTTTCAAAGATCCTACAGCAAGGTTACCTCCTGCAACCCATTTCGTGCATTGTTCCTGTCACTACGGCAGCGTGGTTCTGGTTCGAGGAACTAGAAAAGTCGCTCAGTAGAGAGACTCCGTATGAGGAGGTTATGGACAGAGTTCACGCACTCAAGTTGGCTAATTCTGTTATTTTAGATGCCGCTTTGCAAATAGCTAGATTAGCGGCGAAAAATTCAGGGTTTGCAATTGTGGCGCGCAGAGCGCTTTGGCTAAAGTCTTGGTCAGCGGATGTATCTTCCAAGACAAAATTGCTTAATATCCCCTTCAAGGGTAAGACTCTCTTTGGGCCAGAATTGAAAGAGATTATTTCAGACATCACTGGGGGAAAGGGCCATGCCCTCCCACAAGATAGGCCTTTCAAAGCCAAGAATAAGTCTAATTTTCGTTCCTTTCGCAATTTCAGGAACGGACCGGCCTCTAACTCTGCATCCTCTAAACAAGAGGGTAATGCCTCTCAAACCAAACCAGCCTGGAAACCGGCGCAAGGCTGGAACAAGGGTAAGCAGGCCAAGAAGCCTGCTGCTACTAACAAAACAGCATGAAGGAGTAGCCCCCGATCCGGGACCGGATCTAGTAGGGGGCAGACTCTCTCTCTTTGCTCAGGCTTGGGCAAGAGATGTTCAGGATCCCTGGACACTAGAAATAGTTTCTCAGGGTTATCTTCTGGAATTCAAGGAACTACCCCCAAGGGGAAGGTTCCACATGTCTCACTTATCCTCAAACCAAATAAAGAGACAGGCATTCTTACATTGTGTAGAAGACCTGTTAAAGATGGGAGTGATAAACCCAGTTCCAACGGCGGAACAAGGAATGGGATTTTACTCAAATCTGTTTGTAGTTCCCAAAAAAGAGGGAACTTTCAGACCAATTCTGGATTTAAAGATCCTAAACAAATTTCTCAGAGTACCATCGTTCAAAATGGAAACCATTCGAACGATTCTACCCACAATCCAGGAAGGTCAATTTATGACTACCGTGGATCTAAAGGATGCGTATCTACATATTCCTATCCACAAAGAACATCATCAGTTCCTAAGGTTCGCCTTTCTGGACAAACATTACCAGTTTGTGGCCCTCCCATTCGGGTTAGCCACTGCTCCAAGGATTTTCACAAAGGTACTCGGATCCCTTCTAGCGGTTCTAAGACCAAGGGGCATTGCAGTAGTACCGTACTTGGACGACATTCTAATACAAGCGTCGTCTCTTTCAAAGGCAAAGGCTCACACAGACATCGTTCTGGCCTTTCTCAGATCTCACGGATGGAAGGTGAACATAGAAAAAAGTTCCCTGTCTCCGTCGACAAGAGTTCCCTTCTGGGGAACAATAATAGATTCTTTAGAAATGAGGATTTTCCTGACAGAAGTCAGAAAGTCAAAACTTCTAAACGCTTGTCAAGTTCTTCATTCTATTCCTCGTCCTTCCGTAGCTCAGTGCATGGAAGTAGTAGGATTGATGGTTGCAGCAATGGACATAGTTCCTTTTGCGCGAATTCATCTAAGACCATTACAACTGTGCATGCTGAAACAGTGGAATGGGGACTATACAGACTTGTCTCCAGTGATTCAAGTAGATCAGAAGACCAGAGACTCACTCCGTTGGTGGCTAACCCTGGACCACCTGTCCCAGGGAATGAGCTTCCGGAGACCAGAGTGGGTCATCGTCACGACCGACGCCAGTCTAGTGGGCTGGGGCGCGGTCTGGGAATCCCTGAAAGCTCAGGGACTATGGTCTCGGGAAGAGTCTCTTCTCCCGATAAACATTCTGGAACTGAGAGCGATATTCAATGCTCTCAGGGCTTGGCCTCAACTAGCAAAGGCCAGATTCATAAGATTCCAATCAGACAACATGACGACTGTTGCTTATATCAATCATCAGGGGGGAACAAGGAGTTCCCTGGCGATGAAAGAAGTGACCAAAATAATAAAATGGGCAGAGGATCACTCCTGCCACCTATCTGCAATCCACATCCCACTTGTGGAAAACTGGGAGGCGGATTATCTGAGTCGTCAGACATTCCATCCGGGGGAGTGAGAACTCCACCCGGAGATCTTTGCCCAGTTGACTCAATTATGGGGCATTCCAGATATGGATCTGATGGCGTCTCGTCAGAACTTCATGGTTCCTTGCTACGGGTCCAGATCCAGGGATCCCAAGGCGACTCTAGTGGATGCACTAGTAGCGCCTTGGACCTTCAACCTAGCCTATGTGTTTCCACCGTTTCCTCTCATTCCCAGGCCGGTAGCCAGGATCAAGCAGGAGAGGGCCTCTGTGATCTTGATAGCTCCTGCGTGGCCACGCAGGACTTGGTATGCAGACCTGGTGAATATGTCATCGGTGCCACCATGGAAACTACCTTTGAGACAGGATCTTCTTGTACAGGGTCCATTCGAACATCCAAATCTGGTCTCCCTCCAGCTGACGGCTTGGAAATTGAACGCTTGATTCTATCAAAGCGTGGGTTTTCAGATTCGGTGATAGATACTCTAGTTCAAGCCAGAAAACCGGTAACTAGAAAAATTTACCATAAAATATGGAAAAGATATATCTGCTGGTGTGAATCCAAGGGATTCTTATGGAATAAGATAAAAATCCCTAAGATTCTTTCCTTTCTACAAGAGGGTTTGGATAAAGGATTATCAGCGAGTTCTCTAAACGGACAGATTTCTGCTTTATCTGTCTTATTACACAAACGACTGGCAGCTGTGCCAGATGTTCAAGCATTTGTTCAGGCTCTGGTTAGGATCAAGCCTGTTTACAGACCTTTGACTCCTCCCTGGAGTTTAAATCTAGTTCTTTCAGTTCTTCAAGGGGTTCCGTTTGAACCTCTACATTCCATAGATATTAAGTTGTTATCTTGGAAAGTTTTGTTTTTGGTTGCTATTTCTTCTGCTAGAAGAGTTTCTGAGTTATCTGCTCTGCAGTGTTCTCCGCCCTATCTGGTGTTCCATGCAGATAAGGTTGTTTTGCGTACTAAGCCTGGTTTTCTTCCAAAGGTTGTTTCTAACAAAAATATTAACCAGGAAATAGTTGTTCCTTCTTTGTGTCCGAATCCAGTTTCAAAGAAGGAACGTTTGTTACACAATTTAGACGTAGTCCGTGCTCTAAAATTCTATTTAGAAGCTACAAAAGAGTTCAGACAAACTTCTTCTCTGTTTGTCGTCTATTCTGGTAAAAGGAGAGGTCAAAAAGCGACTTCTACCTCTCTTTCCTTTTGGCTTAAAAGCATCATCCGATTGGCTTACGAGACTGCCGGACGGCAGCCTCCAGAAAGAATCACAGCTCACTCCACTAGGGCTGTGGCTTCCACATGGGCCTTCAAGAACGAGGCTTCTGTTGATCAGATATGTAAGGCAGCGACTTGGTCTTCCCTGCACACTTTTGCCAAATTTTACAAATTTGATACTTTTGCTTCTTCAAAGGCTATTTTTGGGAGAAAGGTTTTGCAAGCCGTGGTGCCTTCTGTTTAGGTAACCTGATTTGCTCCCTCCCTTCATCCGTGTCCTAAAGCTTTGGTATTGGTTCCCACAAGTAAGGATGACGCCGTGGACCGGACACACCAATGTTGGAGAAAACAGAATTTATGCTTACCTGATAAATTACTTTCTCCAACGGTGTGTCCGGTCCACGGCCCGCCCTGGTTTTTTAATCAGGTTTGATGAATTATTTTCTCTAACTACAGTCACCACGGCACCCTATAGTTTCTCCTGTTTTTTTCCTCCTGTCCGTCGGTCGAATGACTGGGGTGGGAGGAGCCTAGGAGGGACTATATGGACAGCTTTGCTGGGACTCTTTGCCATTTCCTGTTGGGGAAGAGATATTCCCACAAGTAAGGATGACGCCGTGGACCGGACACACCGTTGGAGAAAGTAATTTATCAGGTAAGCATAAATTCTGTTTTTGTGATTCAGATAGAGCATGACATTTTAAGCAACTTTCTAATTTACTCCTATTATCAAATGTTCTTTATTCTCTTGGTATCTTTATTTGAAATGCAAGAATGCATTTTTGGTGAACAACCTAGGTTGTCCTTGCTGATTGGTGGATAAATTCATCCACCAATCAAAAACTGCTGTCCAGAGGTCTGAACCAAGAAAAAAAGCTTAGATGCCTTCTTTTTTTATATAGAAATAGCAAGAGAACGAAGAAACATTGATTATAGGAGTAAATAAGAAAGTTGCTTAAAATTGCATGCTCTATCTGAATAACAAAATACATTTTTTTTGGGTTCAGTGTCCCTTTAAATTAGTTGGGTTTTTAGAATTTACTATAGCTTCCACCTTTTTCTTCTGCGGATTTAGCCCTTCAGAAGTAACTTCATGTCCTAAGACATTTACACGAGTGCGGCACCATTGAGCTTTTTGTAGGGATTATTTGACACCTGCCCTTTTAAGTTGGCTGAGGACGTGTTTAAGCTCTGTGATGTGTTTTTCAAAATCTGTGCTTTTGATTAAAGCATCATCAACATAAGGTCCCCCTTTCCAGTGCATCAGGTATAGCCTTATGCATGAATACAGCAAATTCATGTCCAGAATTTATATATCCAATAGGACGTCTCTGGAATGCATACTGGACCTTTTGGAATGAGAATGCCAGCTTATACTGGTCCTCCTCATGTACCTTTATGGTCCAATATCCCTGTGCACAATCAATGGCAGTGAATATTTTGGATCCCTGTATCTGTGCTAGGCACTGGTCAATATATGGCGCATACTTCAAATGAATAGAGATGGATACAGCACCCACTACTCACTAGTGCACGGAGAGGGCTGACCAAGCCCAAACGATTCAAGTAAAAGAAAGCAGTCTCCAGCAGTGAGCAAAGTGACTTTTATTTCTTTCATGTAATTAGCAAGAGTCCATGAGCTAGTGACGTATGGGATATACATTCCTACCAGGAGGGGCAAAGTTTCCCAAACCTCAAAATGCCTATAAATACACCCCTCACCACACCCACAAATCAGTTTTACAAACTTTGCCTCCTATGGAGGTGGTGAAGTAAGTTTGTGCTAGATTCTACGTTGATATGTGCTCCGCAGCAGGTTGGAGCCCGGTTTTCCTCTCAGCGTGCAGTGGATGTCAGAGGGATGTGAGGAGAGTATTGCCTATTTGAATTCAATTATCTCCTTCTACGGGGTCTATTTCATAGGTTCTCTGTTATCGGTCGTAGAGATTCAGCTCTTACCTCCCTTTTCAGATCGACGATATACTCTTATTTATATACCATTACCTCTGCTGATTTTCGTTTCAGTACTGGTTTGGCTTTCTACAACATGTAGATGAGTGTCCTGGGGTAAGTAAATCTTATTTTCTGTGACACTCTAAGCTATGGTTGGGCACTTTTTTATAAAGTTCTAAATATATGTATTCAAACATTTATTTGCCTTGACTCAGGATGTTCAACATTCCTTATTTCAGACAGTCAGTTTCATATTTGGGATAATGCATATGAATAAATCAATTTTTTTCTTACCTTAAAAATTTGACTTTTTCCCTGTGGGCTGTTAGGCTCGCGGGGGCAGAAAATGCTTCATTTTATTGCGTCATTCTTGGCGCTGACTTTTTTGGTGCAAAAAAAATTTTTCTGTTTCCGGCGTCATATGTGTCGCCGGAAGTTGCGTCATTTTTGACGTTCTTTTGCACCAAAAGTGTCGGCGTTCCGGATGTGGCGTCATTTTTGGCGCCAAAAGCATTTAGGCGCCAAATAATGTGGGCGTCATTTTTGGCGCTAAAAAAATATGGGCGTCACTATTGTCTCCACATTATTTAAGTCTCATTTTTTATTGCTTCTGGTTGCTAGAAGCTTGTTCACTGGCATTTTTTTCCCATTCCTGAAACTGTCATTTAAGGAATTTGATCAATTTTGCTTTATATGTTGTTTTTTCTATTACATATTGCAAGATGTCCCACGTTGCAACTGAGTCAGAAGATACTTCTGGAAAATCGCTGCCTGGGGCTGGAGCTACCAAAGCTAAGTGTATCTACTGTAAACTTATGGTATCTGTTCCTTCAGCTGTTGTTTGTACTGTTTTGTCATGACAAACTGTTAATGCAGATAATATTTCCATTAGTACTGTTACATTACCTGTTACTGTTCTGTCAACATCTAATACTCAGAGTGTTCCTGATAACATAAGAGATTTTGTTTCTAAATCCATTAAGAAGGCTATGTCTGTTATTCCTCCTTCTAGTAAACGTTAAAAGTCTTTTAAAACTTCTCATTTTTCAGATGAATTTTTAAATGAACATCATCATTCTGATTCTGATAATGGTTCTTCTGGTTCAGAGGATTCTGTCTCAGAGGTTGATGCTGATAAATCATTATATTTATTTAAAATGAAATTTATTCGTTCTTTACTTAAAGAAGTCCTAATTGCATTAGAAATTGAGGATTCTGGTCCTCTTGATACTAAATCTAAACGTTTAGATACGTTTTTTAAATCTCCTGTAGTTATTCCAGAAGTTTTTCCTGTCCCTAGTGCTATTTCTGAAGTGATTTCCAGGGAATGGAATAATTTAGGTAATTCATTTACTCCTTCTAAACGTTTTAAGCAATTATATCCTGTGCCATCTGACAGATTAGTTTTGGGACAAAATCCCTAAAGTTGATGGGGCTGTCTCTACTCTTGTTAAGCGTACTACTATTCCTACGGCAGATGGTACTTCCTTAAGGATCCTTTAGATAGGAAAATTGAATCCTTTCTAAGAAAAGCTTACTTGTGTTCAGTTAATCTTCTTAGACCTGCTATATCTTTAGCGGATGTTGCTGCAGCTTCATCTTTTGGTTAGAAGCTTTAGCGCAACAAGTAACAGATCATAATTCTCATAGCATATTTATTCTTCAACATGCTAATAATTTTATTTTTAATGCCATCTTTGATATCATTAGAGTTGATGTTGTCATGAATTCACCGTTCATCGCCGTGTCGCCGCGGCTCCCGGATCTCTTCTGGGTTCCTACGTCACGTTGCTAGGCAACGTGACGCATTCTCTGACAACCCCTATGACGTGGCGGCCTCTCTCTGCCTTTAAATCTCGGCGGGAGATTTACTCGGTGCCCGTTTGTTCTCTTCTGCCGGTCCCTGTCTAAGTGAGTACAATCTTGTGAAATCTGACCCTATCCTTCTAGACATTGTTTTGCCAATGCCTCTTGCTTCCAAATCTTGTTTGCCTGCTAACCTGCCTAAAGGACATTATCATTTGTTTGCGGACACCTGCTTAAAGGGACATTATTTTTGTTTGCTTTAATCCTGCTAATAAGGACATTATCATTTGTTTGCCTACAATCTTGCTTAAAAGGACATTATCATTTGTTTGCTTACAATCTTGCTTAAAAGGACATTATCATTTGTTTGCGGACACCTGCTTAAAGGGACATTATCTTTGTTTGTTTTAATCCTGCTAATAAGGACATTATCATTTGCTTGCTTACAATCTTGCTTAAAAGGACATTATCATTTGTTTGCTTACAATCTTGCTTAAAAGGACATTATCATTTGTTTGCGGACACCTGCTTAAAGGGACTTTATCTTTGTTTGCTTTAATCCTGCTAATAAGGACATTATCATTTCTTTGCTGACAATCCTGCTTAAAAGGACATTAACATTTGTTTGCGGACACCTGTTTAAAGGGACTTTATTTTTGTTTGCTTTATTTCTGCTAAAAGGACATTATTATTTTGTTTGCTAACAACCTGCTTAAAGGGACATTCTTAGTTTGTTGCAAACCTGCAAGAAAGAAACATATTCATTTATCCACTATCAACCTGCTTAAAGGGACATAAGCTTTGTTTGTTTCTATTTTCCTGAGAAAGGAACGCTATCTCCTGTAAATCAATTCTATCCTCAAGAAGATATTTTTAATTACTATTCTTTTGGGAAGTTCTGATACCCTGCTTATTTTGTTTCCTGAGTGGGTCACGTCCTGGATATTTCTCAGTGTGCTAGCGTGTGTTTTAATATCCACGCTAGCAGTTGGGTTAAATCCTGAACTGACTAAATACGGCTGACATTACAAACGGGCCATAAATGGACCCCACTGAATTATCCATGGCCGTGACTCACCAGGGACAGTTACTGGGATCTCATGCTACCCACTTGCAATCCTTGGATACTAAGCTGGATCAAATCACTACATTATTACAGAGCTTGGTTGCTCCTATCCCTCCCAATCCTAACATTGAGGCATCTCCTCCTCCTATTCCCAACAACCAATCACAAGGACATTTGAGTCCTAGGATTCCTCTTCCAGATAAATATGATGGGAATCCTGAAGATTGTAGGGTTTTTTTGAATCAATGTCGACTTCACTTTCGTAACAGTCCTACCCTTTTTGCTACTCCCTCATCTCGGATTACATTCCTTATTTCCTTAATGAAAGGAAGAGCTTTGGCCTGGGTATCACCTCTGTTAGAAAAAGATGATCTTATACTTCAGGATGTGGATGCTTTTCTTTCTGTTTTTTCTAACGTGTTTGACAAACCTGGAAGGACTTCCGCTGCTGAAGCTTCTCTATTAGACCTACGTCAGGGTGGTCAATCAGTGTCTCAATATGCCATTGAGTTCCGCACTCTTGCATCTGAAACTAATTGGAATCAGGGAGCTCTTAGAGCAGCTTTTCGCAAAGGACTTTCAGAACGTCTCAAAGATGAATTGGTGTATCGGGAACTTCCAGACTCCCTAGAAGCCTTAATAAATCTTTGCATCAGTCTTGATTCTAGATATCGTGAACGCCAACAAGAAAGAGAAAGAAATCAGAGGTCCTCAACTCGAACTCCTTTTCGTCTGGCTCCTCGTTTTTCTAACCCGGTAACAACTGCCTCTCCTTCTCCTGATCAAGCTGAACCTATGGAAGTAGGAACCATAAAATTAACCGAAACTGAGCGTTTGAGAAGACGTTCTCTTGGCCTGTGTCTATACTGTGGCCTTAAAGGGCATTTATTAAGGGATTGTCCTACCAGGCCAGTAAAAGCCAGGGCTTAACTTCTGTCCAGGGAACTAAGTTAAGCCAAAAACAAGTTCATTCCCTCTATAATAAACTCTTTGTTCCTGTAACCCTTCAATTGGGTGATAACAAGATTCATACCCAAGCTCTTATTGATTCTGGTGCTGGAGGAGTGTTCATTGACTCCACTTTTGTGTCTACTCACACTATTCCCTTACTAAGAAAGAAGTTTTCAGTTTCCGTCTCTACTGTTAGTGGAGATCCTTTGGGTTCCGGACTCATCCAGTTTACTACTATACCCATACTTTTTTCTGTCGGAGTACTTCATTGTGAGAGGATATGTTTTGATGTGATTACTACTCCTCAATTTCCCATAATCCTGGGTCTTCCTTGGCTTCAGTTACATAATCCTACCTTTTCTTGGACCCATGGTGAACTCACCTCCTGGGGATTATCTTGCCATACTAACTGTCTTCAACCACTTACTAAAATACCACTCACTATTGCTCTTACTACCGACACTTCTGGTCCTCTACCTACGCAGTATCAAGATTTTGTCGATGTCTTTTCTAAAAAAGAAGCAGAACGTCTTCCTCCTCATCGTTCATTTGATTGCCCTATTGATCTTCTTCCTGGAGCTCCTTATCCTCGAGGCAAAACTTACCCACTTTCTAGGCCTGAAAATGTAGCCTTGGAAGAATATATCAAAGATAATTTGGCCAGAGGATTCATTCGACCCTCCTCTTCTCCTGTAGGGGCTGGGTTCTTCTTTGTGGGAAAGAAGGATGGCGGACTGCGACCTTGTATCGATTACAGAGGGTTAAATCAAATTACCATCAAGAACAGTTATCCTTTACCCCGAATACCTGAATTATTCACATATCTTCAAGGTTCCACCATTTTTACCAAGCTCGATCTCCGTGGAGCATACAATCTTATCCGTATGCGCAAGGGTGATGAGTGGAAGACAGCCTTTAACACTCGATTTGGGCATTATGAGTATCTTGTCATGCCGTTTGGGCTATGTAATGCCCCTGCTGTTTTTCAACACTTCGTGAATGAGATTTTTCGGGATTTCTTGAATATTTTTGTTATCATTTATCTTGACGATATATTAATTTTTTCTCAAAACTACCAAGATCATATACATCACGTCAGGAAAGTACTTCAACGTTTAAGAGATAACCATCTATTTGCTAAACTGGAGAAATGTTCTTTTCATCAAAGGTCCATTCCCTTTTTGGGATATGTAATCTCTGAATCAGGATTTGAAATGGATCCAACTAAACTCTCTGCCATTTTGGAGTGGCCTAAACCTGATTCTCTTAAAGCTCTGCAACGTTTCCTGGGATTTGCCAGTTATTACAGGAAATTCATCAAAGGTTTTGCTACTATAACGTCACCTCTTTCGTCTCTCACCAGGAAAGGACAAAACTGTAAAGATTGGCCTCCTGAAGCTGTTGAAGCTTTTGATTCTCTCAAAAAAGCTTTCTCTTCTGCACCTATCCTGCGTCACCCAAATCCGGATTTTCAATTTATTCTTGAAGTGGATGCTTCTTCAGTTGCTGCTGGGGCTGTTCTTTCCCAACGTATACCTGACACAGGAAAGAGCCATCCTGTGGGATTCTTCTCCAAGAAATTTTCTCCTTCTGAATTAAATTATGATGTAGGTAATAAGGAGTTACTTGCTATTAAAATGGCACTGGATGAATGGAGGCATTGGTTGGAAGGCACTTCTTTGCCGTTTACTATACTCACAGATCATAAAAACCTTCTCTATCTTCAAACGGCCAAACGACTGAACTCCAGACAAGCACGTTGGTCTTTCTTCTTCTCACGTTTTCATTACAATCTGTCTTATATTCCCGGTTCTAAGAACATCAAGGCTGACGCCCTTTCCAGACAATTTCAAGATACTTCAACTCCTGAATCTGGTACCATACTTCAACCTCATAAAGTCTTAGCCCAGTTATCAACCTCGTGGTTACATGACTTACAATCTGATCAAAAGGATCTTCCTTTGTCTTGCAAACCTCCTGATGGCCTACTCTTTGTTCCTAAACGTCTTCGTTCCAAGATTCTATATTGGGCTCACGACAGTCCTCTCTCTGGACATCCTGGCATCAGTAACACCGCTCGAAGGCTCAAGCAACATGTCTGGTGGCCTACTCTGTCTCAAGATGTTACAGATTATGTCTCAGTATGTACACAGTGTGCCAGCAATAAGACTCCTCGTCAACTTCCCTCCGGTTTGCTTCAACCGTTACCCATTCCTCATCAGCCTTTGACCCATTTATCCATGGATTTTATTACCGATCTTCCTCTTTCAGCTGGAAACAACACTATCTGGGTGGTTGTTGACAGGTTCACTAAGACAGCTCACTTCATTCCTTTACCTGGTTTACCATCTGCCAAAAGACTTTCCGAACTTTTTCTCTTACACATTGTGAGATTACATGGCTTCCCTCTGAACATTGTTTCGGATAGAGGAGTACAATTTGTTTCTCGGTTTTGGAGATCACTCTGTAAACACTTTGGAACAACTATCTCTTTGTCTACTTCACATCATCCGGAGTCTAATGGCCAAACCGAAAGGGTTAACCAGTGCCTTGAAACTTATTTGAGGCATTATGTGGATCATCATCATTCTAATTGGACTGGTTACCTTCCACTGGCAGAATTGGCTCATAACACACGTTACAACTCCTCTCTTCGGACCTCTCCTTTTCATGCAGCCTATGGATTTCAACCCAGAACGTTTCCTCTACACACCTCTTCCACTGAAAATCCTGCTTCTGATCTATCCGCCAGGAGGTTAACTCGTCATTGGAAGAAGATACGCCTTCTTCTTTCCAAGGCTTCTGAACGTTATAAGTTCTATTCTGATCTTCGGCGACGGAGGGCTCCCAAATATCGGCCTGGCGATAAGGTTTGGGTTTCTTCACGTCATCTTCGCCTCAAGCAGCCTTCCACCAAATTGAGACCACGATATGTGGGTCCTTTCCGAATACTGGGTCAAGTATGTCCTACTGCTTACCGAATTGCTCTGCCCAAGACCCTCAAAGCCCATCCGGTATTTCACGTATCTCTTTTGAAACCTGTATTATCTAATAGGTATTCTAAACCTCTGCTCAAACCTCCACCTCTTTTGATTCATGGCCAACCTGAATTTGAGGTCAGTCACATCCTGGATTCCAAACTTTGTGGTAAGAAACTGTATTATCTCATTCATTGGAAAGGTTATCCTGTTACAGAACGATCCTGGGAACCTGCCCGGCAGGTGCGTGCCCCTGCCTTAATTAAGGCCTTTCACAAGTTTCACCCTACTAGGCCTGGTCCTGTCCTTGGGGGGGGGGGTGATGTCATGAATTCACCGTTCATCGCCGTGTCGCCGCGGCTCCCGGATCTCTTCTGGGTTCCTACGTCACGTTGCTAGGCAACGTGACGCATTCTCTGACAACCCCTATGACGTGGCGGCCTCTCTCTGCCTTTAAATCTCGGCGGGAGATTTACTCGGTGCCCGTTTGTTCTCTTCTGCCGGTCCCTGTCTAAGTGAGTACAATCTTGTGAAATCTGACCCTATCCTTCTAGACATTGTTTTGCCAATGCCTCTTGCTTCCAAATCTTGTTTGCCTGCTAACCTGCCTAAAGGACATTATCATTTGTTTGCGGACACCTGCTTAAAGGGACATTATTTTTGTTTGCTTTAATCCTGCTAATAAGGACATTATCATTTGTTTGCTTACAATCTTGCTTAAAAGGACATTATCATTTGTTTGCTTACAATCTTGCTTAAAAGGACATTATCATTTGTTTGCGGACACCTGCTTAAAGGGACATTATCTTTGTTTGTTTTAATCCTGCTAATAAGGACATTATCATTTGCTTGCTTACAATCTTGCTTAAAAGGACATTATCATTTGTTTGCTTACAATCTTGCTTAAAAGGACATTATCATTTGTTTGCGGACACCTGCTTAAAGGGACTTTATCTTTGTTTGCTTTAATCCTGCTAATAAGGACATTATCATTTCTTTGCTGACAATCCTGCTTAAAAGGACATTAACATTTGTTTGCGGACACCTGTTTAAAGGGACTTTATTTTTGTTTGCTTTATTTCTGCTAAAAGGACATTATTATTTTGTTTGCTAACAACCTGCTTAAAGGGACATTCTTAGTTTGTTGCAAACCTGCAAGAAAGAAACATATTCATTTATCCACTATCAACCTGCTTAAAGGGACATAAGCTTTGTTTGTTTCTATTTTCCTGAGAAAGGAACGCTATCTCCTGTAAATCAATTCTATCCTCAAGAAGATATTTTTAATTACTATTCTTTTGGGAAGTTCTGATACCCTGCTTATTTTGTTTCCTGAGTGGGTCACGTCCTGGATATTTCTCAGTGTGCTAGCGTGTGTTTTAATATCCACGCTAGCAGTTGGGTTAAATCCTGAACTGACTAAATACGGCTGACAGATGTCAGGTATATGTCTCTAGCTATTTTAGCTAGAAGAGCTTTATGGCTTAAGACTTGGAATGCTGTTATGTCTTCTAAGTCTACTCTGCTTTCCCTTTCTTTCCAGGGTAATAATCGTTTTCGTTCCTTTTGTAATTGTCACAACAAGGAACAAAAACCTGATCCTTCATCCTCAGGAGCGGTATCAGTTTGGAAACCATCTCCAGTCTGGAATAAATCCAAGCCTTTTAGAAAGTCAAAGCCAGCTCCTAAGTCCACATGAAGGTGCGGCCCTCATTCCAGCTCAGCTGGTAGGGGGCAGATTACATTTTTTCTAAGAAATTTGGATCAATTCCGTTCACAATCTTTGGATTCAGAACATTGTTTCAGAAGGGTACAGAATTGGCTTCAAGATAAGGCCTCCTGCAAAGAGATTTTTTCTTTCCCGTGTCCCAGTAAACCCAGCAAAGGCTCAAGCATTTCTGAAATGTGTTTCAGATCTAGAGTTGACTGGAGTAATTTTGCCAGTTCCAGTTCTGGAACAGGGACTGGGGTTTTATTCAAATCTCTTCATTGTACCAAAGAAGGAAAATTCCTTCAGACCAGTTCTGGATCTAAAAATATTGAATCGTTATGTAAGGATACCAACATTCAAAATGGTAACTGTAAGGACTATCCTGCCTTTTGTTCAACAAGGGCATTATATGTCTACTATAGATTTACAGGATGCATATCTGCATATTCCGATTCATCCAGATCACTATCAGTTTCTGAGATTCTCTTTCCTAGACAAGCATTACCAGTTTGTGGCTCTGCCGTTTGGCCTAACTACAGCTCCAATAATTTTTACGAAGGTTCTCAGTGCCCTTCTGTCTGTAATCAGAGAACAGGGTATTGTGGTATTCCTTATTTGGACGATATCTTGGTACTTGCTCAGTCTTCACATTTAGCAGAATCTCATTCGAATCGACTTGTGTTGTTTCTTCAACATCATGGTTGGAGGATCAATTTACCAAAAAGTTCATTGATTCCTCAGACTTAGGTAACCTTTTTAGGTTTTCAGATAGATTCAGTATCCATGACTCTATCTTTGATAGACATGAGACGTCTAAAGTTGATATCAGCTTGTTGAAACCTTCAGTCACAATCTTTCCCTTCGGTAGCCTTATGCATGGAAATTCTAGGTCTTATGACTGCGGCATCGGACGCGATCCCCTTTGCTCGTTTTCACATGCGGCCTCTTCAGCTCTGTATGCTGAACCAGTGGTGCAGGGATTACACAAAGATATCTCAATTAATATCTTTAAAACCGATTGTACGACACTCTCTGACATGGTGGACAGATCACCATCGTTTAGTTCAGGGGGCTTCTTTTGTTCTTCCGACCTAGACTGTAATTTCAACAGATGCAAGTCCTACAGGTTGGGGAGCTGTGTGGGGGTCTGACAGCACAAGGGGTTTGGGAATCTCAGGAGGTGAGATTACCGATCAATATTTTGGAACTCCGTGCAATTTTCAGAGCTCTTCAGTCTTGGCCTCTTCTAAAGAGAGAATCGTTCATTTGTTTTCAAACAGACAATGTCACAACTGTGGCATACATCAATCATCAAGGAGGGACTCACAGTCCTCTGGCTATGAAAGAAGTATCTCGAATTCTGGTATGGGCGGAATCCAGCTCCTGTCTAGTTTCTGCGGTTCATATCCCAGGTATAGACAATTGGGAAGCGGATTATCTCAGTCGCCATACGTTTCATCCGGGCGAATGGTCTCTTCTCCCAGAGGTATTTCTTCAGATTGTTCAAATATGGGGTCTTCCAGAAATAGATCTGATGGTGTCTCATCTAAACAAGAAACTTCCCAGGTATCTGTCCAGATCCAGGGATCCTCAAGCGGAAGCAGTGGATGCGTTGTCACTTCCTTGGAAGTATCATCCTGCCTATATCTTTCCGCCTCTAGTTCTTCTTCCAAGAGTAATCTCCAAGATTCTGAAGGAATGCTCATTTGTTCTGCTGGTGGCTCCAGCATGGCCTCTCAGGTTTTTGGTATGCAGATCCTGTCCGGATGGCCTCTTGCCAACCGTGGACTCTTCCGTTAAGACCAGACCTTCTGTCACAAGGTCCTTTTTTTCCATCAGGATCTCAAATCCTTAAATTTAAAGGTATGGAGATTGAACGCTTGATTCTTAGTCAAAGAGGTTTCTCTGACTCTGTGATTAATACTATGTTACAGGCTCGTAAATCCGTATCTAGGGAGATATATTATAGTCTGGAAGACTTATATTTCTTGGTGTCTTTCTCATCATTTTTCCTGGCATTCTTTTAGAATTCCGAGAATTTTACAGTTTCTTCAGGATGGTTTGGATAAAGGTTTGTCTGCAAGTTCCTTGAAAAGACAAATCTCTGCTCTTTCTGTTCTTTTTCACAGAAAGATTGTTAATCTTCCTGATATTCATTGTTTTGTACAAGCTATGGTTCGTATAAAACCTGTCATTAAGTCAATTTCTCCTCCTTGGAGTTTGAATTTGGTTCTGGGGGCTCTTCAAGCTCCTCCGTTTGAACCTATGCATTCTTTGGACATTAAATTACTTTCTTGAAAAGTTTTGTTCCTTTTGGCCATCTCTTCTGCCAGAAGAGTTTCTGAATTATCTGCTCTTTCTTGTGAGTCTCCTTTTCTGTTTTTTCATCAGGATAAGGCGGTGTTGCGAACTTCTTTTAAATTTTTACCTAAGGTTGTGAATTCTAACAACATTAGTAGAGAAATTGTGGTTCCTTCATTATGTCCTAATCCTAAGAATTCTAAGGAGAAATCATTGCTTTCTTTGGATGTAGTTAGAGCTTTGAAATATTATGTTGAAGCTACTAAGAATTTCCGAAAGACTTCTAGTCTATTTGTTATCTTTTCCGGTTCTAGGAAAGGTCAGAAGGCTTCTGCCATTTCTTTGGCATCTTGGTTGAAATCTTTAATTCATCATGCTTATGTCGAGTCGGGTAAAACTCCGCCTCAAAGGATTACAGCTCATTCTACTAGGTCAGTTTCTACTTCCTGGGCGTTTAGGAATGAAGCTTCGGTTGTTCAGATTTGCAAAGCAGCAACTTGGTCTTCTTTGCATACTTTTACTAAATTCTACCATTTTGATGTGTTTTCTTCTTCTGAAGCAGTTTTTGGTAGAAAAGTACTTCAGGCAGCTGTTTCAGTTTGATTCTTCTGCTTATAATTTCAGTTTTTTTCATTATAAGTTTTAAACTTTGTTTGGGTGTGGATTATTTTCAGCGGAATTGGCTGTCTTTATTTTATCCCTCCCTCTCTAGTGACTCTTGCGTGGAAGATCCACATCTTGGGTAGTCATTATCCCATACGTCACTAGCTCATGGACTCTTGCTAATTACATGAAAGAAAACATAATTTATGTAAGAACTTACCTGATAAATTCATTTCTTTCATATTAGCAAGAGTCCATGATGCCCACCCTTTTTTGTGGTGGTTATGATTTTTTTGTATAAAGCACAATTATTCCAATTCCTTATTTATGCTTCGCACTTTTTTTCTTATCACCCCACTTCTTGGCTATTCGTTAAACTGATTTGTGGGTGTGGTGAGGGGTGTATTTATAGGCATTTTGAGGTTTGGGAAACTTTGCCCCTCCTGGTAGGAATGTATATCCCATACGTCACTAGCTCATGGACTCTTGCTAATATGAAAGAAATGAATTTATCAGGTAAGTTCTTACATAAATTATGTTTTTTAAACACAGGTCAAATACAGCAACGTTTCCGGCTAACAATAAGCCCTTTCTCAAGCCTGACATAAATTAAACAAAACACCATTTAAATAGCCATATTGGCGCCAAACAATTGTGAAAAAATTGCACATATATCGCCCTCAGTGGTGGACTTGAATATTGCATGTCAAAATGTGTTACAAAATATTTTACATTGTATATATTGCACAAATTCAATAACCAACTTCATAAGTAAAGTGCCAAGTGATCCTATAAAAATGAAAATAAAAAGTAAAAAATTAGAATAATAAAAATAATATTAGTGACAACTAAATTCAATGTGAATATATTAGTGAAAATAAATATATTAAATATTCATATTTATTAGAATTTAAAATTTAAAATTAATCACAATACTCATATCAAAATCTCTTAATTACCATATATATATAGGAACACAATCAATCGAATGGACTATATATAGATTAAAAAATTGATATATATGGGAATCCTTCAACAAAGGATACCCATATTACAATAAGTCAGAAATTTAAAAACTAATGGGTACTCAGTAAATATATAGGTAATGTCAAATTTGGGGAAAAATCTCCAAAAGAATGTACACTTAGCACTCTAATTCCCTAATCTGGAATTTTGTCTGAGTTACAAGATGGCGGCTCATATGGATTGAATTTAAAACATAACTTTTATTGAACTATGTATTAAAATAAATGGAATGGACAATACATTTAAAAACCCAGGAATGATTCAACTAATAAAGGAATTCTAAACAGAGTTGTAATTAACCATGTAAATAACTGCTATAATGTCAATAGCATTTATAAATAACTAGACTGGGATTTCAACCGATTCTATGCGTTATCAGGTTCTAATACTAGTGGGAGTAACCCACAAGATTGTTAGAACATTCTTATATATAGTAAGTATTCTTAAGACAATATCAGGCTATGTAGTGTGGTGGTTATGGTATCATGTGGTATACCATATACTTTAATATGGGGTTCAGTGTAATATTGATGCTCATTCAAAATTATCCCCAAATGGGTACACTGAGCTGAATATTGATTGACCCCTGTAATGATATTTATGTCTCAATTTTAATGACTTTATAATTGATAACTTGATTCAGTGAGCTGATAGTAGACCCAAAGTTAATAAATAGTTAAACACCTTTATATGGGTGTCATCAGTCTACTAGTGGCTATCGTAAAAATATTCAAGAATCTGGCTGATATCCAAATTGCTATAGTGTATTTATGGTTCTTAAAGTCTCTGATTTATTCCAAATTATGGTAGACCATTAAGTATTTGATGCAGTTCTAATAGCACAGCAAGTTGATTGCTGATATGCCTTATTATTGAACTAGAGTTTGTATATCCATGTTCATCTAATATATATAGCTCCTCTGTAAACTAAGCAGCTAATTGTAATATCAGTAAACTTTAGGCCATGATTATTGATCTCTTATACTATCTTATCTTCTAAGTAAGTCTCTATAAATAATAATATAGATATATCTTATATAAGGAGCCTACGGTGAGGTATAAAATGATTTATATAGGTCAATAAATGTGACTTGTTAATTCAATATTATCAGGGTCGCCTACTGCAGCTCCGTTATTTTGCTGCAAATAAGTGTACTTCAGCCGCAAAATAAATTAACAAAGCCAAAGCCAAAAGTTGTAAGTTAGTAGCCACTTAGTTTCTAGGAGTATTTCAATGACAGCGTGTCAATAAGGATACTAGGTTTTTACTTTTAAGGCAGTTGGTTCATCGCTAATAGAAAGCTGACACAAACAGTGATACAATGTCAGTGACTACCCATAGTAATAGTAATAATTTAACCACCTTGAAAACTGATTATCTGTGGTTTAAATCAGTTTCCCACAGTGGTATCTTATTTTCAATGTGTCTTTGCAGCGTTACTCGCCGTACTGTTTGTTAAATAAAAGCCATTAAGTCTGGCTTGTTAGTTAAGTATTAACTACAAAGACTAAGTAAGTCATCGGTATACCGCTGCTTTAAATAATTACAAGTCAGTCACCATTTAAATAACAGAATCAACGATTTCCTGAAAATTAAAACTTATATAACACTATAAGGAGCCCATTTTACTCCCAACCTCCCCTGACATGTTTCGCCGAGCAATTCGGCTTTATCAAAGGGTTTTACGGAGGTGAAGACTTGGCGGGTATTTCAACCCACTGACTCCGCCTTTCTTTAGCTTGTCATTAGTTTTTAGCCAATCCTGAGTGGGGGTGTGTATGTTTACCTTTACCCACGTTGGCGGAGGGTGCGTGATCATCCCTGTTATATTTACTTTAGAGAGCAATGGTTTACGGTTGGAATTTGAATATTGGATACATCAGTATGTATATAAATATATCCATTTATGTAAAAGACCATCTTTGTAATGGTATAAATTGGTACATTTATATAATATTCATAGAAAGGTCCAATCGTTACAGTGATTGTTTAGCATAATCAAGAGTATCAGTACCTAGAATACTTGATTTATCTTTTGACTTTGAATACATTTTTTACATTTTTTTGAAGAGTGGAATTATGTGTCACACTAGAAGGATGCACTAATGTATATACACAAGATGAAATGTTATTATAACATATGTTTAATTATTCTTGTGCATTAATATACATATGCTGTTGTTTAAAAATTGAGAATGAAGACCTAAAAATTATAAATCTATCTACAAAAATTCTTTCAGAGGAGCATGTAAAAGTATTATCTAAAGGCATGTCATTCTGCCCTAGTACAAGCCTGAACAAATTTGAAATTATAAAAGATATCCATTTGTTCTTGAGAAAACTACTGCTCAAGAAACAATTCAATCAAACTAACAATTCAGTAGATAATCAGAATCTAAGCAACTTAACAACTGAGGAGAGAGAGACCTTACAAGATCTTGAAGACCTACTGTCTGAAAATGAATCCACAATATCTAGAAACTGGCGTAAACAACTGAATCACAAATCCAATTATCTACCAAAATTATCGAATGCACCTTGTATACAGATCTTTAATGAAGTGGTATGCACTGAAATTGCAGAATTAAAAATACACCCTACCAAGACAAATTTATCCAAAAAGGAAAAACAAGCCTTAGCTGAAATTAAAGACTGGGACGATGTGGTAATTCGCTAAGCAGACAAAGGTGGGAATATAGTCATCTGGCCTAATGAAATGTATATGCAAGAAGTGGAAAAACAATTAAAAAATACCACCTGTTACAAAAAACTCTGGAACTGTCCACTAGAACAGTTCAAAGAGAAGTATTCAAGTCTAATAATGAATGCGAGAGTAAATGGTGTCATTACTGCAAAGGAAAAGAAATTTCTAACGGTTAATATGCCCAAGATCTCGACGTTTTACTGTATACCCAAAATACACAAAAATAAAGAACATCCACCTGGACGCCCGATTGTATCGGGAATAGACAATCTAACTGAAAAAGCCAGTAAATATGTGGACAGTAGACTGAGAGAGTTTCTGACACAAATTCCCTCATACATCAGAGACACCACAGAAGTTTTGCAACAGCTACAGGATATCTGGTTAAATGACAACACATGGCTAGTGACAGCTGATGTAGAGGCTTTATATACCAGCATAAGCCATAAACTTGGCCTCCAATCAGTTAAATACTACTTAGATATGTCTGCAGAAGAAAATCTAAATCACAATGAGTTCATTCTGAAACTACTTGAATTTGTACTAACTAAAAACTTTTTTGTGTTCAACAATCGGTACTACCTTCAAACCCAAGGAACAGCAATGGGTACAGCATGCGCACCAACCTATGCGAATTTATTCCTAGGTTGGTGGGAGCAAACAACTGTATTTTCTGACAAATATGATATGTATACTAAATTCATCCCCTGTTGGCTTAGATTTATAGATGACATTCTATTCATCTGGGAAGGCACTAAAGAGAAACTTGACGAGTTCTTAACAGAACTAAACATCAATCAACTTAATATAAAACTAACATATCATAAAAGCCAAAAAGAAGTGCCCTTCTTGGATTTGTTAATATTCAAGAAACCTAATGGCCAGATAGGGACAGATCTATACAGAAAATCCACAGCAACAAATACACTACTATTTCGCACAAGTGATCATGCACCAAATACCATCAAATCACTTCCAATTGGAGAGTTCCTGAGAACTAAAAGAAACTGCTCAGAAGAATCTTTGTTTAATAAAAGAGCACAAGAATTGGAGGAAAGACTACAAACACGAGGGTACAGTAAAACATCTATTAGAAAGGCCAAAAAAAGAGCCCGTTCAACTAATAGAAAAGAATTATTACAATCAAAAAGCAAAAAATCTGATGGCAAAACAAGGCTTATTATGACATACAACTCTAATAGTAAACAAGTCATTGATGTGATAAACAAACATTGGAAAATCTTACAATCAGATACTGTACTAAAACAACATCTAGGCAATAGAGTTGATGTAAGCTACAGAAGAAGCAAAAATCTGAAAGATATGATAAGTCCAAGCCATTTTGTGGAAAAAAGGAAAACTATCAAGAAAACTACTGTACAAGGCTCATACCCTTGTGGTACATGCAGTAGTTGTAAACATATGAAAAAAACTCACAGAATAAAAGATAGATTCGGTAAATCTCATGACATAAAGACATATATCAGTTGTAACTCATTAGGAGTAATTTATATGCTTAAATGTGGATGCCCAAAAATATATATAGGCATGACGACACGCAAATTGCGAACCCGCCTACAAGAACATCTTCGCAATATAAAAAACGCGGAGAAAGACCTACATGACAAGAAAAATCTTACGTCAGTGGCCTATCATTTTCTAAAGTACCATAAAGGGAAAAACACCTCACTTACTTGTGCAGGAATTCAAAAGATCAGTTTGGGTATAAGAGGAGGGGATTTATCTAAAAATCTTCTACAACATGAAAGTAGATGGATCTTTTTAATGAACTCAGTTCAACCAGAAGGACTGAATGAACACAATAATTACTTTACATACCTATAAGTAAATAAACATTCTTTCTAAAATAAATACAAGCATACCAAACCACTATGATCTTTGTTGAAATATATGGAACTATTGGGATGAGTATTTAGCTACATCCTGGTTATACTAGATACATCTACAACTTGAAATTAATATTATAAATATTTTTGTTACAAACAAATTGAATTGGTCACCTTCAATAATTTATATTAGATACATATCCAACTAGATATTACGATTACATAAAACCCGTTACCAACAAATTAAATTCATTATCTATAATAATTCAAAAAACTCTTTTTATAACCAAGGCACTCTTAATTATTATATTTTTTAATAAAACCACTAATATGTAAACACTATCAAACCCTTCTCCCCATGTTTCACAATATTTTTTACACAAGATCAATTTTTTAATTTTTTGTTTATATCCAACACTCACTCACAATGAACAAAAGCTCATTTGTATTAACTAAGGTTGATACGTTTATACAATGATATCACATATTATTCAGAGTAGACTCCTTTCTTTCAAGAAAAATTAAATTCACTTTAAGATAACACATTGTATCTATCCTATAAGCACTATATAAGCACGTTGGTTACTAGTTTAAAAATTACACTCCTTATTATACATTATAAAGCTGTCAAATATATCGTTACCACAATGTATAGTAATATATGTATCTACAATGACATTCAGTAGATTCAATTGAGGTGTTTAAATTAATTGTCTTTATTATTTTAAACAACAGCATATGTATATTAATGCACAAGAATAATTAAACATATGTTATAATAACATTTCATCTTGTGTATATACATTAGTGCATCCTTCTAGTGTGACACATAATTCCACTCTTCAAAAAAATGTAAAAAATGTATTCAAAGTCAAAAGATAAATCAAGTATTCTAGGTACTGATACTCTTGATTATGCTAAACAATCACTGTAACGATTGGACCTTTCTATGAATATTATATAAATGTACCAATTTATACCATTACAAAGATGGTCTTTTACATAAATGGATATATTTATATACATACTGATGTATCCAATATTCAAATTCCAACCGTAAACCATTGCTCTCTAAAGTAAATATAACAGGGATGATCACGCACCCTCCGCCAACGTGGGTAAAGGTAAACATACACACCCCCACTCAGGATTGGCTAAAAACTAATGACAAGCTAAAGAAAGGCGGAGTCAGTGGGTTGAAATACCCGCCAAGTCTTCACCTCCGTAAAACCCTTTGATAAAGCCGAATTGCTCGGCGAAACATGTCAGGGGAGGTTGGGAGTAAAATGGGCTCCTTATAGTGTTATATAAGTTTTAATTTTCAGGAAATCGTTGATTCTGTTATTTAAATGGTGACTGACTTGTAATTATTTAAAGCAGCGGTATACCGATGACTTACTTAGTCTTTGTAGTTAATACTTAACTAACAAGCCAGACTTAATGGCTTTTATTTAACAAACAGTACGGCGAGTAACGCTGCAAAGACACATTGAAAATAAGATACCACTGTGGGAAACTGATTTAAACCACAGATAATCAGTTTTCAAGGTGGTTAAATTATTACTATTACTATGGGTAGTCACTGACATTGTATCACTGTTTGTGTCAGCTTTCTATTAGCGATGAACCAACTGCCTTAAAAGTAAAAACCTAGTATCCTTATTGACACGCTGTCATTGAAATACTCCTAGAAACTAAGTGGCTACTAACTTACAACTTTTGGCTTTGGCTTTGTTAATTTATTTTGCGGCTGAAGTACACTTATTTGCAGCAAAATAACGGAGCTGCAGTAGGCGACCCTGATAATATTGAATTAACAAGTCACATTTATTGACCTATATAAATCATTTTATACCTCACCGTAGGCTCCTTATATAAGATATATCTATATTATTATTTATAGAGACTTACTTAGAAGATAAGATAGTATAAGAGATCAATAATCATGGCCTAAAGTTTACTGATATTACAATTAGCTGCTTAGTTTACAGAGGAGCTATATATATTAGATGAACATGGATATACAAACTCTAGTTCAATAATAAGGCATATCAGCAATCAACTTGCTGTGCTATTAGAACTGCATCAAATACTTAATGGTCTACCATAAGTTGGAATAAATCAGAGACTTTAAGAACCATAAATACACTATAGCAATTTGGATATCAGCCAGATTCTTGAATATTTTTACGATAGCCACTAGTAGACTGATGACACCCATATAAAGGTGTTTAACTATTTATTAACTTTGGGTCTACTATCAGCTCACTGAATCAAGTTATCAATTATAAAGTCATTAAAATTGAGACATAAATATCATTACAGGGGTCAATCAATATTCAGCTCAGTGTACCCATTTGGGGATAATTTTGAATGAGCATCAATATTACACTGAACCCCATATTAAAGTTTATGGTATACCACATGATACCATAACCACCACACTACATAGCCTGATATTGTCTTAAGAATACTTACTATATATAAGAATGTTCTAACAATCTTGTGGGTTACTCCCACTAGTATTAGAACCTGATAACGCATAGAATCGGTTGAAATCCCAGTCTAGTTATTTATAAATGCTATTGACATTATAGCAGTTATTTACATGGTTAATTACAACTCTGTTTAGAATTCCTTTATTAGTTGAATCATTCCTGGGTTTTTAAATGTATTGTCCATTCCATTTATTTTAATACATAGTTCAATAAAAGTTATGTTTTAAATTCAATCCATATGAGCCGCCATCTTGTAACTCAGACAAAATTCCAGATTAGGGAATTAGAGTGCTAACTAAGTGTACATTCTTTTGGAGATTTTTTCCCCAAATTTTGTTCTAAGTTTGCCAGTACACAGCACCTAACAATGATACTATAGACATAAATGGGATAGAAGCTCATCTTCCCCCAAATATAATTGCTATATAAAAGCATCAATAACTATATTCCTTATTTACAACCAGTGGTGCCATTGGGCCCTCCTTTGTTCTATTAGGTAATGTCAAATGTCTATATCCAATAATGTCACTTAAATGACCTTTTTGACTTACTAGTTAAGGCATAATCCACTATAATGCTAAATTTAAATGTATAGCAAAGGTAAATGCAAACCCCTACGCTTACTAAAAGAAGTAACCTATTTATCTTTCTCAATATTGAATTACAATTTTTAAATTTTAAATGTTGTCCAATTACACTCCCTATTGAGTCAATTATTAAGAGTGGATCGTATTGTGTCTGATACTGAATTAAAAACAAAAAGACTGGAACAGATGTCAAACATATTTTTACAAAGAGGTTACCCGCTTGAACTTGTGAATAAAGAAAAGCAAAATATAATTTCAAGAATTGGAAAGTCTGAACCCATTGTAAACAAGAGGAATAGGAATAAAGACAAGATCAATAGGCTATTGTTTGTCACACAATATAGCACTAGGAGTAGTTAGGTGAACAAAATTATACGAAAGTATTGGCACATTCTACAGAAATGCCATCCTGACATTAATGCATTCCATGAACCACCAATGCCGGCTTACAAAAGGAGTCCAAATATTAAAGATCAACTAGTTAGAGCAGATGTTGGTAGTCATAAATATCATCAGAAAACTATTACTGGTAAGCGGCGCACAGGTTGCTATCCTTGTCTTTCTTGCATAAATTGTAATTCTATGATTAAGGGAGGAGAATTTTTTCATTCCTATACAGGTAGAAAATACCGAATTAAAGAATATTTGACTTGTAGAACAGAGTTTATCATCTATGCCATTAAGTGTCCATGTTCATTGGTATACATTGGACAATCGACAAGAGAGGCACGTGAGAGGATATCTGAGCACAAGTCAAATATTAGATGTGGCAAGGATGCTCCAGTGTCTGCGCATTTTCTACAAGCAGGACATAGTATCAGCCAATTACGTTTCCAAATTTTGAAACATATACACATGCCTAGGAGAGGGGGTGATAGAGAGGCCTTATTGAATAAAAGGGAAGCCTTTTGGATCAATGAGCTTAACACCTTATGGCCTAAAGGCCTCAATAGGGAGTGTAATTGGACAACATTTAAAATTTAAAAATTGTAATTCAATATTGAGTAAGATAAATAGGTTACTTCTTTTAGTAAGCGTAGGGGTTTGCATTTACCTTTGCTATACATTTAAATTTAGCATTATAGTGGATTATGCCTTAACTAGTAAGTCAAAAAGGTCATTTAAGTGACATTATTGGATATAGACATTTGACATTACCTATATATTTACTGAGTACCCATTAGTTTTTAAATTTCTGACTTATTGTAATATGGGTATCCTTTGTTGAAGGATTCCCATATATATCAATTTTTTAATCTATATATAGTCCATTCGATTGATTGTGTTCCTATATATATATGGTAATTAAGAGATTTTGATATGAGTATTGTGATTAATTTTAAATTCTAATAAATTTGAATATTTAATATATTTATTTTCACTAATATATTCACATTGAATTTAGTTGTCACTAATATTATTTTTATTATTCTAATTTTTTACTTTTTATTTTCATTTTTATAGGATCACTTGGCACTTTACTTATGAAGTTGGTTATTGAATTTGTGCAATATATACAATGTAAAATATTTTGTAACACATTTGTATCTTTACAATTGCAAAAAAATGTATTTTGACATGCAATATTCAAGTCCACCACTGGAGGGCGATATATGTGCAATTTTTTCACAATTGTTTGGCGCCAATATGGCTATTTAAATGGTGTTTTGTTTAATTTATGTCAGGCTTGAGAAAGGGCTTATTGTTAGCCCGAAACGTTGCTGTATTTGACCTGTGTTTAAAAATAAAAGTCACTTTGCTCACTGCTGGAGACTGCTTTCTTTTACTCAATATACAGGGAGTGCAGAATTATTAGGCAAGTTGTATTTTTGAGGATTATTTTTATTAGTGAACAACAACCATGTTCTCAATGAACCCAAAAAACTCATTAATATCAAAGCTGAATAGTTTTGGAAGTAGTTTTTAGTTTGTTTTTAGTTATAGCTATTTTAGGGGGATATCTGTGTGTGCAGGTGACTATTACTGTGCATAATTATTAGGCAACTTAACAAAAAACAAATATATACCCATTTCAATTATTTATTTTTACCAGTGAAACCAATATAACATCTCAACATTCACAAATATACATTTCTGACATTCAAAAACAAAACAAAAACAAATCAGTGACCAATATAGCCACCTTTCTTTGCAAGGACACTCAAAAGCCTGCCATCCATGGATTCTGTCGGTGTTTTGATCTGTTCACCATCAACATTGCGTGCAGCAGCAACCACAGCCTCCCAGACACTGTTCAGAGAGGTGTACTGTTTTCCCTCCTTGTAAATCTCACATTTGATGATGGACCACAGGTTCTCAATGGGGTTCAGATCAGGTGAACAAGGAGGCCATGTCATTAGATTTTCTTCTTTTATACCCTTTCTTGCCAGCCACGCTGTGGAGTACTTGGACGCGTGTGATGGAGCATTGTCCTGCATGAAAATCATGTTTTTCTTGAAGGATGCAGACTTCTTCCTGTACCACTGCTTGAAGAAGGTGTCTTCCAGAAACTGGCAGTAGGACTGGGAGTTGATCTTGACTCCATCCTCAACCCGAAAAGGCCCCACAAGCTCATCTTTGATGATACCAGCCCAAACCAGTACTCCACCTCCACCTTGCTGGCGTCTGAGTCGGACTGGAGCTCTCTGCCCTTCACCAATCCAGCCACGGGCCCATCCATCTGGCCCATCAAGACTCACTCTCATTTCATCAGTCCATAAAACCTTAGAAAAATCAGTCTTGAGATATTTCTTGGCCCAGTCTTGACGTTTCAGCTTGTGTGTCTTGTTCAGTGGTGGTCGTCTTTCAGCCTTTCTTACCTTGGCCATGAGTATTGCACACCTTGTGCTTTTGGGCACTCCAGTGATGTTGCAGCTCTGAAATATGGCCAAACTGGTGGCAAGTGGCATCTTGGCAGCTGCACGCTTGACTTTTCTCAGTTCATGGGCAGTTATTTTGCGCCTTGGTTTTTCCACACGCTTCTTGCGACCCTGTTGACTATTTTGAATGAAACGCTTGATTGTTCGATGATCACGCTTCAGAAGCTTTGCAATTTTAAGAGTGCTGCATCCCTCTGCAAGATATCTCACTATTTTTGACTTTTCTGAGCCTGTCAAGTCCTTCTTTTGACCCATTTTGCCAAAGGAAAGGAAGTTGCCTAATAATTATTCACACCTGATATAGGGTGTTGATGTCATTAGACCACACCCCTTCTCATTACAGAGATGCACATCACCTAATATGCTTAATTGGTAGTAGGCTTTCGAGCCTATACAGCTTGGAGTAAGACAACATGCATAAAGAGGATGATGTAGTCAAAATACTAATTTGCCTAATAATTCTGCACTCCCTGTATGGCACAGGCCAGCCAGACATGTACACTCATTTGTTTAGCTGTCTTATATCAGCACACAAATGCCTTTTTCCATTGGGCTTAAGAACACCTAGAATAGGATTGTTATAAGAGCTGTGCACCTGTCAGATAATACCTCTTTCTTCCAGGTTCCTTATGATTTCTTATGAATCATATGAGGCTAAAGGGAGTCTGTATTGTTTGACAAAGACAGGTGGTGCATTGGGATCTGTTTTGATTCTTGCAATGTGCAAGTCTGTAGTCCCACAGTCATAAGAATCCCTATCAAAAATATCCTTCTACTCCATCAGGAGTTCTCGCAGCTGTCGGCGTTCATCATTACTGGAACAGCCATTAGCTAAGGAAATTTGCTCTTCGACTATTTGCTGAAATCCTGGAAAGATTTCAGGCTGTCCTATTTCATAGGCTTCTTGCGACCTAGAGGTGAGGTCCCCTTGATTGTAATTTATGTTGCCCCCATGACTCTGGGTATTGGGGTATACTTGCTGTTTGATCGGCTGATCAAACACCAGGGAGGCTTCTTCAATTTTACAGATGCCTTCCTCTGAGCTGAAGGTATAAATAGACTGGATAGTAAATAGACCCTCTGGCATCGATGCAAAGTATTGTTCTATTAATTGTTCTTCAGTTAAATATCCTTCAGGTATTAGCCTAATTATATTATTATGGAATCCAAAAGTGTAATAACTTGATTCCAGCGCATATCCTATGGTAGTTCCCTTGGATAAGGTTACATCCTGTGGGGTCATGTTATGCACAATAACATTTATTGGAAGAGTTCCAATATTTACCAAAGGAGCATGGGTCATTGTGATACCCATATTTTGTATTCTATGGGAGAGGCAAATTAGTGTTTCAGAAGTTTTTCATTTCTGACCTCTCTTTACCTGTAAGAATAAGAGGAATATGTCAGCCCCAGCAGGGATTATAACATTGTTAGACACCTGCATATTCACAGCATATGGCATTTGCTGGTTTGATTTCAGGGCTGCATTTTCATCCTGAAATTTTTCAGGGTTCCCCTTTAACCTGCTCCAGAGGCAAGAGTTAATCAAATCTATTTGTATGGCATATCTATGTAAGAGACCATTGCCAATGTATATTTGATTATGGGGAGTATTTAAAACTAAAAACAAGTGCTTTCCTGATTTATTACCTATAGAGATAGATAATAAACATTTAGCTGTGATATTATAGCTTTCAAACCTGTCATCCAGGCCATGGACACAGTGGTCTTGGGGAGAAAGATATTTAATCACCTTAGGTTCCGCTATCTGTGCTAATAAGCCTTTGCTTATATAGCTAGCTTCCTGTTTTACGTTTAATTTGGCATACTTGGTTTTCCCTAGGTAATGCACTTGTATAGGAATAAATAGATCCTCTTTAACTCTCTCAAATCCTGCGAGGTATTGAGTGTGTCCTCCCCTCTTAGGGATTTTAGCATCCCATTGTGGAGAGATATGGTAAATACATCGCCGTCTAAGGAAATAGTCGCTATCTTTCCAGGCAAATTTTTAAAAGTATTACCATCAGAGCCACTTAAAGGAGTCTGATCATCTATATGTAAGATAGTGATTTCAGGTACAGAGTCATTCTAAAATGAATCTCTACAGCATCTGGCTTCTCTTCCACCACGTGACAGGTATGTCGGGTGCGAGATATATTAGATCACTCATAATTAATAGGTCTTTTCACTTGTGACCAAATTACATTATTTATGCAATCAATTATGGTGCTTAATCGCTTCAGGAGATCACTACCAATAATTTAACGATCAGTTGGCAGATCCACTATAATGACAGGGTGTCTTATGACCCTGTTCCCCAGTTTAAATTTTAACCATGCCGTACCGTAGACCTTTAGAGAGTCACCCTCAACACCTATTAGTGAACCATCAAATTCTTTCATTTTAGGTTTGTGGGTTGTTAGTTTATTTAGCTGTGTGTAGTACCTGTGGTATAAAATAGTTGCCTGAGACCCAGTATCAATTAATCCCATGATAGGGTTGGAGACTGAATCCTGGAGTTCAGCTAATACATAATATCTCCCTGCAGTTTCTATCATTTCACACATAAAATTGGCATGATTACACAATTGTGGGCTTCTCAACGTGTTACCTGGATCCGCCATGTTACCTGATGGAGAATTTTCATGCTCACCATTCATGTCCTCTATAATAGGGCTGATTGGGTTCCTGTGTACTGCATCTGTGGAAATAAGGTTAAGAGAATACTGCAAAGGAAGAGATTTGTTAAAGCTTTCAGGCCGAGGTTGCTCGTCATCACAGCTAAATCGTCCGGTTCCGGTCTGTAGGGAGAGAATATGATTAGTACCATTATTGACATTTATCATTTCATTTGGTATATCTCTCCCCTCTCTTTCAGGTGATACTGCAGTATTTATGACTGCATGTGGCCCACTGCTGGCCACTGGCTGTACCCCTAAAAAAGGATTGTTAGGTTGCTGAGCCGTAAAAGCTTGACTCATATTAGTAAATAGTGTACATAATTGACTAACTTGTGTGCTGAGTTGGCCCACTTGAATGGACAGGCTATCTTTACCAATGGACCGATTTTTTTGATGTCCCAGAGTATTGATTCCTGGGTCCTTGGGATCCCTCAGAATCATAGCTATTTCTCCTATTTTGACGTGGTTGTCTTTGGGGTTCAGCGTTAGTATTTTGGGGAGCACTATTTACTTGGGGTGTCTGGTTACCCTGAGAGTATTTTCACCATTTTTGGTATTTATTTTTATGGGGATACCAATTATTTTGTGGGCGTTCATCTCTTTGGGAATAATTATTTACCTGGGTATGCCCCCCATTTTGAGCATAATCTCGTTGCGCCTCAGCCTGTGTTGGGGGAGGGGCAGAGTTAAAACTTTGTGGGGATGGCCTGTTATCTCGGGCCACCTCTGCATAGGTTTCTTTCATGTAATTAACAAGAGTCCATGAGCTAGTGACGTATGGGATATACATTCCTACCAGGAGGGGCAAAGTTTCCCAAACCTTAAAATGCCTATAAATACACCCCTCACCACACCCACAAATCAGTTTTACAAACTTTGCCTCCAAGGGAGGTGGTGAAGTAAGTTTGTGCTAGATTCTACGTTGATATGCGCTCCGCAGCAAGTTGGAGCCCGGTTTTCCTCTCAGCGTGCAGTGAATGTCAGAGGGATGTGAGGAGAGTATTGCCTATTGAATGCAGTGATCTCCTTCTACGGGGTCTATTTCATAAGGTTCTCTGTTATCGGTCGTAGAGATTCATCTCTTACCTCCCTTTTCAGATCGACGATATACTCTTATATTTACCATTTCCTCTACTGATTCTCGTTTCAGTACTGGTTTGGCTTTCTACAAACATGTAGATGAGTGTCCTGGGGTAAGTAAGTCTTATTTTCTGTGACACTCTAAGCTATGGTTGGGCACTTTATTTATAAAGTTCTAAATATATGTATTCAAACATTTATTTGCCTTGACTCAGAATGTTCAACTTTCCTTATTTCCAGACAGTCAGTTTCATATTTGGGATTATGCTTTAAATTATCATATTTTGTCTTACCTCAAAAATTTGACTTTTTTCCCTGTGGGCTGTTAGGCTCGCGGGGGCTGAAAATGCTTCATTTTATTGCGTCATTTTTGGCGCGGATTTTTTTGGCGCAAAAATTCATTTCCGTTTCCGGCGTCATACGTGTCGCCGGAAGTTGCGTCATTTTTTGACGTTATTTTGCGCCAAAAATGTCGGCGTTCCGGATGTGGCGTCATTTTTGGCGCCAAAAGCATTTAGGCGCCAAATAATGTGGGCGTCTTATTTGGCGCCAAAAAATATGGGCGTCGCTTTTGTCTCCACATTATTTCAGTCTCATTTTCATTTGCTTCTGGTTGCTAGAAGCTTGATGTTTGGCATTTTTTTCCCATTCCTGAAACTGTCTTATAAGGAATTTGATCTATTTTGCTTTATATGTTGTTTTTTCTCTTACATATTGCAAGATGTCTCACGTTGCATCTGAGCCAGAAGATACTACAGGAAAACCACTGCCTGCTGGATCTACCAAAGCTAAGTGTATCTGCTGTAAACTTTTGGTAGCTATTTCTCCAGCTGTTGTTTGTATTAATTGTCATGACAAACTTGTTAAAGCAGATAATATTTCCTTTAGTGATGTACCATTGCCTGTTGCAGTTCCCTCAACATCTAAGGTGCAGAATGTTCCTGATAACATAAGAGATTTTGTTTCTGAATCCATAAAGAAGGCTTTGTCTGTTATTTCTCCTTCTAGTAAACGTAAAAAGTCTTTTAAATCTTCTCTCTCTACAGATGAATTTTTAAATGAACACCATCATTCTGATTCTTTGGACTCTTCTAGTTCAGAGGATTCTGTCTCAGAGATTGATGCTGATAAATCTTCATATTTATTTAAGATGGAATTTATTCGCTCTTTACTTAAAGAAGTACTAATTGCTTTAGAAATAGAGGATTCTAGTCCTCTTGATACTAATTCTATACGTTTGGATAAGGTTTTTAAAGCTCCTGCGGTTATTCCAGAAGTCTTTCCTGTTCCTAATGCTATTTCTGCAGTAATTGCTAAGGAATGGGATAAATTGGGTAATTCATTTACTCCTTCTAAACGTTTTAAGCAATTATATCCTGTTCCGCCTGACAGGTTAGAATTTTGGGACAAAATCCCTAAAGTTGATGGGGCTATTTCTACCCTTGCTAAACGTACTACCATTCCTACGTCAGATGGTACCTCGTTTAAGGATCCTTTAGATAGAAAAATTGAATCTTTTCTAAGAAAAGCTTATCTATGTTCAGGTAATCTTCTTAGACCTGCTATATCATTGGCTGATGTTGCTGCAGCTTCAACTTTTTGGTTGGAAACTCTAGCGCAACAAGTAACAAATCGTGATTCTCATGATATTATTATTCTTCTCCAGCATGCTAATAATTTCATCTGTGATGCCATTTTTGATATTATTAGAGTTGATGTTAGATTTATGTCTCTGGCTATCTTAGCCAGAAGAGCTTTATGGCTTAAGACTTGGAATGCTGATATGGCTTCTAAATCAACTCTACTTTCCATTTCTTTCCAGGGAAACAAATTATTTGGTTCTCAGTTGGATTCTATTATTTCAACTGTTACTGGTGGGAAAGGAACTTTTTTACCACAGGATAAAAAATCTAAAGGTAAAAACAGGGCTAACAATCGTTTTCGTTCCTTTCGTTTCAACAAAGAACAAAAGCCTGATCCTTCGTCCTCAGGAGCAGTTTCAGTTTGGAAACCATCTCCAGTCTGGAATAAATCCAAGCCTGCTAGAAAGGCAAAGCCTGCTTCTAAGTTCACATGAAGGTACGGCCCTCATTCCAGTTCAGCTGGTAGGGGGCAGGTTACGTTTTTTCAAAGAAATTTGGATCAAATCTGTTCACAATCTTTGGATTCAGAACATTGTTTCAGAAGGGTACAGAATTGGTTTCAAGATGAGACCTCCTGCAAAGAGATTTTTTCTTTCCCATGTCCCAGTAAATCCAGTGAAAGCTCAAGCATTTCTGAATTGTGTTTCAGATCTAGAGTTGGCTGGAGTAATTATGCCAGTTCCAGTTCCGGAACAGGGGATGGGGTTTTATTCAAATCTCTTCATTGTTCCAAAGAAGGAGAATTCCTTCAGACCAGTTCTGGATCTAAAATTATTGAATCGTTATGTAAGGATACCAACGTTCAAGATGGTAACTGTAAGGACTATATTGCCTTTTGTTCAGCAAGGGAATTATATGTCCACAATAGATTTACAGGATGCATATCTGCATATTCTGATTCATCCAGATCATTATCAGTTCCTGAGATTCTCTTTTCTAGACAAGCATTACCAATTTGTGGCTCTACCGTTTGGCCTTGCTACAGCTCCAAGAATTTTCACAAAGATTCTTGGTGCCCTTCTGTCTGTAATCAGAGAACAGGGTATTGTGGTATTTCCTTATTTGGACGATATCTTGGTACTTGCTCCGTCTTTACATTTAGCAGAGTCTCATACGAATCGACTTGTTGTTTCTTCAAGATCATGGTTGGAGGATCAATTTACCAAAAAGTTCTTTGATTCCTCAAACAAGGGTAACCTTTCTGGGTTTCCAGATAGATTCAGTGTCCATGACTCTGTCTTTAACAGACAAGAGACGTCTAAAATTGTTTACAGCTTGTCGAAACCTTCAGTCACAATCATTCCCTTCGGTAGCCTTATGCATGGAAATTCTAGGTCTTATGACTGCTGCATCGGACGCGATCCCCTTTGCTCGTTTTCACATGCGACCTCTTCAGCTCTGTATGCTGAACCAATGGTGCAGGGATTACACGAAGATATCTCAATTAATATCTTTAAAACCGATTGTTCGACACTCTCTAACGTGGTGGACAAATCACCATCGTTTAATTCAGGGGGCTTCTTTGTTCTTCCGACCTGGACTGTAATTTCAACAGATGCAAGTCTCACAGGTTGGGGAGCTGTGTGGGGATCTCTGACGGCACAAGGAGTTTGGGAATCTCAGGAGGTGAGATTACCGATCAATATTTTGGAACTCCGTGCAATTTTCAGAGCTCTTCAGTTTTGGCCTCTTCTGAAGAGAGAATCGTTCATTTGTTTTCAGACAGACAATGTCACAACTGTGGCATACATCAATCATCAAGGAGGGACTCACAGTCCTCTGGCTATGAAAGAAGTATCTCGAATTTTGGTTTGGGCGGAATCCAGCTCCTGTCTAATCTCTGCGGTTCATATCCCAGGTGTAGACAATTGGGAAGCGGATTATCTCAGTCGCCAAACGTTGCATCCGGGCGAATGGTCTCTTCACCCAGAGGTATTTCTTCAGATTGTTCAATTGTGGGGGCTCCCAGAGATAGATCTGATGGCCTCTCATCTAAACAAGAAACTTCCCAGGTATCTGTCCAGATCCCGGGATCCTCAGGCGGAGGCAGTGGATGCATTATCACTTCCTTGGAAGTATCATCCTGCCTATATCTTTCCGCCTCTAGTTCTTCTTCCAAGAGTAATCTCCAAGATTCTGAGGGAATGCTCGTTTGTTCTGCTAATAGCTCCGGCATGGCCTCACAGGTTTTGGTATGCGGATCTTGTCCGGATGGCATCTTGCCAGCCATGGACTCTTCCGTTAAGACCAGACCTTCTGTCGCAAGGTCCTTTTTTCCATCCGGATCTGAAATCCTTAAATTTAAAGGTATGGAGATTGAACGCTTGATTCTTGGTCATAGAGGTTTCTCTGACTCCGTGATTAATACTATGTTACAGGCTCGTAAATCTGTATCTCGAGAGATATATTATAGAGTCTGGAAGACTTATATTTCATGGTGTCTTTCTCATCATTTTTCTTGGCATTCTTTTAGAATACCGAGAATTTTACAATTTCTTCAGGATGGTTTGGATAAGGTTTTGTCCGCAAGTTCTTTGAAAGGACAAATCTCTGCTCTTTCTGTTCTTTTTCACAGAAAGATTGCTATTCTTCCTGATATTCATTGTTTTGTACAAGCTTTGGTACGTATAAAACCTGTCATTAAGTCAATTTCTCCTCCTTGGAGTTTGAATTTGGTTCTGGGAGCTCTTCAAGCTCCTCCGTTTGAACCTATGCATTCATTGGACATTAAATTACTTTCTTGGAAAGTTTTGTTCCTTTTGGCCATCTCTTCTGCTAGAAGAGTTTCTGAATTATCTGCTCTTTCGTGTGAGTCTCCTTTTCTGATTTTTCATCAGGATAAGGCGGTGTTGCGAACTTCTTTTGAATTTTTACCTAAAGTTGTGAATTCCAACAACATTAGTAGAGAAATTGTGGTTCCTTCATTATGTCCTAATCCTAAGAATTCTAAGGAGAAATCATTGCATTCTTTGGATGTTGTTAGAGCTTTGAAATATTATGTTGAAGCTACGAAATCTTTCCGTAAGACTTCTAGTCTATTTGTTATCTTTTCCGGTTCTAGGAAAGGCCAGAAAGCTTCTGTCATTTCTTTGGCATCTTGGTTGAAATCTTTAATTCATCTTGCCTATGTTGAGTCGGGTAAAACTCCGCCTCAAAGAATTACAGCTCATTCTACTAGGTCAGTATCTACTTCCTGGGCGTTTAGGAATGAAGCTTCGGTTGACCAGATCTGCAAAGCAGCAACTTGGTCTTCTTTGCATACTTTTACTAAATTCTACCATTTTGATGTATTTTCTTCTTCTGAAGCAGTTTTTGGTAGAAAAGTTCTTCAGGCAGCGGTTTCAGTTTGAATCTTCTGCTTATGTTTTTTGTTAAACTTTATTTTGGGTGTGGATTATTTTCAGCAGGAATTGGCTGTCTTTATTTTATCCCTCCCTCTCTAGTGACTCTTGTGTGGAAAGATCCACATCTTGGGTAGTCATTATCCCATACGTCACTAGCTCATGGACTCTTGTTAATTACATGAAAGAAAACATAATTTATGTAAGAACTTACCTGATAAATTCATTTCTTTCATATTAACAAGAGTCCATGAGGCCCACCCTTTTTTGTGGTGGTTATGATTTTTTTTGTATAAAGCACAATTATTCCAATTCCTTATTTTATATGCTTCGCACTTTTTCTTATCACCCCACTTCTTGGCTATTCGTTAAACTGATTTGTGGGTGTGGTGAGGGGTGTATTTATAGGCATTTTAAGGTTTGGGAAACTTTGCCCCTCCTGGTAGGAATGTATATCCCATACGTCACTAGCTCATGGACTCTTGTTAATATGAAAGAAATGAATTTATCAGGTAAGTTCTTACATAAATTATGTTTTTCTTTTTAGACTCCAAATTGGGGCTAGGTGACACCCTAGTTTCTGCCACAATTTGGGGACTGGGCTTTGGTTCCCTTTTAACCCCCTGTTCACTGGACTGCTGAATAGAGTATAACTTTGTATTCTCTTTGATCAATCAGTCCAATGAGCAGTGCTCATCAAAATCTCTAGCTAAATTAAGTTTGATGGGCGCGGGCAATGCTTCGAAAAATAAATTCACAAATTCTGGGCATTCAAATATGGGATAATCTTCAGCCATACTGTACATGTTTTTCAGTACAGAAAGGAATTCTATATGGCTTTGATTTGCACTACATTTTAAACCGTATATAGCCATTTTTGCTGCAGTTTTAGTGCGATATTGCCCAAATTCTTTTCTGCACTGTCGTTTTGTCTCATTCCAGGAATGAATATTCATATCCTTTAGTGAAGCAAAGAATTTGTGATATTTACCTTCAAATACCCAGGGCAGAAATTAAATTTTTGACTGCTCACTTGTAACATTCATGATAGATAAAGCATTTTCAAAGGCCTCTTGTCAGGATAGGTTAAGTCCAGAGTTAGACCCAAATGCTAAAATGAAGTTAGAATAACACTCTAGCACTGTGAGTATATTCCCGGACCTGACCCTGCGACAGCTGCAATAGTATACTCACAGAAATAAACTGGAAGATGATACAGCAGGGTCAGGGGAAGAACTTCGGGTAGATAAGGGTTAACCAAAAGAGTAATCCATCAAGCAATAACCAGCAACATGGAATCAGGCAGGCAGGGGTTAACCAGAAGGGTTTGTCAAACAAGCAAAGTTCCAGCAGCGTGTAATCAAGCAGTTTGGGGTTAAACAGTAGAATGGTCAAACAAGCAAAGTCCAGCAACGTGTAATCAGGCGGTTTGGGGTTAAACAGTAGAATGGTCTAGCAAGCAAAGTTCCAGCAGCGTGTAATCAGGCAGTTTAGGGTTAAACAGTAGAATAGTCAAACAATCCAAGTTCCAGCAGCGTGTAATCAGGCAGTTTGGGGTTAACAGTAGAAATGTTCAAAACAAGCAATAGTCCAGATAACAGGAAACAGGCAGGAAGGGATTAGGAATCAAACAAGCCAGCAATTCCGATTCAAAATAAGTAATCCAAAAGTTACAAGCAGGAACAGAACAAACAGGCCCGAGGTGAGGAGACGCCGGAATAAGAAGGCCCTCTGACGTCAGCAGAAGGGGCCGAGGAGAACAAGGTTGCTAAGCAACCAAGGAAGCGCTACCGCGCTGTACAGAAGGAAGCGATCAGCAGCTGAGCGATCGCGACAGTGCCCCCTCCTCAAGGACCCCTCCGGGGAACACGAACAGGTTTAGAGGGATTCTGAGCGTGGAACTGTTTGATCAAAGCAGAAGCACGAACATTAGAAGCAGGTTCCCAAGAACGTTCAGTGATGGGATATCCCTTCCAGTGGACCAAATAATATAGACGGGTACCCCGTAATCTGGAATCAAGAATATGACTGATCTCAAATTCTGAAGTACCATCCACAAGGAACGGAGAGGGAACTTTACATTTGGTGGAAAACCGGTTAGAGACTGCCGGTTTAAGAAGAGATACGTGAAAGACAGGGTGAATCTTCAAGTTGTCTGGTAAAGCTACCCTGTAGGCAGTAGAACAAACCTTGGAAACAATCCTGAATGGTCCAATGTATTTGGGACCCAATTTAGCACAAGGTTGTTTGAGTCGAATGAATCGGGTGGAAATCCAAACCTTGTCTCCAGTCCGAAAAGAGGGTGCCTTCCGGTGTCTGCGATCAGCAAATCTTTTATACCTTTGAGAAGAGAGAAGAATTTCCCGAACCTTCTTCCAGTGTTTACAAAGATTTCTCACTGTACGATCTGCTCCAGGAACTCCAGAACCTCCCGAAGACATAGGAAAAGTTCTAGGCGCAAATCCATAGGCTGCCTTAAAAGGGGAAGTCTGTAAAGAAGAATTGAAACGGGAATTGTAAGCAAGTTCAGCTAAAGGAAGAAGTTGAGACCAATTGGAGTGCTGATGATTAACATAGTGCCTGAGATAGGATTCAAGAGATTGATTTACCCGCTCAGTTTGACCGTTGGACTGAGGATGATGAGCAGTAGAAAGAGATATGGTAACTCCAAACTGTTTGCACAGAGATTTCCAAAATCTTGAGACAAATTGAACTCCACGATCAGAAACAATGTCCAAAGGAAAACCATGTAATCTGGTGATATGAAGAATAAACAATTCAGCAAGTTTCTGGGCCAATGGTAATCCAGGTAATGGAACTAAATGAGCTGCTTTGGAAAACCTGTCTACCACAACCCATATGGTCTTGTTTCCGTCAGAATTGGGAAGATCTGTAATAAAGTCCATGGAAACATGAGACCAGGGATAATACGGAACAGGTAAAGGTTGTAAGAGTCCAAGAGGTAAAGATGAAGACTGTTTATTAGAGGTACAAGAATGACAAGCTGCAACATAATCCTTGACATCTTTGCCCATGGAAGGCCACCAGACATGTTGTTTGAGTCTCCACAAAGTATTACGCACTCCTGGATGTCCAGATAGAACATTATCGTGAGCCCAACGAAGAAGTTTTAGACGGAATTCAGTAGGTACAAATAAGATTCCAGGAGGTATGTTAAAGGATGAAGGAACGGAAGCTTGAACAGACCGTAATGCTCGGAAAGGAAATGTAGACAACTGAGCTAGAACTTTAGCAGGGCGGAGAATGGGTTCAGAATCCAAAAATGTAGAATCAGAAGCTAGAAATTGTCTAGATAAAGCGTCTGCTTTCGTATTCTTAGAACCAGGAATATAAGAGAGGACAAAATTAAATATGGAGAAGAACAAAGCCCATCGGGCTTGACGTGAGTTGAGGCGTTTGGCAGTATGAAGATACAGAAGATTTTTATGATCCGTGAGAATAAGAAATGGTTGAACCGTGCCTTCAAGCAGATGTCTCCATTCTTCCAAAGCCATTTTAATAGCTAACAATTCCTTGTTACCGACATCATAATTCAGTTCAGAAGTATTGAACTTCTTGGAGAAAAATCCCACAGGAAGGATCTTACTAGAAACAGGATTTCGCTGAGATAGTACTGCCCCAGCAGCAATCAGAGAAGCATCCACTTCAAGGATGAATTGGAGACTCGGAACAGGATGGCAAAGAATGGGAGCAGAAGTAAATGCAGACTTCAGAGATTCAAATGCCTGTAAGGCTATATCAGACCAATGTTTGCAATCCTGACCCTTCTTAGTAAGAGCAGTAAGGGGTGCCGAGATGTTAGCAAAGTCTTTTATGAACTTACGATAGTAATTGGCAAACCCCAGGAACCTTTGAAGAGATTTTAAGGAAGTAGGTCTAGGCCAGTCTATAATTGCCGACAGTTTGTCAGAATCCATCTTGAATCCAGACGGGGAAATAATGTAACCCAGGAAATGAATAGATTCTTGATGAAAAGAGCACTTTTCAAGCCTGGCAAAGAGAGAATTTTCACGTAATCTCTGGAGTACTAATGTAACATGATGAACGTGGTCCTGTAAATTCCGGGAATAAATCAAAATATCATCAAGATAGATAATAACGAATTGATTAAGATAGTCTCTGAATATTTCATTAACAAAATGTTGAAAAACTGCAGGGGCATTGCATAACCCAAAAGGCATAACTAAATATTCATAATGCCCAAACCTAGTATTGAAGGCAGTTTTCCACTCGTCCCCTTTACGAATTCTGATCAAATTATATGCCCCACGAAGGTCCAATTTGGTAAAGATGGAAGCACCCTGGAGACTGTCAAATAATTCGGGAATGAGAGGAAGTGGATAACAATTCTTGATTGTAATTTGATTTAGAGCTCGATAGTCAATGCAAGGACGAAGGCCTCCATCTTTCTTTTCCACAAAGAAAAAACCTGCTCCTACTGGAGAAGAAGAAGGGCGGATAAAACCTCGGGCCAAATTATCCTTGATATACTCCTCAAGTGAAACATTTTCTTGATGAAAACCTAGTATTGAAGGCAGTTTTCCACTCATCCCCTTTACGAATTCTGACCAAATTATATGCCCCACGAAGGTCCAATTTGGTAAAGATGGAAGCACCCTGGAGACGGTCAAATAATTTGGGAATGAGAGGAAGTGGATAACAATTCTTGATTATAATTTGATTTAGAGCTCGATAGTCAATGCAAGGACGAAGGCCTCCATCTTTCTTTTCCACAAAGAAAAAACTGCTCCTACTGGAGAAGAAGAAGGGCGGATAAAACCTCGGGCCAAATTATCCTTGATATACTCCTCAAGTGAAACATTTTCTTGATGAGAAAGTGGGTATGTTTTACCCTTTGGTATAGGAGCTCCTGGTAATAGGTCAATGGGACAATCAAAGGTCCGTTGTGGAGGTAATACTTCAGCATCCTTTTTAGAAAAGACATCACAGAAAGAATGATAATGTCCAGGCAAGGAATCAGGAATGTCCAAAGCTGCCACAACTGTATTAGAAGTTTTGGGAGTACTTTGAAGACACTGCTTGAAACAAGAAGATCCCCAAGCAACAAGCTCTCCTTTTAGACCATGAAAAAACTGGATCATGTAATTGAAGCCACGGGAGTCCCAAAATGAGAGGAAACTGTGGGGAAGAGATTATGTCAAAACAAATGGTTTCGGAATGAAGAACTCCTACAGACATGAGAAGTGGTATCGTAGAATATTGAATGAAACCAGAACCTAAGGGTTGACCACTGACAGTAGTGACCTTGATTACTTGGCTCTTGGAAAGCAAAGGAATATGAAAAGCATTAACAAAGTCCGAATCCATAAACATTCCGGCAGCTCCGGAATCGATGAGTGCTTGAGCCTGAAATTTGGTGTTGCCAAAACGAACAGTGACTGGAACAAATAGCTTGGGATTGAGGGTAGAAAAAGATCTTTGGCTTAACTCAGTCCCTCTTTCTGGAGTTAAGCCCTGGCTTTTACTGGACGAGTTGGACAATCTTTTAACATATGCCCCTTAATACCACAGTAAAGACATAGTCCCAGATTACGCCTTCTGAGACGTTCAGCTTCGGATAATTTAATTGCACCAACCTCCATGGGTTCACTTGACTCAGAGATAGAAGTATTAGGAGTAGGAAGGTTTGGTGAACGAGGCATAGGACGGAAAGAAGATCTGATAAAGGATCTTCTGTTACGGTCACGTTCATGGAGACGCTCAGAGTAACGAGCATCTAGCTTGATACATAAGTTGATTAGTTCTTCTAGAGAATCAGGAAGATCCCTATAAACCAATTCATCTTTCAAACGATCACAAAGACCTTTACGAAACGCTGCACGTAAGGCCCCGTGATTCCACATAGTTTCAGCAGCTAAGGTCCGGAATTCTATAGCGTATTGTGCTACAGAAAGAGATCCTTGTCTTAGATCTAAAAGTCCTGCTGCAGCAGCCACTGATCTACCAGGTTTATCAAACACATAAGAAAATATGGAAACAAAAGTGTCAATATCATGGAGCAAAGGATCATCCTTTTCCAACAGTGGAGAAAACCAAGCCAAGGCTTTACCCTTCATAAGAGAAATTAAAAAGGTGATCTTGGAGGAAGAGGAAACAAACATCTGAGGATTATTTCTGAAGTGAAGGCGGCACTGATTTAGAAATCCTCGACAGTCTTCAGGATTGCTGTCATATTTATCCGGTAGTGGAATTCTGGGAATAAACTGTTCTGCAGGTTGTGGCGGATTAAATGCAGGGTTAGAACTGGCCGCAGGAACAACAGGTGTTGCAGAAACTTGAGGAGAGAGATTATGCAAAAGAGCAGTAATTTGATCCAATTTAGAATCCAGGGATTGCAGGTGTGCAGAGTGGGTTCCAAGAAGCTGTCCCTGTAGAGCCACCGCTCTGGATAACTCACCAGGGTCCATTTTATGGCCTGTTTGTAATGTCAGGATAGGTTAAGTCCAGAGTTAGACCCAAATGCTAAAATGAAGTTAGAATAACACTCTAGCACTGTGAGTATATTCCCGGACCTGACCCTGCGACATCTGCAATAGTATACTCACAGAAATAAACTGGAAGATGATACAGCAGGGTCAGGGGAAGAACTTCGGGTAGATAAGGGTTAACCAAAAGAGTAATCCATCAAGCAATAACCGGCAACATGGAATCAGGCAGGCAGGGGTTAACCAGAAGGGTTTGTCAAACAAGCAAAGTTCCAGCAGCGTGTAACCAGGCAGTTTAGGGTTAAACAGTAGAATAGTCAAACAATCCAAGTTCCAGCAGCGTGTAATCAGGCAGTTTGGGGTTAACAGTAAAAATTTTCAAAACAAGCAATAGTCCAGATAACAGGAAACAGGCAGGAAGGGATTAGGAATCAAACAAGCCAGCAATTCTGATTCAAAATAAGTAATCCAAAAGTTACTTACAAGCAGGAACAGAACAAACAGGCCCCGAGGTGAGGAGACGCCGGAATAAGAAGGCCCTCTGACGTCAGCAGAAGGGGCCGAGGAGAACAAGGTTGCTAAGCAACCAAGGAAGCGCTACCGCGCTGTACAGAAGGAAGCGATCAGCAGCTGAGCGATCGCGACACCTCTAAGTGGTCAATTATACAATTGGTTCCCTTGTTGGAGAATTTAGGTACTGCATGACTTAAAAATGTAATTATTTTATGGGTATCACATACCATATTAGATGTATCTTGGGCTTTCCTAGAAACTTTATTTTTGGGGCTGGAGCGTTCCCTATCTTCCCTTTTATTATGGGGAGACCCGCTACATACATTAGTACTATGTGGGCTATTTGGGTAGCTAGCACTGCCCTCTGACTCACTACTAGAGCTTCCCTCCCCCTCCTCAGCTGAGTTATAGCAGCTCCCTGAATTTATATCATGAGGTGACTGTCTATTTGAGAAATTTACTTCTGACTCAATAGGGGTTCTTTGTCTAAATTCTTCCCTAAAATTCTGCATTTCAATTCTGATGTATTCCTTAAGAGATTCAGAATTATCTGCATTATCCTCATTGCTAATAGAGGGGTTTTCATTATGACGATGTAACCTTTTTAAACCACTTAATTCTCTCTGGCTTTGTTTGAGTTGTTTATTTAACTCTTGTATTTTGGCTAATAAATTTAGGTTATGCTTATCTAAGGTGGCTATGTTTTGGGCAAACTCATCAATTTTATTTTCGGCTATATTTAAATTCTCTTCGCATTTGCGCGAGGAGCGAATACTATTTTCTAGCCCCTGTATTTGCATTTTCTTCTCTATGAGGTACAGTGACATTTCGTCAACAATGCATATTACTAGGGGCCAAGATTTTAGTATTAGTTTTTTTGCGTTTTTTGAGAATTTTGCATTAATTTTTAATAATTCTTGGAATAATTCACTTTTTTCATTCCACCTTCCATCATCAATAGCAGTATTTTTAGCCTTAATTTCAATCATATCCATATAATCATTTAATTTACCCACAATATTAAACCTCTTTTTAATGTGGCCTACAATGTCCATCTTAAGGACATCGCCTGTAGTAAAGGGTATTGTCGGGGAACAAATTTCAACGCTATGTACAGAATTAAATGATTGACTTCTGGTTACAGACATTATTATATTGGCTTTGTATTTAGTTAAATTAAAATGCTAATACAATATTTTCAGATCATCTCATTTGAAGAAAAGTTATTGCATAGATCAAGGGTTAGTCTCAGCTTTTTGTTTAAAGTTGATTGTGTCCCAAGTATGGCAGCCAGTTATCAATCAGACCAGTGTAAACAGACCAAAGCCTCAAGACTGTCCTCTCTTGTATTCCGTTTTTGTGTATATACTCATCAGTGATCTGTTTTTGGTCATGCCCTACAGATGCTTGTCCCTCTCATTGGTCATCTGGGAAAGGTCTCCCTGATTGGTTCTGTATGGGTTCTAATAGTTAATATATTTGGCTGTCATACCATTCTAATCCCCTAGGGAGCAGCAGACAACCAGCAAATACAGTCTCACCATCAATCACTGCTACATTCCAAATATCTCCTTATATTGTTATTATTCAATACATTATAATTCCTAGCATTAATAAGTTACTTGTTCAAATACACATGGGTCACACAGTATCATTTTTTATGATCATTTTAAGACCACATGTGAATATATTCCACTTATAATATACAAAAAATGCATTTAAAACCATATTTTCTATGAAATGATTAAAAAAGGACTACAATATCTTCATTCTGGTTTCAATTTCTTTCTTTAGCCATCCCCTTAACATCACATACATACCTTGAGATCAGCAAATATATGTGGTTTTCACACAATTATGTCTACATTGGACTACTATCCCATATAGATTAATATTTCACATCTGTATATTTCTTCTTGAGTGTATAAAATACATAGGATATTATTTAAAATACCAATTATATGTGTACTTACTAGGTGCCTGAAATTAAAGAAATAATGTTGTTAGAAATGTTCATTTTAGTATTTCCTTATATTCATATAAAAACACAGCAGATTACACATTGTTATATAGTATTTAAATTATGCAGGCTGTATTTAAAAATGAACCCAAACGTTACAATGCAACATGTTTTTGCTGGTCAGCACAGATGTTGATTCAATACATAGCAGGGACAATTTAAACATAGGTGACACTTTAGATATTTCTTTAACTAACACTCTTCACTACGAATCTCATTAGGCCTGAAAAGAAATCCAGTCATTTCTCAGACATTGTGTCTGTATATCACTGCATGGGGTCATAAATCTGATAATCTTTGTTCTCAGATGTCCTGTTAATCAGGAAAGAGAATCTCACCCAGTCAAAGCCATTTGGCAGAAAGGACTGCAATATATAGTAAATAGAACTGATGCAAATAGTCTCATATATAATTAATCCTGTGGTCCCATCATAAATCTATGTGTAGATAAATATACATACATACAGGGAGTGCAGAATTATTAGGCAAGTTGTATTTTTGAGGATTCATTTTATTATTGAACAACAACCATGTTCTCAATGAACCCAAAAAACTCATTAATATCAAAGCTGAATAGTTTTGGAAGTAGTTTTTAGTTATAGCTATTTTAGGGGGATATCTGTGTGTGCAGGTGACTATTACTGTGCATAATTATTAGGCAACTTAACAAAAACAAATATATACCCATTTCAATTATTTATTTTTACCAGTGAAACCAATATAACATCTCAACATTCACAAATATACATTTCTGACATTTAAAAACAAAACAAAAACAAATCAGTGACCAATATAGCCACCTTTCTTTGCAAGGACACTCAAAAGCCTGCCATCCATGGATTCTGTCAGTGTTTTGATCTGTTCACCATCAACATTGCGTGCAGCAGCAACCACAGCCTCCCAGACACTGTTCAGAGAGGTGTACTGTTTTCCCTCCTTGTAAATCTCACATTTGATGATGGACCACAGGTTCTCAATGAGGTTCAGATCAGGTGAACAAGGAGGCCATGTCATTAGATTTTCTTCTTTTATACCCTTTCTTGCCAGCCACGCTGTGGAGTACTTGGACGCGTGTGATGGAGCATTGTCCTGCATGAAAATCATGTTTTTCTTGAAGGATGCAGACTTCTTCCTGTACCACTGCTTGAAGAAGGTGTCTTCCAGAAACTGGCAGTAGGACTGGGAGTTGATCTTGACTCCATCCTCAACCCGAAAAGGCCCCACAAGCTCATCTTTGATGATACCAGCCCAAACCAGTACTCCACCTCCACCTTGCTGGCGTCTGAGTCGGACTGGAGCTCTCTGCCCTTTACCAATCCAGCCACGGGCCCATCCATCTGGCCCATCAAGACTCTCATTTCATCAGTCCATAAAACCTTAGAAAAATCAGTCTTGAGATATTTCTTGGCCCAGTCTTGACGTTTCAGCTTGTGTGTCTTGTTCAGTGGTGGTCGTCTTTCAGCCTTTCTTACCTTGGCCATGTCTCTGAGTATTGCACACCTTGTGCTTTTGGGCACTCCAGTGATGTTGCAGCTCTGAAATATGGCCAAACTGGTGGCAAGTGGCATCTTGGCAGCTGCACGCTTGACTTTTCTCAGTTCATGGGCAGTTATTTTGCGCCTTGGTTTTTCCACACGCTTCTTGCGACCCTGTTGACTATTTTGAATGAAACGCTTGATTGTTCGATGATCACGCTTCAGAAGCTTTGCAATTTTAAGAGTGCTGCATCCCTCTGCAAGATATCTCACTATTTTTTGACTTTTCTGAGCCTGTCAAGTCCTTCTTTTGACCCATTTTGCCAAAGGAAAGGAAGTTGCCTAATAATTATGCACACCTGATATAGGGTGTTGATGTCATTAGACCACACCCCTTCTCATTACAGAGATGCACATCACCTAATATGCTTAATTGGTAGTAGGCTTTCGAGCCTATACAGCTTGGAGTAAGACAACATGCATAAAGAGGATGATGTGGTCAAAATACTCATTTGCCTAATAATTCTGCACTCCCTGTATATATATATATGTATATATATATATATATATATATATATCACAGAAAGAAAGTGTCTTACAGGACAAGTCATCTATAAATAATGTAGTTAATTTGTCTTCTAGATGTCTCGCTGAACAGGAAATTTCTTTGTCGCAAAGGGGTTTAAATTTTGCCCCTAGTTGTAATTTCAATCTTTTTTCCATGGTGTTGGATGTCAATAGGTTTGTTAGGAGTCTAACTCTAAAGAAACATTTAGCTAATGATGATGAAATTGTCAGTAAAGAAGAAGGTGATCAGGTTGTCTGTGTTCAACATGTCCCTAATTTTGATTTTAATGATTATACTGCAATGGTGGACATGCAAGAACTCATTAATGAGAATGATTGTACACAGACAACCAGATTTGGTCCTTCCGAGAAAGACATCAATTTGAGTAAATTTAAAGAAAAAAGTTTCTTTTACCCTATTCATAGTAGGGGTCAACATCTACAGGTATTTCAACAGACCTTAGAAACTCAATTGATTGCTTTAGATAATAAGAACAAAACTACAAATACATACAAGAGTAGTAATTTGACACCTCAAGAAAGAAAAGCAATTCAGACACTCAAAAATGATCAAAGTATAGTCATCAGGGAATCCGACAAAGGTGGTAATACAGTGATTCTAAATAAAAACGATTACCTAATCGAAGCCGATAGGCAACTTGCCAATACAGATGTATATCAACCACTTTTGTCTGATCCCACTGAATCATTTAGGAAGATAGTAGTACACAAAGCCAAATTAGATGGGGTGTTCTCAGAAAAAGTTACGGAGTACTTATTACCCAAGAATCCCTGTGTGCCTATATTTCATCAGCTCTCTAAGCTTCACAAAGATTCTGTACATCCCCCAGGCCGCCTAATAGTGACAGGCATTGGCTCACTAAATGAAAGGATATCTGATTTGGTGGATACTTTCCTACAACCTATAGTCACTGACTTATATGGTTATTTGAAGGACACTACAGCATTTATTGAAAAAATCGAACATGTTACATAGTGTGACTCTTACAGATTTGTCACTTTAGATGTCACTTCACTTTATACTATCATTCCTCATGCTTTAGGTTTGGAAGCATTATATTTTTTTCTTACTAATCATACTACATATGATTTTTTCACGAATCAATTTCTTTACACAGCAGTTGAGTATCTCCTCACACACATTTTTTTTATGTTTGAGAGTCATTATTATCTCCAGAAACTTGGCACTGCTATGGGGGCTAAATTCGCCCCTTCCTATGCTAACCTCTATATGGGGTTCTGGGAGCGGTGCCACGTCTTTGGAGATAATAATCCCTTTAGGGAAAACATTGTTTATTTTGGTAGGTACATTGACAACTTGGTGTTGGTGTGGGATGGAGAACAGCAATCTGTAGCTAGGTTTCTTGAATATGCCAACGGCAACAAATTCAATCTATCCTTCACTATGTTTGAGAATGTTAACACAATTAATTTTTTGGATGTCACTCTGACATCCAATACTGATACACATTCAATTGAGATTGAACTTTACAGAAAAGCACAGCGGGCAACACTATTTTGCATTCAACATCTTGTCACCCTAAGCATATCATTGAGTCCATTCCATATGGACAATTAGTGAGAACTAAACGTAACTGTACTACAGAATTAAAATTTCAATTACATGCTCAACACACCAACCAAAGATTGGAAGCTAGGGGATATGACAAAAATATTTTGGATAAAACCAAACTAAGAGTAGACCTCATAAATAGGGAGGATTTGATACATAAAGATACTATAAAGAAACAAAGAAAGTATACTAAACCTACTTTTATTACTAATTATAGCAGAGACTACAATAAAATCTGTGACATTGTACGTGGTTGCTTACCTATCCTTGAAAGTGATGTAAAACTTAAAAGAATTGTTGCTGAGGGTTTCCATTTTTCAGCACGGAGAGCGAAAACTTTAGGAAATATTTTGGCCCCCTCAATGTTGCCTAGCAACAATAATCAGACATGGCTCACAAAAAGGTTAGGTTGCAACAAATGCAATGGCAAAATTTGCAAAACTTGCACTCACATAGAACAGGGAGCCAAATTTAAATCAAGTGAAACAAACAAAGAGTTTGATATACGTTATAGAATTACATGTAATACTACACACGTTATCTATCTTTTAACATGCCAGGGATGCAAAAAGCAGTACGTAGGGCATACGAAACGTGCCCTACGTGATAGAGTACTACAACACCTAAGAGATATAGGGAATCCAGATAGTACAACTCCCATAGGGAAACACTTTAGACAGGAACATAATTCTGATGATTCCCTTTTGATTGTGCAGGACATTGACCATGTGCCAAGACACAGAAGAGGAGGAGATAGGGAAAGACGTTTGGACCAGAGAGAGGTGTTTTGGATCTTTAATTTACAGACAAGCACCCCTCTGGTCTAAATTCAATCATGGATGTAGATTTATTCTATTAAATTTATAGTGTTTATTCATAAAATGAATTTTGATATAAAACTTGAATACAATATTTTTTTCAATACTGTTTGAGTTATAGGTAATAAGTAATGTATTACATTTATAATTTTGATTGCATATAACATATAAGCCCCTTTTTTTTCTTAACTATTGAATATGAGAATCCAGACTATTATCCCTTTATCTAAAGGGCTAATGAGGTACAGGTGCCTGCAATTGTTCTAACACTTTACCTTTTAAATAGAACTAGTAGGTGGGAACACAAACTATGCCAGTGAACAAGGGCTGAGGCTTGTAAGCCCATTTATCAAGCTCCGTACGGAGCTTGAAGGGCCGTGTTTCTGGCGAGTCTGAAGACTCGCCAGAAACACAAGTTATGAAGCAGCGGTCTAAAGACCGCTGCTTCATAACCCTGTCCGACTGCTCTGAGCAGGCGGACAGGAATCGCCGGAAATCAACCCGATCGAATACGATCGGGTTGATTGACACCTCCCGGCTGGCGGCCGATTGGCCGCTAGTCAGCAGGGGGCGGCGTTGCACCAACAGCTCTTGTGAGCTGCTGGTGCAATGTTAAATGCGGAGAGCGAGGTCCGCAAGCCCTTTGATAAATGGGCCCCATAGTCTGAAAGGTGCTCTGACAAAATGCAGAAGGACATTTGGCAGACAGACATTTGGCAGACGGACATTTGGCCAACAAACAGAAAGCTAAAGAATGTTCCGAGTTCGGCCGAGGGCAGATACGTTCCAGAGTGCTCTGTTCTAATCAGAGCCTCGGGCGCCGCAACTGCCTCTGGGAACCTTACCATGGGTCCCAGACCTCACGTCTTGTAATTCTCTGTCTGGGAAATTTTCTATCTATCAAATCTATCTATTTATCTATCAAATCTATCTATCGTATCTATCAAATGTATCTATTGCATCTATTGATCTATCTATCTAATCTATGTATCTATCTATCAAATCTATCTATCTCGTGGCCGGACTGTTATCTGACAGGCACTTGTGTTTCGGCCAAATGTCCGTCGGCTAAAAGTTCGGCCACGGGTCTGAAACATGTTTGGCGTTCAGTTCTGAAACCTTGTTGCAGGCCTGCAACTGGTTCATGTATTTTCCATGTTTTTTACATGCTTTTTAACTATTTTTGATAAATAAAGCTTACTTACTTTTAAGAAATAATCTCTACAGTCTTTTTCTGCAGCTGCGTGATGACAGAGTGTGTCTACTATATATATATATATATATATATATATATATATATATATACACATATATACAGGGAGTGCAGAATTATTAGGCAAGTTGTATTTTTGAGGATTAATTTTATTATTGAACAACAACCATGTTCTCAATGAACCCAAAAAACTCATTAATATCAAAGCTGAATAGTTTTGGAAGTAGTTTTTAGTTTGTTTTTAGTTATAGCTATTTTAGGGGGATATCTGTGTGTGCAGGTGACTATTACTGTGCATAATTATTAGGCAACTTAACAAAAAACAAATATATACCCATTTCAATTATTTATTTTTACCAGTGAAACCAATATAACATCTCAACATTCACAAATATACATTTCTGACATTCAAAAACAAAACAAAAACAAATCAGTGACCAATATAGCCACCTTTCTTTGCAAGGACACTCAAAAGCCTGCCATCCATGGATTCTGTCAGTGTTTTGATCTGTTCACCATCAACATTGCGTGCAGCAGCAACCACAGCCTCCCAGACACTGTTCAGAGAGGTGTACTGTTTTCCCTCCTTGTAAATCTCACATTTGATGATGGACCACAGGTTCTCAATGGGGTTCAGATCAGGTGAACAAGGAGGCCATGTCATTAGATTTTCTTCTTTTATACCCTTTCTTGCCAGCCACGCTGTGGAGTACTTGGACGCGTGTGATGGAGCATTGTCCTGCATGAAAATCATGTTTTTTCTTGAAGGATGCAGACTTCTTCCTGTACCACTGCTTGAAGAAGGTGTTTCCAGAAACTGGCAGTAGGACTGGGAGTTGAGCTTGACTCCATCCTCAACCCGAAAAGGCCCCACAAGCTCATCTTTGATGATACCAGCCCAAACCAGTACTCCACCTCCACCTTGCTGGCGTCTGAGTCGGACTGGAACTCTCTGCCCTTTACCAATACAGCCACGGGCCCATCCATCTGGCGCATCAAGACTCACTCTAATTTCATCAGTCCATAAAACCTTAGAAAAATCAGTCTTGAGATATTTCTTGGCCCAGTCTTGACGTTTCAGCTTGTGTGTCTTGTTCAGTGGTGGTCGTCTTTCAGCCTTTCTTACCTTGGCCATGTCTCTGAGTATTGCACACCTTGTGCTTTTGGGCACTCCAGTGATGTTGCAGCTCTGAGATATGGCCAAACTGGTGGCAAGTGGCATCTTGGCAGCTGCACGCTTGACTTTTCTCAGTTCATGGGCAGTTATTTTGCGCCTTGGTTTTTCCACACGCTTCTTGCGACCCTGTTGACTATTTTGAATGAAACGCTTGATTGTTCGATGATCACGCTTCAGAAGTTTTGCAATTTTAAGAGTGCTGCATCCCTTTGCAAGATATCTCACTATTTTTGACTTTTCTGAGCCTGTCAAGTCCTTCTTTTGACCCATTTTGCCAAAGGAAAGGAAGTTGCCTAATAATTATGCACACCTGATATAGGGTGTTGATGTCATTAGACCACACCCGAGATGCACATCACCTAATATGCTTAATTGGTAGTAGGCTTTCGAGCCTATACAGCTTGGAGTAAGACAACATGCATAAAGAGGATGATGTGGTCAAAATACTAATTTGCCTAATAATTCTGCACTCCCTGTACAGTATATATATATATATATATATAAATATATATATATATATATATATATATATATACTATGCAAAAAAGGCAGCACTCACTGTCCTGCTCTCATGGGGAACACCACATAGCTGGTGTGACCACTTTGGATTTACCTTTTGGGACATTTGAAAAAGATGCCAGTTAGGCATCGAAACGTCATGTTTTTCCCAAGATTTTAACTTTTTGTATTAAAAGCTAAATTTTACTTACAAATGACCAGTGAGTGCTGCCTTTTTTGCATAGTACATACTGTTTTGACATTGCACCCTGGCAGCTGCTACTAAATATATGGTGTGCATTCCTACACAGGACTTTGCTTTATATATATATATATATATATATATATATATATATATATATATATTATTTAATAATACTCAGATACCCTGACATAAAGAAAGCAAAACAGGTGCATATGTTGGTCGATGCTTTAATATGGAAATTATGTAAGTATGTAAATTGTTATTGAAGCCAAGAAATGCATGTTTTTGCACAACTGATAAAGTATTGTTTACCACCTGGCAAATCACACAGCTCTATTGGTTGGCAGGTGCAAGCCTCCACAAGAATTAAACCACAATTCTGTTCTATTCAAAAGGGAACCATTATTAATCTGTCCTATTTTTCATCCCTATTTTTTTTTAAAGAACAGACCAAAAATAGAGATTTGTGTCCTAAACACATAATTACAAGATATTGCAGTTGTCTTGCCATAGAATACCCTCAGATAATCTGTTTTTAAATTGTTTACACAAATGCCTAGTTTGCTTATTTTTAAAAGGCTGACTACACCCACCACTTTTTTAAATTCTGATGAAACCTGCAGCTTTTAAGGTTCAATTACATGAAAAGGGGGCAAAACAGATTCTTTCTCCCATTACCTCTGTTTTGATCGTGGTTATTTTTTTAAATTTATTTAGTGCGTAGGTGGGCTGTATTATATTATGTTGAAGGAATAACCGCTTTTTGTATTAATTTAATTTTACAATTACCTTATGACCTATAAGCTGGACAATGATAAGCATGTTACACTCTTATGTATGCTTTGTTCTGATATTTTATCTCAATCTGAAGGATATCTGATCACAGAACACTTACTCTGGTGAACAGAAAAGATTTTGATGTATATCTTTCTTTTTTATATAGAGATGTTTGTGATATTTTCTTTCATTTGGTGGCGAGAGTACACAAGCTGTTAAGTATGGGATATACATTCCTACCAGGAGGAGGCAAAGTTTTCTAAACCTCAAAGCCTATAAATACCTCTCACACATACTTTCCATTTTTAAACTTTGCCTCCTTAGGAGGTGGTTGAAGCATGTTGATGTGCTTGATTTCTTAAGGGAAAGGCACTTCATAGCTTATTGAAGCCTGGTTCCCCTTCAGAGTACAGTGCTTGTCAGAAGGAAGTGTAGGGAGTACTGCCTTTTAGACCATATTTTCACCTCAAGGGAAATCTTTTCATGGGCTCTCTGTAAATTCGGTCACAGGGATTCATCTTTTGCCTCCCTTTACAGATCAATGTTATACTCCAATTCCATTACCTCTGCTGATATGTTTCAGTACTGGTTTGGCTGTCTGCTATCAGTGGACGGGTGTCTGAAGATAAGTATATTTTTAATGGACACTCACAGGTATGGATTGGGCACTTTCCTAAAGTTTTTACTATGTCTGTTTATATATAGAAGCCCATGGACAGATTCTTTTGTATCCTTATTTTATTAAATCTAAACATTAATAAAGCTTGCTGGGGGTTGGGACTCAGTTTTTGTTAATTAATTCATTACTGGTTTCCACTGATATAATGTACCATTAATCAGTTAACTTTTAAATTTCAAGTGCACACAAACGCATGCTGTAACACGCTTTTTTGGAGAATAGAATGTCTCATAATCAATTTGTACCTCTTGGCGCACCTGTTTTTACATTTTTGCTCCATTTATTTAGACTCTAAGTGAGCGTCTTACAGAATATCTCGCGCTCTAACGCGCCTCATATCTAGGAACTATAAGGTTTACTAGAGCTGTTTATCAGAGTCTATAAACGCTATATAACGCTCACACTAAACCACTTCTATTTTATTAAGGGGACATTAAACACTAAATAAATGCTAGATAGAATAATGCATTTAAAGAAAAGATTAGTCCCAGAATAATATATAGAAGCATTTTGTAAATTTGTAATTTTCATTAGCTGTTTAACTATTGCCAAAATAAGTGCAACGTTTTAGTGTCTATAAAACAATGTTGTAACTTAGGTTACCTTCTCTGCTCTGGCCAATTAGGGACAGTTGTAAATAGATCACTAGAGTGTGCAGCCAATGGTTGTGTGGAATATAACAGTGCTCTGCACTTTCATTTCTAACAGGATCTAAAAAGTTTACACTTTTAGAATGGATTTACAGCAAAAATAGAAAAAATAAGTAATGAAAGTATATTGCAAAGTTTATATATATATATATATATATATATATATATATATATATATATATATATATAAATATATATAAAAGAGTCCCAGAGCTCCGCACTCACTGTAACAAGTAAAGATCAAATGCCCGGGGTGCATCTAAAAAAAAGGCATGTAGATGAAAGAAGGAGACGCACTCACCGGGTATTAACAAATTCAGTGTTTTAATACACCATAAAAAGTGACGTTTCGGGGTAGTTAGCCCCGTCCTCAGACCATAATAAATACATAACAGTAGCAGAAATATATAGCCTTACCCTCCACCAAGATACGATACCGGAAATAGCCATGGCGTTCTCCCTGCACCACTGCGCAGGATCGGGGGTAGTCATAGAAACCGGTACACACTATACTCACACAAATGACGTAGTATACTCCGGATCATACGGGCACGCCCATCTGCACTGTCAGTGCCAAAGGTTGCCTTAGTAACCGGATAGCATTTACTATGCTTACTACGGGGCTGCAAAAGAAATGATGTGATAATGCATGATTCATCCTTAACAGTATATATCAAGCAATGCTTTAGACAAAGAGAACAAAATGCAGTTATATAAAGAGCATGATAATCAATATACAAAATAGATAAGGTGCAATTGAAGAATAATGGTAAAAACCTATACAATGGTAATACAATTAGGGGTTACTATAGGAAATTCGCTATGGATAAACAATTAACTGTCATCTATAGGAAACAGTGCCAATCTAGATTTACATTTAGCCCATTAGGTGTTAAAGTGTTAAGCGTGTAGTCAGCAGACTAATGGCTGAAGAAGCAGTGAAAGATCTCCATGGAAACTATGGTAAACTATGGTAAACACCGCAACAATCTCTCACGTGAAGAGAGGCAAGCTTTGAAAAAGTTACAGGATAATACCGAGTTGGTATTCCGTGAAGCTGATAAAGGTGGTGCTGTGGTAATTTTAGATTACACATACTATCGCAGTGAGGCACTAGCTCAGTTAAATGATCATATTACCTACAGACAACTACCAGGAGATCCAGTGTGGTCCTTTAAAAAACAAATTGATACTATGTTACAATGTGCACTTATGGAAAACTTAATTGATGAACAGCTTTGGGGATATTTAACAGTACAATTCCCGCGTGTACCCATATTCTACACATTACCCAAAGTGCATAAACATCTCACCCAACCACCTGGCAGACCAACTTAGTCTCGGCTATTGGGTCTCTGCTCCAGCCTATCGCTACTTATCTGGATTCCCTTTTGCAACCGATGGTCCGCAACATGCCTTTTTTCTTGTTGGACTCCATGGCCCTTATCTAAGAACTCAAAAAACATAACAATTTGAAGGGGACTGAACTTCTTGTTACCCTGGATGTGGTTAGTCTTTATACTATTATACCACACAGCCAGGGGATGGAGACAAATACAGAGTGGATTATGGAAATGTTATACTATTGCCTCACAATGAACTATTTTCGCTTTGAGAACCTATTATATCTACAGCTTCTAGGTACGGCGATGGGGTCAAGTGTGGCCCCATCGTACGCCAATTTATACATGGCAGAGTTCGAACAGTACCAGACTGACTTATTTACCCATCCCAATATTAAGTTGTTTTGTCGCTACATAGACGACCTGTTTCTAATTTGGGATGGTTCTGTATATGATCTTCAACAATGGTTCCAAAAGCTGAATGAGTTACGCCCCAATTTCCAATTCAAGATGCAATACAGTGAAACATCCGTAGACTTTTTGGATTTGCGTATCCACAAGGATCACAATCAACTTTCAACCACTCTATTCCGCAAGCCACTGACAGGAACTCTCTGCTCCAGGCCACCAATTGCCATCCTCCGGCTCTAAAGAAGGCTTTGCCGATCTCACAATTTAAAAGAGTCGTGAGGAATAATAGTGACTCGGTGCAAACAAAAAAGCAATTGCTAGAAATGAAAACAAGATTTTTGCAACGTAGATATACTGAGCAGCATCTAAACAGACACCTGGAAGAATTTTGGGATGTGTCACAATAAGAAGCTCTGCAGGCTACTATAAGGAAACCCAGTATTGACAGGATGACATACGTGACCACGTATACAGTAGACAAACAGGGTCTCCCAGCAGTATTAAGGAAGGACTGGGATATTGTGCAGTCCAACCAGACTTTGCCCTTTACCAATACGGGACCACCTAGAGTCAGCTTTAGAAGATCTAGATCCATCTGGGACACTCAGTTAAGGTGGATCCTGTTGGTTGTTATAAAAAACAGACATGGTTGAATCCACCTAAACCAGGCTGTTTTAGGTGTCTAGGATGTAAGACTTGTAATGGACTTAGTGCCACTAAATTTTTTGTACACCCTCATACAAACAAAAAATTCATCATTAGACACCGGGTAACTTGCACCACTGAATATATTGTCTATCTGATTCATTGCCCCTGTGGGTTATATTATGTGGGCAAAACCATTGATGACCTGCGGACCCGCATGGCCAACCATCGCACTGCAATTAGATCAGCAATTGATAAAAAACAATCTGACCAACCAGTTGCCAGACATTTTGTGTTGGCTGACCATGCGGTGTCAAACCTCCGGTATGTCATCATAGATCATGTCCCTAGACCTAGTAGAGGGGGAGACAGGGCCAAACTACTTCTACAAAAAGAATCCAGATGGATCTACACGCTTAACACTTTAACACCTAATGGGCTAAATGTAAATCTAGATTGGCACTGTTTCCTATAGATGACAGTTAATTGTTTATCCATAGCGAATTTCCTATAGTAACCCCTAATTGTATTACCATTTTATAGGTTTTTACCATTATTCTTCAATTGCACCTTATCTATTTTGTATATTGATTATCATGCTCTTTATATAACTGCATTTTGTTCTCTTTGTCTAAAGCATTGCTTGATATATACTGTTAAGGATGAATCATGCATTATCACATCATTTCTTTTGCAGCCCCGTAGTAAGCATAGTAAATGCTATCCGGTTACTAAGGCAACCTTTGGCACTGACAGTGCAGATGGGCGTGCTTGTATGATCCGGAGTATACTACGTCATTTGTGTGAGTATAGTGTTTACCGGTTTCCATGACTACCCCCGATCCTGCGCAGTGGTGCAGGGAGAACGCCATGGCTATTTCCGGTATCGTATCTTGGTGGAGGGTAAGGCTATATATCTCTGCTACTGTTATGTATTTATTATGGTCTGAGGACGGGGCTAACTACCCCGAAACATCACTTGTTATGGTGTATTAAAACACTGAATTTGTTAAGACCCGGCGAGTGCGTCTCCTTCTTTCATCTATATATATGTATATATATATATATATATATATATATATATAGTATATATAATCATTTTATATTACCATCTCAAAGTGTTTTTTCTTTCTTTCATGATTCAGATAGAGAATACAATTGTAAACAACTTTCCAATTTATTTCTTTTATTTAATTTGCTTCCTTCTCTTGTTATACTTTGCTGAAAGGTTTATCAAGGAAAGCTCAGGAGCAGCAGAGAACCTAGGTTCTTGCTGTTGATTGGTGGCTGCATATATATATCGATTGTTATTGACTCACCCATGTGTTCAGTTAGAAACCATTAACGCATTGCTGCTCCTTTATCAAATGATACCAAGAGAATGAAAGAAATGAGATAATAGAAGTAAATTAGAAAGTTGTTTAAAGTTGTATTCTCTATCGGAATCATGAAAGAAAAAATTTTGGTTTAATGTCCCATCAAGGGTTGTTACATTTAACATTTGTACAGCAATGTATTTTTTAAACTTGAACGTCTTACTACATTTTCTAAAAACACTAAAGGAGCACTCCCCCCCCCAATCCTAGAAAGCTTGCTAAAAATAATGGGTTGAAAAACTTTATTACAAACTTTAAATTTTGTTTTCTAATAAAGGAACAATATTAAGCAGTCCCTGAATCGGTGGCCAGTTTTAAATAATCCTTAAAATACCAATCAATCAATAGCATGCATTGGTATTTTAAGAATTATTAAAAATTGGGCACCGATTTATTGTGTATGAACATTGAAGGAGGTGTCATTGGACTTGCTAACGCTGTTTAGACACACACCTCCACTCTGGATCCATTTGGAAGAAGAGGAGGTTTCTAACTTACACATTGGGGATTCCATTGGCCGTGTGGACACACACCTCTTCTCTGATGGTCCTGATGCTCCATAAGAGGCGGAACTCACTATCTAGCAGACGCCGGAGCGGGTTTGCAGAGTATTTCTGTTAAAAACATATGCTTGTACAATTTTATACACTGTGAGTGTTTGTCTTGGATAGGGCTTTGTATTAATAAATGGTATTTTTAATCTGCACTTCGATGCGGTTGTGCGCTCTTCTCATTCTTTGTTTTTCAGCATGTGCATTGAGGAGTCTGTGATGGGACTTTTTTTCTGAGGAGCTGCCGATCCAATAGAAGATTTGACACACATTGGACTAATACACTACCCACCATATAGTGACTATATCTACCATTATTGAAATTTGGAAGGTATTCCATCTCTATACAAGGGTATATGGATGTGTATTATTGTACAAGTAGAAATGGACCTGGTGCAAGGTGGAAATCAATCCGCAAAACTTTGTGCAAGTAAAAATGAACTTTATTGTAAGTCGTAACTTACATACAGGGTACAAACAAGCTCAGGAGGGAGCTTGAGATAACAAAAACGTCCGACGCGTTTCCTACCCGTAGGCACTTCGTCAGGGACTAAACATTGTAATTCCAACACTGCTTAAAAAGACACACCTAGCTACGTCACGCTGGTAACACCTGTTGACCACTATTAAAGGTATATCAACCTATTGAAAGCTTAAACAAACTAACATACTTAGTGATATATATATATATATATATATATATATATATATATATATAATTTCATCACATAAAAATCACTATTCAGCAATCAGAGTATATAAATCTTGTATCAAAACAGTATTTGATGTGAAAAAATAGATATACAGACACTGTTGATAATAAACAGGGAAATGGTTCGTAAAGCTAGGATAGGGATAGGTGAATAAACAAAGGGATGTGTCTTGTACAAACATGTTAAAAATTAAAATTATTATTATTATAGTAGATTGCAAAGAACTCCATAAAGCACCATATAAACAGACTATTGTCACTGTTTCAATTTCAAAAAGAAAAAGAAAAAATCTATGAAGATGAAAACATTAGATACTTCGCGGAAACAAACGCAACAAGTCGAAATAACATTTTGAAAATTGCGTATACAAAACATTGAAATGTTGCATTATGATTCACACCGTACTAATATGATGAGTTAAAAAGTCTGCATTAAAAGTATAATTGTATTATTGTATACTAGCTTTGAGTGTATACGGTATATATATTTTTGTGCATACAAAATCAGTTTTTAAGTTTGTGTATACAGATCGATATTCATATCCAGCAGCGCCTAGTATACACTTTTTGTGCCATAATGGGCTGATTATTTCACCTGTGCTCCAGTTCTGAAATCCACAAAATTGTGGCCTATTAGGGAGGCTTGAGGACAGGTTTGAAAACCAGTGGCCTATATCAATACCTTTGGTTGTCTACTTAAAAAATATATGGTTTTGATAGGTAAATAAAAACAAACAAGGTGCTATTTCTGTTTAAATGGAGTGATATTAAAAATTCTCCAGTATTTTGGGAAAGTTTTTTTCTTTGAAGTTCCTGGTAGAAAAGGGGTTAAAGAAGCTAAGAAATGCTGCATTTAAATGGACAGTAAAGTAAAAAAACAAAGCTAGAACATGCAGTTTTTAAGAACTTTACACTTTAGTTCCCTTGGTATCATTTCTTGTAAAGCATACCTAGGTAGACTGAGGAGCCTCATTGCATACTAGGAGCTAGCTGCTGATTGTTAGTTGCACATATATGCGTCTTCTTTGGCTCACCCAATATGTGTTCAGATAGCTCTGAATGTGTGTTAAGTATCAGACGTGCATTGCTGCTCCTTCAACAAAGGATACCAAGTGAATGAAGCAAACTCAATAAAATAATAATGAAAGAAAAATTTGAGGTTGCATATCCCTTTAAGCTTTCTGGTACACCTTCTCCACATTCTGGCCTTTGACCGTATTGTGCAATCACAGCTTTCTGCACCTATGCCCATTGCATCAACAATTACAATACAAAAAAATAAGGGAAGAACAAATAACACCATTTGTAGGATACTTAGGGGTAAATTTACCATCCCTGCAGGTGAACAGGTTTAAAAGTAGTGAACCTGTCTGCTTGCAATCGCCACTTGTGATGTTTCATTGCAGGATGAAATTTAACATTACATAAGCGGATTCTTGTGCAATGCTGCCCCTTGTTCCAGCGCAACCAGTTGCGCTAGAGCTGGGAATGTCAATCACCCTGAATGATCTTGCCACTTTTCAGGTGGTGAAGTTTAAAAAGAAGCAGTTTATGCTTCTTAAATTTGTGACAGAAGGCTCCCTTAGGCGAAACTATAGAGATGCCTTGCTTCCTCACCCATTGCCTCCTACCCTCCCTGGTATTGTATATCACATCTCATGACTCGCCCTTACCTAACTACACACTCCAAAATTTCATTGCAACAGAAGATCACAGATAAATAAGACTACAGAAACAACATACTGTAAGCAATGAGACTTGTAATACAGTAAAATCAAGAACCACAGCGACCTCTGTGGTGGGAGTATTGCACTGCACACATTATTATTATTATTATTAATAAACTAAATACGGACAAAATGAACAAGGAACAGGTAATCAAAAAATGGGTCTGTCTCTGGAAAAATTGGTCAGTTGGCAATAATTTAAATGTTTGTTGCATTAAAAAACATTTCAAACTGAGTATCCAGTTTATTGCATATATTCATAAGTGTGTGTGTGTGTATGTATGTATGTATATGTGTATATAAATATATATATATATACATACATACATACATACAATGTGTGTGTATATGTAATTAATTAATAGAAATCAAATATTGTCAGGTATTTATAAAAGTATTCACTTATGTTAAAATTACATACCCTAATGGATTGGAGCATGTCATTTTAACTCTATAATGGTCCTTTACGAGTTTTCCAATTCTTCCAACCAGAACAACACATGGCATGCTTCAAAAGCCTAACCCTGCCACATACATTTGCCTTATTGACTTCAGTTAAGATCATTCTATAATAAACTGCATAAAAATAACCATATTGCTTATATAATTGTTGTGCTTATGGCTACATGTCTACTGCAGTAACATTTCTGGATTGGCTCCTCCAAATAAGGCTAGTGGTTTGTGACATAATATAATACATAATATTGCAAGGTCACACAGAAGCGTTCTGATTAATGTTCCTTTAAAGGGACACTCCTGCCTCAAGTTTATGTTGTGGGATTAAAGACACTTATTGCTTTACTGTTTCAGAAATGTATTTTCTTTGATGAGCTTTTCACTGCTGTCACAAAGTTTTAAAGGAGGTCCTGGAGTTGATGAAGTGGAAGTTGACTTGATTCATAAACTACAGTACCCAAAGGAGAGGAAGACATAACATGTTTTCCACATAAGGTTAATAATTGTATATAACATTTTAAAGTGAATGTAAATTTTGATGCTAAAGTGCCCGGTTTTTAAAACTTCGATTAAAAACAGGGGCACTTTAATTCATCAAAATTTTCATTTCACTCCTGTTGTGAAAAAAAACTTACCTTTTAATCTTTACAGCAGCTCCAGCTTCCTCCACCCGTTTCAAAGCCTCTTTCTGGGTATAAAATGAGGCATCTGGCCTGGCTTCCTCCAATCACAGCAGTGAATCAGACACTGAATCCCCCGGGGGGGAAGCTGTGATTGGAGGATGACCTGTCAATCATTTCTGACATCAGAAATGGCTTGTGAGACCGGAGGAAGCTGGAGTTGCTGTGAAGTTTAAAAGGTAAGTTTTTTGTCACAACAGGAGTGAAATGTAAATTTTGATGAATTAAAGTGCCCCTGTTTTAAAAACCGGGTACTTTAGCATCAAAATTTACATTCACTTTAAGTGTTCTTTAATTATATGGCACAAGAGAGGTTGTCAGTCTCTTTTAGTAACCAGATATTTTAACCAAATTCTGCCTTGAGGTGGAAGTGGATGCACACGTGAACTGCTATTTATTTACAGTACCCTACACCTTCCTTTGGCGTATCTCAGTGTATAAAATTATTGTTGTCATTTTCTATTATTATTGTTATTATTATTATTAATGGAATCGGAATACATGTAACTTTGCACTTTTTGTGAGCATAAATATTTCTTGTGCTCATTAGAAATGTTGTTTTTTGATGGATATGTAAATGTACTCCTTTTATTTATTATAATGGATACATTTAATTTTATTGAAGAAAATGCAATTAAGGAATTCAGGAATAATTTGCTTCCTTGAAGAAGAAAAAAAAAGTAGTGCAGCTGTCAGAGGTGGATTGAGACCAACCGAGGCCCCCGTGAAAAAAATAGGGAAGGGCCCCTAATCGCCTCTCCCCTATGCCATTCCTTCACCCTGCTGCCTGCCCAGCAGGGACCCAAACCTCCATGGCAAAACTCCTCACTCCAGAGCAACAGTGCCCTCATCAAGGAACAGGGCCCCCACTCCAAGGCGAGGTCTTCAACCCATCCTTAACTAATTACTTATGGCTAGCACCAGTGTCAGACCTGCACTAGCTCACAGCCACTAGTGACTCTGCCAGTGCTGCAGCTGAGCTAACTAATCTATAAACTGGAGGGGAGGGCTGTAGGTTCCATTCCAAATACTAAAATTGCCTGCTGCTACCCACTCCCACTTAGTGACAAATGCAAGCACAGCTTTAAGATGACTGGGTGTACAAAAGGGGACATTACATTATACAGGTGCTGCCACGGCCCCCATACACGCCAGACCCTCGGTCCAGGTACTATTTGTCCGACTGCTCAGACTACCCTTGCCAGCTGTACTTTTCACATTTGATATGTTGCAGACTAATGCTAAAATGGTTTAAATGATTTTTTCCCCACATCAACCTGCACCCCATATCCTATAATGACAAAACAAAAAACGGATTTTTGATAACTTTGCAACATTATTAAAAAGAAAGGATGAACAACTTTCCAGTTTACTTCTGTTATCAGATTTGCTTTATTGTCTTGGTATCATTTGTTGAAAGAGCAGCAATATACTACTGGGAGCTAGCTGAACATATTGTGTGAGAGATGACAAGAGGCATATATTTTCAGCCAGCAGATAGCTTCCAGTAGTGCATTGCTGCTCCTGAGCCTACCTAGGTATGCCTTTTAACAAAGAATACCAAGAGAACTGGGGAAAAAAAATAGATAATAGAAGTAAATTGTGAAGTTATTTAAATTTGCATGCTCTATCTGAATCATGACAGTTTTATTTTGACTTTACTGTTCCTTTTAAGCAGAACCATATCCCAAAGACAAGTTTTTGTTATTATCCATATTGTATAGATGTTATTCTATGTATGTTCTGTGTATGTAAGCAGGCTTGATCTATTTGCTAGTTCTTTTATCAGAGTTGTTGTAATTCCCTTTCTGAAAAACAAGATTATATGAAAAACTGTGTGTGTCTTTTTATTTATTTGTGCATTTCCTATTGAAACCTGGTAAGACATATGCATAGTACCATATGTGGAGCTTAGATGAAATTGCTTTTGTGAAAGGGCAGTAACCTACACAAATGGATAATAGAAACTGTTTGTCTCCAGCTGTGATGTGGGTTAGAGTAAAACTTTAAAAAAAGTCAAAACTACAAATATTTAGATTTCATAGGTTTACATTGTCTGTAAACATAACTTGCATTTAGAGAGGGAAAATTTTATTTCTTAATACTTCAATTTCTTGCACTACATACCATTTCTAAAAGAGTTTTAAAGATCAATTAACAATAAAAAAGGAAAGATAAAAAAACAAAAAGGTCTTTAATGCAGAGAACTGTTTGCAGAAAAATGCAAGTAAAAAAGGTTTTTGTTCATTAAACTTAGTTTGATGATGATACAGTCTGTTGTGTGATTAAACACAGGCAAGCTGAAATTAATCAGTGTATAACCAGACTTGAGCAATGCAGCAGTTTTTAAAGGAACAAGATCTAGCAGCCACTTCCCTTAGCTGCAGAAAAATGCAAGTAAAAAACGTTTTTGTTCATTAAACTTAGTTTGATGATGATACAGTCTGTTGTGTGATTATTTTGTTTTTGTTCATTAAACTTAGATTGATGATAATACAGTCTGTGTTTGTGTGATAATTTTATTAGGTGCGGTTTAGCAAATGTTTTTGTTCATTAAATTTAGTTTGATGATGATACAATCTATATTTTTAGGATTATAATGCTGTTTCACATTTAAAGTCTTCATTTCAAAGCTTTCAAAATAATGTATTAGGTGTTACTTATGTAATTTTTGAGAGGGGCCTGGAACGGTTTCGATTTACAACCATTCCTTCTGGAACCTAACCCCGGCGTAAACTGAGGGCTACCTGTATATATATATATATATATATATATATATATATATATATATATATATATATATTAAGTGGAAAATATAATTATAATAAAAAACTAGTATTTGCTTAGAGTTAAAAAAAATGTAACAAAAGAACGACAAAGACAGGAGCGCAAGGGACTGATCTAAGAATAGTATTGTTTAAATGACAGATTTAATTGCACATATAAAAATTCACTCACACTTTTAACCCTCAAACATGAGGTATGGAAAAGGCACAATAGTAATTGCTCCAAGCGTACATTGATGTGGGCGAGGCCACGCCCACATCGACGTACGCTTGGAGCAATTGGACACACAGCATTCTAGCTGGCTTGTGAACGTCTGTAGGAGTCTGTTTGGCGACCAGCGTCTTGTGCTTTTTTGTATATATTTAAGAGGACATTGAGACATTGGACGTGCCAAAGCCCCAGGGAGTCATCACAGACATATAAATGCGAAGGTAGCAGCACAGCTGTTCCTGTAGACACGCTATCGACAGAAGTGATCTGGAAAAAGATACTGTCACTCTGGGTTCGTACATAGCTGCATTGGTCCTCTTACTATTGTGCCTTTTCCATACCTCATATGTTTGAGGGTTAAAAGTGTGAGTGGATTTTTATATGTGCAATTAAATCTGTCTTTTAAACAATACTATTCTTAGATCAGTCCCTTGCGCTCCTGTCTCTGTCATTCTTTTGTTTGTTATCTAGCACCACCCTATCCTGCCGGTGTGTTCTTAAAGGAGCTGCAGTGTGGACTGAAATACAATGATCAAAAATCTGTGAATCACGCATATCCATTTTTTGCATGTAGCATTTGCCTTTGCCAGTTGGATAATTGTGTAAATTGTTTGTTACAAGTATATATTAACTGAAGGGAGAGGTATCTATTAGCTGGCATTGGTTGATTAAGGATACAATCTCCTCTTTTCATATACAGATTGTGTAACGTTTAATATTGGGGATTTATTATTTATCATTTTTTACCTTTCTCATATAAATACATATTACTTTTATGAAATTTATTTCCCACAAGTGGCGCTCTTTCATAGCAGACTTTAGGGTTTTGCTTTTTATTTTTTAGTGTAAAAAAAATATGTATTAGAAATAAGTCTATCTTTGTTTTTGTTTCTCTTTAGAGGTGATCACAGGTAAGGAGCGCAGACGTTAAAAGTAATTTTATAGTGTAAAGTCAGGTTACCATAGCAACTAATTGATTTTCAAAAAATCTGACATTGGATGGAAGCGTTAACACAACGTTAACTTACACCTACTCGAAAAGAGGGACTACATGCAATGTGCAAAATATTTAAATGGAAACCTGGTACTAAAATGGAGCCATAAATTTTAGCTGTAAACCATTTTAGCTGTAAACCATCTTTTCTTTATTTGAATAAAATAAACAGCTATAGAAAATCAAATGGTCCATCAAATACTTAATCTATTTGATACTTTTGAAACATTTAACATGTTAATAATCTTAAACTTAAAAATGTTATTGCATATATAGGTGTTTTTCAGACAGAGCTCAGCAAATACAGAGAACCACAGAGCCTTTAACTAGTCTGCATATTGTATATCTCTTAAAGAGAACAATTACATTTTGTAACTCTGTAACTTGCTACACAGTTCATTTCTTTCCCAATTAGCCTGAACATATCTTTGATGAACTACCTTAGAAATACACAGTTCATAAGGTCTTGTGGATCTGTTAGCCTTGTCTTTTGTAAAAGATTTGGGACAAACCATCCTTTTCTTTCTTCTAAAGGCTGCTTAAGAAAATATAAAACCTTGCTTATTCACTAATGGGAACAATCTGCTTTCTATTCTCCAAAAGCATATGTAATAAATTATATTTTTTTCTATTTTCTTTAGCAAACTATTTACACTATATATACTATACTTTATTACCATACTTATTATTTTCTGAATACAATGTATTATTTAGCTCTAAGTTTTAATTTTAAAACTAAATTGTATCACCTGACTGGCTTGATTATTATTAATAAAAAAATAACTAAATATTATTGAAACTTATTAATAAGGGGGGGCGGAGCCGACTGGAGACTAATATGGCCGCTTTTCTCTAGAGCTCTGCTAACAGCTTCCATATAGGGCTAAAGCACCAAGGGAAAATGGATCAATAATAGACCACAATAGAGATGCATATTTTCTCCCTACCCTGCTGAATTGTTTGAGGGGTTCAAAAACTCTGACAGATGTAGCAAGCAAGGTTTAGATGGAACACTGTACTCAGGCCTCACTCCCCGCTGAACTCGCTGCATGGCCTGAATTGTACTGATTGCTGGGACCTACAGCACACATTACAAGACAGATCCTAACATCTACGAGATGTCCCATACTAAGATTAAAGATCTATTGGCCTCCTTGGCTATCAAGATGGACAGTAACTTTGCTCAATTAACTGCCTTAATGGGAGCCCGGCATGGAGAGGGAGATGTCAGAAATCCCAAAATGGAGGCGGCAGCTGAACGCGATGTGCAGTGCAATAACCTACAGCCCGTCCACACTAAGAAAGAGTCTGCTCAGAGGCATGTACTTACTACGGGGATGCTTCTCACAAAGCTACAAGCAGCACAGGCTTTGAAGTGCATTAGTGCTATGCCCGCGCTAACTCCAAGAGAATTGATGACCGAGTCAGAGGAAATATCTCTACTGGGCGGGACGGATGCGGCTGACCTACCGAGAAGTAAGAAGAACCAATGCTTTAATGCGGTCCTGCCAGGAGGGATGGATCGCTCTCCTGTACGATCGGAGGTCTTGTTAGGGGTGCTCTTGAGATCTCACGACCGCCACTGTTCTAGTGTTCACACAAGCTCGGTGGGGCTAAAACTTTTTTCCTTGAGGGCGCACTCCTCTGTACTGCTCAGTGTTCATGGCTATTTGATTGGGGATAGGGTGATGCTTGATTCCTCAGAAGATATGCTACTTTTACTTTGCCTGAACATGCGATTTTCAGCCTATATGGAGCCGAGTCTCCACTACAACTTCCAAAGTAGCTGCCGCTCCGGAATAGGGTAAACTGAAGAGGTTCACTGCTTTTCATGCTTGGGTCAGAACTTGGCTAAGTAGACTAATGACTAGTAGTTCCTGCTCAATGTTGTTTACTGACTGAATTGGGTTCAGCAGAACGTTCTAATATGTTATTTTCCTGTTGACTGCTTTTTCTTGTTCACTCATAAAATTCGATCTCTGCTTTTATAATCTTGCTGCACCCTCAAAAGTTGGATTTATATTTCCCAATTCACTATGCATGTCCTGTTATGTGATAGCTATATATTTCTTCAAGCTTTCCTGCTAAAATGTACAAATGTAATGATGTTTGATCTCTTATCTACTATGATCTTGAAACCTGTGTCCATATAACATTGCAAGCAAGCTCATAATTTAGACTGCCTACACTGGCCTTATCTTATACTATTTAGTGGTTATTACTCCAACTCTGTTGCATAAATGTGTTATCCTCTATTAGACTACAATTGTTATGTTATATCTAGGGAAATTATATGTTTGTTAATCTCCCTATTGCCTAAATATCAAGATCCGTAAGCAGACACATAACACTACAAAGTTTACAATTTGTCAGTTGGGAAGAGATTGGCCCTTAGGGATATCCACTAGCTCAGTTTACTCACTACCACATTAGTTACATTGCCCATTGTTCTGTGTATGGGTACATGAGAGCTATGGACTCCTTTGGCTGCCCTTTTAAGCTTAAACAATAACAATCAATGCCAGACGTCTCTGTAGCCCTTTATTGTAGCAAGCTCAGCTTTCAATATTAGATATGGGCTCAAAAGTAATAGTAACTGAACACCTTTATGCACCTCTTTATGCCCGAGTGGTTTACTCGACTTCAGCTCTTATTTATTTGGATAATGGAGTCGTTAGGTTACAATAGTGTTGCATGCTGACTGATGTACCTTTTTAGTGTTCGCTTCCTCTTTTTACCAACGCAATTATTATAACTTTGGCACTGTGAGTCTGTATTCTGGAGCTGCATCTCTATTAGACCATAGAGCACAGATATATATACAGGATACTACAGGAATATTAGGTGCTATAGATATATTATATCCTATTCAACTTTGTACACTACATGTCTTACGTCCCTATCTATTCACTGTACACACAATAGGCGGTCCCTCTGAATCCCGCCCCTTTTGTTTGTTTATCTGTTTATAGAATAAGAACCCTGCTTATCTCTCCCACTTCACTAGTCTAGTATAAGACTCCGCCCCCCCCCTCATCTCCCCCTCCCCACTCCACTTCGAGCGGCTCCTGCCCGCTGCACTCCTTTCCCCCTCACCGCTAACTCGGTCCAAAAGTGGCCGTGCAAGCTCTAATCCCCATTTGCTTTAAATATTGTCTCCTCCTTAGATTACATAACCGTATGAACAGCAATTGGGGAATCATTTCTAGCTTTATTATATATAAAAATGAGGTTCCATTACCATCAATTTCTACACAGGTCATATATATCTCTTAGCTATACTCTAGTTTCTTGGTTTTCAGTTGTAATTCTCATGGCTCATATTATGTGTAGAATGGATACCTGACACTGTTTTATATTATATGGCTCTGGTCCTGATATTCTTCCAGAGACGTTCAAATCTTATGCCCAGAATGATTTTGTCTTTACCTCGTATGTTTTGTGGTATATAGTGCATGTTTTATTGTGATATATTTTCACTGTCACTGGATGAATATGTCCTGTTTTATTCTTTATAACCTCAATAAAAAAAAACAAAAAAAAAAACATTCAAACTTATTAATAAATCATTTGGCTTCAGCTTATAGCACCCTCCTTTGATTAGTTTGACATTTGTGATTTCTAGCTGTCTGAGGGGGAGAATAGACCGTTTTGGAGTGGCTGGCCAGAGAAGTCTATGCACAGTATCTTTGATAATATATTTGATTATTATTTAAACAATTAAACATTTTCATCAGCAAATTACCTCCACAATAAAAGATACAAGTGCTTAAAGGGACAATAAACCCAACATTTTTATTTCATGATTCAGATGGAGAATACAATTTCAAACAACTTTCCAATTTACTTTGATTATCTAATTTTCTTGGTATATTTTGTTGAAGAAGCAGCAATGCGCTACTGGGAGCTTAATAAACACACAGGGTAAGCCAATTACATGAAGCATATACACTCACTGACCACTTTATTAGGTACACCTGTTCAATCGCTTGGTAACACAAATTACTAATCAGCCAATCACATGGCAACAACTCAATGCATTTAGACATCTAGATGTGGTCAAGACGACTTACTGAAATTCAAACCGAGCTTCAGCATGGGGAAGAAAGGGGATTTAAGTGACTTTGAACGTGGCATGGTTGTTGATGCCAGACGGGCTGGTCTGAGTATTTAAAAAAACTGCTGATCTACTGGGATTTTCATGCACAACCATCTCTAGGGTTTACGGAGAATGGTCTGAAAAAGAGAAAATATCCAGTGAGCAGCAGTTGTGTGGACAAAAATGCCTTGTTGATGTCAGAGGTCAGAGGAGAATGGGCAGACTGGTTTGAGATGATAGAAAGGCAACAGCTGCGAAATTCAGGTGGTAGGGTCAGAATTTGGTGTAAACAACATGAAAGCATGGATCCATCCTGCCTTGTATCAACGGTTCAGGCTGCTGGTGGTGGTGTAATGGTGTGGGGATATTTTCTTGGCACACTTTGGGCTCCTTAGTACTAATTGAGCATCATTTAAATGCCACAACCTACCTGAGTATTGTTGCTGACCATGTCCATCCCTTTATGACTACAGTGTACCCATCTTCTGATTGCTGCTTCCAGCAGGATAATGCACCATGTCACAAAGCTCAAATCATCTCAAATTGGTTTCTTGAACATGACAATGAGTTCACTGTGCTCCAGTCACCATATCACAATCCAATAGAGCATTTTTGGAATGTTGTGGAACGGGAGATTTGCATCATGGATGTGCAGCCGACAAATCTACAGCAAATGCGTGATGCTATCATGTCAATATGGACCAAAATGTCTGAGGAATATTTCCAACACCTTGTTGAATCTATGCCACAAAGAATTAAGGCAATTCTGAAGGCAAAAGGGGGTCCAACCTGGTACTAGCAAGGTGTACCTAATAAAGTGGTTGGTGAGTATATGTGCAGCCACCGATCAGCATTGCCTTAGGTATCTTTTTCAATAATGGATTCCAAGAGAACAGAATAAATTAGCTAGTAGAAGTATATTCTAGAGTTGTTTAAAATCACGTGCTCTATCTGAATCATGAAAGAAAAAAATTGTGTTTCATGTCCCTTTAAGCTGCAGTGTTTAAAGCAGTTTTGTAAATGCATAAATGACGTCTTTTCATTTACACTTTTACTTAACCAGAATTACTAGAGCATGTACCAGTATTTTTCAACGGTACAGCCTTTGGTCTGTTATTCCACCCAATAACCTAAATCTAAAGAGAGACAAAAAATGCCTTTTATGCTGTGGAAACTTATCAACACAAATCACCAAAGGAGATTTAGGAAAATATGAGAGATAGACTAAGAAGCATTACTTAAAACTCTAAGGCCTAGATTTGGAGTTCGGCGGTAGCCGTCAAAACCAGCGTTAGAGGCTCCTAACGCTGGTTTTGGCCGCCCGCTGGTATTTGGAGTCAGTGATTAAAGGGTCTAACGCTCACTTTACAGCCGCGACTTTTCCATACCGCAGATCCCCCTACGCCATTTGCGTAGCCTATATTTTCAATGGGATCTTTCTAACGCTGGTATTTAGAGTCGTTTCTGAAGTGAGCGTTAGAGCTCTAACGACAAGATTCCAGCCGCCTGAAAATAGCAGGAGTTAAGAGCTTTCTGGCTAACGCCGGTTCATAAAGCTCTTAACTACTGTACCCTAAAGTACACTAACACCCATAAACTACCTATGTACCCCTAAACCGAGGTCCCCCCACACCGCCGCCACTCGATTTAAATTTTTAACCCCTAATCTGCCGACCGCCACCTACGTTATATTTATGTACCCCTAATCTGCTGCCCCTAACCCCGCCGACCCCTGTATTACATTTATTAAACCCTAACTTGCCCCCCACAACGTCGCCGCCAGCTACTTAAAATAATTAACCCCTAATCTTCCGACCGCAAATCGCCGCCACCTACGTTATCCCTATGTACCCCTAATCTGCTGCCCCTAACATCGCCGACCCCTATATTATATTTATTAACCCCTAATCTGCCCCCCTCAACGTCGCCGACACCTGCCTACACTTATTAACCCCTAATCTGCCGAGCGGACCTGAGCGCTACTATAATAAATGTATTAACCCCTAATCCGCCTCACTAACCCTATCATAAATAGTATTAACCCCTAATCTGCCCTCCCTAACATCGCCGACACCTAACTTCAATTATTAACCCCTAATCTGCCGACCGGAGCTCACCGCTATTCTAATAAATGTATTAACCCCTAAAGCTAAGTCTAACCCTAACACCCCCCTAAGTTAAATATAATTTTTATCTAACAAAATAAATTAACTCTTATTAAATAACTTATTCCTATTTAAAGCTAAATACTTACCTGTAAAATAAATCCTAATATAGCTACAATATAAATTATAATTATATTATAGCTATTTTAGGATTAATATTTATTTTACAGGCAACTTTGTAATTATTTTAACCAGGTACAATAGCTATTAAATAGTTAAGAACTATTTAATAGTTACCTAGTTAAAATAATAACAAATTTACCTGTAAAATAAATCCTAACCTAAGTTATAATTAAACCTAACACTACCCTATCAATAAAATAATTAAATAAACTACCTACAATTACCTACAATTAACCTAACACTACACTATCAATAAATTAATTAAACACAATTCCTACAAATAAATACAATTAAATAAACTAGCTAAAGTACAAAAAATAAAAAAGAACTAAGTTACAGAAAATAAAAAAATATTTACAAACATAAGAAAAATATTACAACAATTTTAAACTAATTACACCTACTCTAAGCCCCCTAATAAAATAACAAAGCCCCTCAAAATAAAAAATTCCCTACCCTATTCTAAATTAAAAAAGTTACAAGCTCTTTTACCTTACCAGCCCTGAACAGGGCCCTTTGCGGGGCATGCCCCAAGAATTTCAGCTCTTTTGCCTGTAAAAAAAAACATACAATACCCCCCCCCAACATTACAACCCACCACCCACATACCCCTAATCTAACCCAAACCCCCCTTAAATAAACCTAACACTAAGCCCCTGAAGATCTTCCTACCTTGTCTTCACCATCCAGGTATCACCGATCCGTCCTGGCTCCAAGATCTTCATCCAACCCAAGCGGGGGTTGGCGATCCATAATCCGGTCCAGAAGAGGCTCCAAAGTCTTCCTCCTATCCGGCAAGAAGAGGACATCCGGACCGGCAAACATCTTCTCCAAGCGGCATCTTCGATCTTCTTCCATCCGGAGCGAAGCGGCAGGATCCTGAAGACATCCAGCGCGGAACATCCATCCGGACCGACGACTGAACGACGAATGACTGTTCCTTTAAGGGACGTCATCCAAGATGGCGTCCCTCGAATTCCGATTGGCTGATAGGATTCTATCAGCCAATCGGAATTAAGGTAGGAATTTTCTGATTGGCTGATGGAATCAGCCAATCAGAATCAAGTTCAATCCGATTGGCTGATCCAATCAGCCAATCAGATTGAGCTCGCATTCTACTGGCTGTTCCGATCAGCCAATAGAATGCGAGCTCAATCTGATTGGCTGATTGGATCGGCCAATCGGATTGAACTAGATTCTGATTGGCTGATTCCATCAGCCAATCAGAAAATTCCTACCTTAATTCCGATTGGCTGATAGAATCCTATCAGCCAATCGGAATTCGAGGGACGCCATCTTGGATGACGTCCCTTAAAGGAACAGTCATTTGTCGTTCAGTCGTCGGTTCGGATGGATGTTCCGCGCTGGATGTCTTCAGGATCCTGCCGCTTCGCTCCGGATGGAAGAAGATCGAAGATGCCGCTTGGAGAAGATGTTTGCCGGTCCGGATGTCCTCTTCTTGCCGGATAGGAGGAAGACTTTGGAGCCTCTTCTGGACCGGATTATGGATCGCCAACCCCCGCTTGGGTTGGATGAAGATCTTGGAGCCAGGACGGATCGGTGATACCTGGATGGTGAAGACAAGGTAGGAAGATCTTCAGGGGCTTAGTGTTAGGTTTATTTAAGGGGGGTTTGGGTTAGATTAGGGGTATGTGGGTGGTGGGTTGTAATGTTGGGGGGGGGTATTGTATGTTTTTTTTTACAGGCAAAAGAGCTGAAATTCTTGGGGCATGCCCCGCAAAGGGCCCTGTTCAGGGCTGGTAAGGTAAAAGAGCTTGTAACTTTTTTAATTTAGAATAGGGTAGGGAATTTTTTATTTTGGGGGGCTTTGTTATTTTATTAGGGGGCTTAGAGTAGGTGTAATTAGTTTAAAATTGTTGTAATATTTTTCTTATGTTTGTAAATATTTTTTTATTTTCTGTAACTTAGTTCTTTTTTATTTTATGTACTTTAGCTAGTTTATTTAATTGTATTTATTTGTAGGAATTGTGTTTAATTAATTTATTGATAGTGTAGTGTTAGGTTAATTGTAGGTAATTGTAGGTAGTTTATTTAATTATTTTATTGATAGGGTAGTGTTAGGTTTAATTATAACTTAGGTTAGGATTTATTTTACAGGTAAATTTGTTATTATTTTAACTAGGTAACTATTAAATAGTTCTTAACTATTTAATAGCTATTGTACCTGGTTAAAATAAATACAAAGTTACCTGTAAAATAAATATTAATCCTAAAATAGCTATAATATAATTATAATTTATATTGTAGCTATATTAGGATTTATTTTACAGGTAAGTATTTAGCTTTAAATAGAAATAAGTTATTTAATAAGAGTTAATTTATTTCGTTAGATAAATATTATATTTAACTTAGGGGGGTGTTAGTGTTAGGGTTAGACTTAGCTTTAGGGGTTAATCCATTTATTAGAATAGCGGTGAGCTCCGATCGGAAGATTAGGGGTTAATAATTGAAGTTAGGTGTCGGCGATGTTAGGGAGGGCAGATTAGGGGTTAATACTATTTATGATAGGGTTAGTGAGGCGGATTAGGGGTTAATAACTTTATTATAGTAGCGCTCAGGTCCGCTCGGCAGATTAGGGGTTAATAAGTGTAGGCAGGTGTCGGCGACGTTGTGGGGGGCAGGTTAGGGGTTAATAAATATAATATAGGGGTCGGCGGTGTTAGGGGTAGCAGATTAGGGGTACATAGGGATAACGTAGGTGGCGGCGGTTTACGGAGCGGCAGATTAGGGGTTTAAAAAAATATGCAGGGGTCAGCGATAGCGGGGGCGGCAGATTAGGGGTTAATAAGTGTAAGGCTAGGGGTGTTTAGACTCGGGGTACATGTTAGAGTGTTAGGTGCAGACGTAGGAAGTGTTTCCCCATAGGAAACAATGGGGCTGCGTTAGGAGCTGAACGCTGCTTTTTTGCAGGTGTTAGGTTTTTTTTCAGCTCAAACAGCCCCATTGTTTCCTATGGGGGAATCGTGCACGAGCACGTTTTTGAGGCCGGCCGCGTCCGTAAGCAACTCTGGTATCGAGAGTTGTATTTGCGGTAAAAATGCTCTACGCTCCTTTTTTGGAGCCTAACGCAGCATTTGTTTGAACTCTCGATACCAGAGTTAATTTTATGGTGCGGCCAGAAAAAAGCCCGCGGAGCGTTAACAGCCCTTTTACCGCCGAACTCCAAATCTAGGCCCAAGTGTCATATTGTCCAAGGTTTGTTTTTTTTTGTTTGTTTTTTCACATTCTTTTTTTTTATTACAAATATAAATACATGTACAATAATCAAATAAACAAACACATAGAAACAGACCATACAGGGGGCGGAGCCAGCGCACAAGTGAGATGGCTGCACATTTGTGAGCTCTGTGCTCCCTTCAGGGCATAACAACTTCTAAAACACCTGATAACAGACTGATGTCCATTAGTGGAGGAGGATTACACTGGCCAAGCTTCCTAGGCATCATCGATAACCTCTCTGAGACTGAGTCTCGCTGCAGGTGGATAAAGTTTTTCACATACCAACACGGAGATGCCATGCGGCTGGGCCGCAATTGATTACGGCAACTAACCACCTCGGGGCTGAACGCACATCGTAGCCTGTAGAATTGATACAGCCTGAATAGAATACCAGCAGGGCTGTGGCTGGACAGTTATGTGACATGGAACAGAGGTAATACAGTGCACATGCACGCATGGGAATTCAAGGCACTAATGGAGGACACTAAAAACAAAAAACTGAGCAACCATCTTCCCCTAAAGTGCCCATGTCTAACATGAAGTCAACTTAGCTATGCAGTACATTCAGATCACTGGCTCCAAATAGATAGAGCTGACTAATGGTCAGGTCACTGCATGGTGATAAGATCCGGAGCTGGAGGATTTGAGGAAAATGTAAATACATATACTGGTCACACAACATGATTTTAATAAATACTACAGCCTATATATATAGCGTTTCCTTTCCCTTTTTGCTCACTGGGAGACATTCTTAAACATCTTGCCTCTCTATGCTGCTATACACACAGAATAGCGAGGAGAACATGATATAAATTATATGTGAAGAGCAATAGGAACTTTGTCTGGGTCAATCTGAGCAGGCTGCAAATATTTTTTTATGAAAACAGGGTCCAATAAGCCATTTTGCCCACGTGGAAGAAGCGTGTGGCAAAATCATACACCGGCCTGTACTCTCTGCAGCTCTGCTCAAATTCTGAGCATACTCAAATAGCCGAGATTTATATATCAAGTTGCAGGTCTGGTGCAAAGAAAAGACACTACAAAATCCTGGGAATATACATTAGATACCCTGCCGCCATCATGTCTCCTAAGAAAGGGAACAAGGCTGATAAATCAGCCAAGAAAGAGGGGATATCAACGCCTTCAGTCAATAATTTTTTTAAAAGCTTGGAGTATTACCACCTAAAACTATATCTAGACCTAATAACATTCGCTCAAGGGCTTCATCTGGGTCCTCTGACTCTGAGGAAGAGAGGCCTGATTCAGCAATCTCTGTCCCCAGGGCCCTCTTGGACTCTCTGCCGTCCAAAAAGGATTTTACCACTCTGATACGCCAGGTCAAACAATGTATACGTGAGGAAATCACAGAAATTAAAAAAGAATTGACAGATGTTGGACAAAGAGTAGAAAAACTCGAGGAAACCTCAGATCTCACCAATTCTAATATATCCTTCCTGCACTCTAAAATCACCCAGCAAGATGAGATGCTGCTGTACATGGAAAATAAAGTGGATGACTTGGAGAACAGGACTCAGGAGTCGCCGCAGTAATATTAGAGTCAGGGGAGACCCAGAAATGGTCACTCCAGCAGATCTGGAACAATACTTGCAGAACCTTTTCACCAACCTGATGATAACAGGAGATGATGCCACTTTAGCTATGGACAGATTCAATAGAGCCTTGCGGGCAAATCCCCTAGGAGACCAGCCGCCGAGGGACATTATAGTTAAAATCTCCAGTTATAGCATGAAGGAGGAAATAATGAGAAGGGCTAGGCAGAGGTACCCAATAAAATTTCGCTCAGACTCTATCCAGTTATATGAAGATCTGACCCCCCCCCCCCCGGACCCTGCAAAAGAGAAGAGAGCTCAAGTCTTTCACCACAAAGTTGCATCAACTCAAGATACCTTACAGATGGGGGCACCCATTTAATCTACAAATTGTGTGGAAGGGCAGGAGGCTAATCTGCAACTCGCAAGAGGATGTTGCTCGGATCTGCGGGGAATTGGAGATTCTTCCTCCTGATATGCAAGGGAATACCCGTCAGAATTAAGCTGGAGAGGCACGCCCCATGCCACCCTTGCCTCAAAGATCTCAATGGAAGAAAGTTCACTCAAGACCCTCCTCAAAGGGAACTCTGAGAGAGGATGATCAGGATTTTGGGAGTCGGTAATTGACTCAGGAGGGTAACCAGTGAACTTTAATGCTTGTTTCATATGTTTACTATGCTAATGCCTTCTTTTACAGGTTGTCCTCCCGCAATGTCTCATCTAAGCATTTTAATGTTTTACTGTAATTGTTGATGTAACGGCTTGATGTGCTGTGCTTTGACGGATGAAAGACGTCTAAATAGCAAGTTGCCAGTTCCAATGGAAGAGTAATTACATGGGTGTATTAATACTTAACATATAGGCGTGATACACCTTTAAAAAAAAAAAAGCCCTCGTACGGTCTCCCTATTGTGAGAATCCCTACTATTTGTAATACAGGGTACACCTGTTGTGTACTGTTAGTTTTTGTTAATGTTTTAGTTTTTTTATATTTTCTGTTGTATTAATGCTAATTTCCCAAGGTTTTTCAGGTTCCATCTGAATAAGATCTACACTATGAAAGATGGTATTGTGGTAGCACGGTCCAGCTCTCTTATCCATACTAAATTTAAGAAATGACAAATACAAATATACAAAACATTCATATTATAACACAGAACGTGAAAGGGTTTAATTGTCCTAGCAAAAGGGTTATGGCCTTACAAGACCTATATAAATGGGGAGGGAAAATACTGTTACTACAGGAGATATTTTTTTGCCCATTACTCGCAACACTATCACAGTACAAACATTATTAAAAAAACAAATGGGGTCAGTATCTTGATCCATACGTCTATATCATTTAAGCTCCAACAAATAGACAAGGATAAAGAGGGGAGATTTTTGGGTGTAACTGGTATTTAGTTTGGCAAACCTGTCACTATAATTAACTTATATGCTCCCAACATAGGCCAGGATCGCTTTTTCTCTTCTATCACCCCCAGAGTTATTCATCTGCATAAAGGCCCCCTTATATTAGCAGGAGATCTAAACATCCCCTTGAATCCGGAGCGGGATAGTTCTAACCCGTCAATCAAGACCCCTCAAAGATCCCTTCTTTCTATATGGAAGGACATTAAATCCATGACACTCCATGATGCATGGAGATACACTCATCCTCACACGAAGGATTACACCTTCTTCTCTAATCCACAAAAAAGTTATTCTAGGATTGATTACATACTGGTTGACCATATCGCATTGTCACTAGTTAGACAAGTAAATATTAAACACACATCGTGGTCAGATCACTCTTTAGTAGAATGCATTACCAATTGGCCTTCTATCCCAATCAAGCCCTTTTCTTGGAGACTAGACGATTCCATGTTGTCTGATCCTATGGTCTTTGAAAAAGTAACCGAACAATTAGACATGTACCTGGCCATAAACAATGTACCGGAATCCAAACCCACTATGATTTGGGAGGCTCATAAGGCTTTTATACATGGGGAATTTATTAAACTAAAAGCCCAAAACCGTAAAAAATTGTTAAAAGAATATACTAAGTTAGCTCAGGAAGTTTCTGAAGCAGACTATTGGCTGAAACTGAATCCCTCTGACCAAAACCTAATCACTACCTTAACAGAAAAAGAAACAATTTAAATAAACATCTCCAGATAGCATCACAAAGACACCAATTATTCTTAAATCAAAAATACTACGGAGAAGGGAACAGGACAGGCAAGATGCTGGCTAGAGCGTTGAAAAAAACGACAATTAAGATCATATGTCCATTTCCTTATTTCAGACTGAGGGGCTACAATAGAGGACACTGTAAATATAGGTAAAAACTTCCAATCCTTCTATCACACGTTATATAACTTATTCCCTAGAAGATCCCCAGACGTACATAAAATAACATGCGAGAAATACCTAGATAGCGTAACCCTTCCTGAACTAGAAGCCAAAGAGATTAGACTTATGGAATCCCCAATCACAGGAAAAGAAATACTAGGGGCTATAAAAGAAATGAAGCCTGATAAAGCCCCAGGCCCTGACGGCTTTTCGCCACGTTACTATAAAACCTTCCATGCCCAACTGCTGCCGCATCTGCTTACTCTGTTTAATTATATCTCTGACTCTAACGTCTTCCCAGACACCATGATGCAGGCACATATAACAGTGCTTCCCAAACCGGGTAAAAAACTGGAGACTCCAGCAAATTTTAGGCCTATCTCTTTATTAAATGTCGATCTTAAATTATATGCTAAAATATTAGCAAACAGAATAAATACGTTTCTGGCAAGTCTGGTTCACACCGATTAGGTTGACTTTGTCCTCCAGAGAGAGGCTAAAGATAATATTGGCAAGGTACTAAATTTAATGGAATATATAAAGCATTCAAATATCCCCTCAACATACGCTGAAAAAGCATTTGATCGGCTAGATTGGACCTTTTTGCAGTCCACCCTTCAAAAATTCGGCTTCCCCATAAAATCTATACAACAAATTATGGCACTATATTCTAACCCATCGGCTCAGGTCAGGGTAAATGGAGCTCTCTTTGATAACTTTGACATTCGTAACGGGACAAGACAAGGCTGCCCTCTATCCCCCATTTTATTTGTACTCTCTCTTGAGCTCCTAGTGATAAAAATTTGTAACAATCCTAATATACAAAGGATTACAATACAAGACCAAATATACAAATTGGCAATGTTTGCCGACGATATCCTCATGACTCTAACCTCCCCTCTACAGTCCCTCTCGCATGTTCAACATGAGTTGGAATCATATGGTGCTGTATCCAACTTTTCGGTAAACACTAGTAAATCAGAGTTGTACCCAATTAGCCTACCAAATAGTGACCTCACGAGTATCAAGCAACAATACCCTTTCAAGGTCCAAATAAAAGCCCTGAAGTATTTGGGAATATTTCTAACGGCCAAGTCGGAGGACCTACAGAAGTTAAACTATGGATGCCTACTAAAGGTGTTTGCATATCTGTCCTCCTCCTGGCTCCCTAAAAATATTTCTTGGCTGGGGAGGATTGCTGCGGCTAAAATGACGTTATTACCGAAAGCCTTGTATGTTATGCAAGCCCTTCCGGTTCCAGGAGCCAGTGTAGATCTCCGCAAATTACAAGCAATAATTGACACATACATTTTGCACCACCGGCCCCCAAGACTAGCAAAATCCACATTGTATATAAAGAGGGAGGAAGGAGGGTTGGGAGTTCCCAATCTTCATTTATACAAACTGGCAATATCCTTGAACAGAATAATAGATTGGTGTAGACAGGGCATTAACTCTTATAAAAGGAATGTACACCTAGAATCACAACTACTAGGAGTTCCTCAGATAGGAGGTATATGTTGGGCACCACAAAAACCCATGCTGGAAACAATCTCCAAGTACCCGATCATAAGGGAAACATGGTCAAATTGGATAATGATTCGTAATAAACGACACAATATTTAAACACCTTACTCACCATTAACAATACTTAACCCTAATAAAGAGTTCCCAGCGGGTAAAAGTGGAGAGAAGTCCACCGCTGGTGAAGCGATCTCAATACTGAAACATATGCCAATACACTCATTATTAGATGATGGACACTTGACTCAGAGGTCGGTGTTGATAGAAAGGGGCATACACCAATTCAAACCATGGTTATTTTATCATCAGGTCAGGTATTTTCTTCTTACACACAAATCAAAAAATGATATGCTGAGACGACCCACTGTATTTGAAACATGCTGCCTATCGCAAGTCCCCCCTAAAAAAGTAATATCCTTAATGTACAGGGACCTTCTCCAATCCCAATACCTGACCAAACCGTATTATACACTTCAATGGGAAAAAGACATGAATAGAACCATATCACATAAACAATGGTCGGGGTGGTTCAAGGCGACAGCCAAATCTGCACACTCTGCCACGGCTTTAGAAACTAATACAAAGCTTATCACTAGGTGGTATCTAACCCCTAGCAAATTAAAACACGTTTGTAAGTGTTAGTGGCTGTGAGGTTCTACGTCCCTTTTGCACTCAAATACATGAACAAGCATGTAAAGTCATCAGTGCACAATTGGATCTATCCCCTGAGAGGATATTGTTTAACGCAATATCGGATATCCCATGTAAAATCAGGAAAAATCTATACCAGGTCTTAATAAACACAGCTAAACATTTGATCCCCTCTTTTTGGAAACAACCTCAGGTCCCCTCCCTCTCCAATTGGATTGCCCTAGCTCAGAACACCTTAGTCTTAGAGAGACTTCACTATGTTAAAGTTGGGCAAATGAACCTCTACCAAGATATGATGTTTCTGTGGGAGCAATATAATTGTGCTTTATAAGATGGAATTGGTGTGGGACAACTAATGTTCAGGGAATCAAAGTTGGGGGCAGGAGGATGGACTGTAATATAGGTACAGATGCTTTGCTGGAAATTGAGATTTATATACATCTTAAACCTGGTGTAGATTGTTTACACAGCTTGGGACGTTATGTGCTATGCTTATTACCCCCTTTATTTTTCCCTTCCTTTATCCTTTTACCCCCCTCCTTCCCCTTCTCATTAGTTTTTTTGTCCAAGTTAAACACACATCTCAATGCAGAGGGGGTTGGACCTTAACCACCATTTGGCTATCACATGGACACCAGCCGGGGGATGATGCAAGGGTCTACCCCCTTTATAAGATACATTCCAATACAGATCACAGCTGGACTATAATCCCATATTTGATGTTTTCTTCTTTATGTACCCTATATTTGGTAAAATATCCTTGGTTAAATGCCATGTGGGTATGCCCACCTGTGGAGATGTTGTAACTTGGATATATTTTGTTTGTCTTTTGTTTTTGGAAAGTAATAAAAAAAATATATAAAAAACAAAAACAGAACATACAGTATAGGAATCTATACATAGTCTTATAAAAGTTCTTAAATCACTAGGGGGGTCTGATCGATTATGACCTCCCCCACCTCTTGATCCTCTTAAATTATTTTACTTTAAATTATTTTGCTCTGAGGGAAAGGAGGTGTGCACCTTATAATATTTTCCCAAATACCCTTTGCCTCCAAAAAGATTTCTAGCTTGCTACTTTTTTTTATAGTGGTATTCTTTATTAATCATATATTCGTTAATCTTATTGATCCACTCCCCTTTTGTAGGGGATGCTGGGGTCTTCCATTTTTTTCAATATAACATTCTTTGCACTATTAAACATAGTTTGATATAAATATAATCTAGATTTATCTAACTTGCTATCTAAGTTGTTAAGAATCGCAGATAGAAAATTATTCAGATTGTGCTGGTCGTTTCTTTTATCTATCAAATGGAAAATTTGGGCCCAAAAAATCTTAATGTGTGGGCAGAACCACATAATATGGCATAGGGTAGCCCTATTTCCACATCCTCTCCAACACCTATCTTGTGTATGAGGGTAGATTTTCTGGATTCTAGTGGGGTAAGATACCAGCTGGTCAGAATTTTTGGATTTTGTTCTATCACTCTTGCTGACACTGAGAATTTTGCAGTTTGTTGAAATATGTTATGCCATACTTTCGGTGCAATACTTTGCTCTAATTCTGCTTGTCAATTCTGGGTGTAATTGGGCAAGATCTCTATGTTATTCTGTAATATCCCATATGATTTAGAAAGCAAATGTCTTATATTAACTTTAGAAATGCATAGATTCTCAAATGTTAATTGTCTTAATATCTTATTCTTGCATTTATTAGTAGTTATATAATGGTATAGTTGGGAATAGGAAAACCAATCTATTAATCCTGTGAGGTCTTTAGTCGGTAGGTCTTCCTGTGTAAGCAATTTACACCCTTCCATTATATCTATAATCCTGTATTTATTAGAAATCGTATCTCCTTTAAATTTGCCCCTTTAAGAAATGATCATTTTCTACTAGTTAGAGTAGTGGAGATGGGATAGTTGATATATTATTTTTTTTTTTAATTATTTTGTCCCAAGTCTTAAATCTTTATTTTGGGATACTAAAGCTATCTATCTTTATAGATCTATCTTTTTCATCCAACCAGCATTGTCTACTTATCGAATTCCTGAAAATAAGTTTACTTTCTAGATTTACCCAACTTTTAGATTCCTCCTTTAGGTGTCAGTCTAGAACCCTTTGAATCATTGTAGCCTGTCTATATTTAAATTTAAATAAATTAGGTAATCACTATTTCCAATTTTAACGGCCACTATCTTTTCATTTTGTCTAATGTGTGAGCTTCCAAAATTTCTATACATAGTACAAACAACATTGGCGAAAGCAGACACCCTTGTCTCGTATTATTGTATATGTTAAAAGCACTAGACAAATTCCCATTTATTTTTATTCTTGCTGATGGGGACGCGTATAGAGACGTTATTCTATTGATTAGGTTCTGACCAAAATTATATGTATTTAGAATTCTTTCCATAAAAGACCAATTAACTCAGTCGAAAGCTTTTTCCGTGTCTACCGAGATATAGGAAGAAGGGATATTTTCCAATTGCGTGTATTCTAATAAGTGAATGTTTTTAACTATATTATCCCTTGCTTCTCTATTTTGAACAAAACCTACTTGATCTAAATGGATAATCTTCTAAAAAATTCCCCTAAGACGGTTGGCGATGATTTGCACATAGATCTTTAAATCTATATTTAAAAAAAATATGGGCCTATAGTTTTTTACTTCTTCATTACTCCTACCCACTTTTGGTATCACTATAATTCTGGCTTCTTGCATCTCTTTAGAGAATTTACCCCCTGTATCAATCGAATCAAACAATTTAAGTAAATGGGGAGACAAATTCCCTTTAAAGATTTTATAATATTTAGCGGTGAAGCCATCTGGTCCTGGGGATTTCCCTATTGCGAGTTCATCAATGGCTAGGTGTATTTCCTGTATTTGTATTGGTTCTTATAATTTTTGTCTTTCTTGGTCTGAGACTTTATTTATTTTTAGTTCCCTTAGATAATTTATTAAGAAGGACTCTTCTATGGGTTGGGTTTCTAGATTATATAGACTTTTATAGAATTTTTTAAATTGAGTTATTATTTCTTGATTTTTTTACAATATCTATTATTATCATTTTTTAGTTTATAAATATTATTGCTTATTTCTTTTTTCTTGATTGCTCTTGATAGGAGTCTACCATTTTTATCGCCTTCTGTATAGTATTTTCGTTTTAACCATAATGTTTTTCTTTTATTAACACTCAACCAATATTCCTGTAGCTTTCTTCTTTCCCTAAGTAGATCTTCTAAGATCTTGTTATTATCTGGGGAATGTTTATGTACTATTTCTAAGTTATGAATTTTATTAATTATCTCCTCGAATAATTTCTTCTTTATAGTGTTCTGAATACTCCTTAATTGTATTAACTCACCTCTCAATACGCACTTATGTGAATTCCCAAAGTAATGCTGGCGAAGTGTCCTCTATATTGTTAAGGAGAAAAAACTCCTTAATTATCTCCTCTATTTTGTCGATCTGCTCCTGATTATTTAAAATACTATCATCCAATCTCCAACTAAATTGTCTCTTCTCTTGATCTCCCCATTTTAATTGTAACCTAACCGGTGCATTATCTGACCATGTGATAGGATGAATCTGAGTTTCCTGGACCAATGTTAACCCCTTTATGTCCGTACATAAATAATCCAATCTGGAGTAGGAAAGATGTGGATTTGAAAAAAAGGTGTAATCCCTCTGATCTGGGTATACCATCCTCCAGGTATCATACATGCCTATCTTTTTTTAACTACTATATACTTGTTTTATAATATGTTTTGATATGGAGGATTTCTTTTTGGAATTATCTAACAAAGGATCTAGTGTAACATTAAAGTTGCCTCCTAGTATAGTAATCCCCGCTTGAAAATCTAATATTTGATTATTTTCTTAAAGAAAACGTTCTGTTTAGTATTTGTTCCATAAATATTGAAAATTGTAATTGGTACCCCCTGTAGGAGGCCCTTTAGCCCTAGATACCTCCCCTCCTTATCTTTTAACTGATCAATTAATTGGAAGGTTAAATTCTTGTGAAACAAGATACACACCCCATTTCTCCTGACTCTATCTGATGCCATATAACATGCTGTATACATTTTGTTAATAAATTTAGGCTCATTATTCCTTTTAAAGTGTGTCTCTTGGATTAATAACACATCTCCTTTTAACTTCTCCATTTCCCTCAGAGCCATGGATCTTTTTTTTTTTGGGGGGGGGGGGGTGTTGAGCCCTTTAGCATTTATGGAAATTAATTGAATATTATTCATTTAGGCTCATGACTCCCGAAAAAAAGCTTTCACATATAAATAAAGAGCTAAATCTAAAGACGATTCCTATAACAAATAACATATATTGACAACAAACTTCCATCAACACGAAAGTACTCATTGATTAGAACTTCCTCCATGTCAGAATAATTTTCTTTACATAAGGTTGAGGGGGAAAAAAAATCAAAAGTGACGTAGTGCAAAAATTTAGACTGTGGTAAATAGCCATGTTGTGTAGAGTCTTGTGTATAAAAAAAATATATATATATGAAAGTGCCCTAGTGAGTAAAATAAGAGGTGGCAAGTAACCACCTAGTGTAAAGGCTGTAAATAGCCTTGAAAATCATAATTAAAAAATAATTTAAAAAAAATTAATTAAATGTGCCCTAAAAATCATGTAAAAAAAGTAAAATAAAATAAAAATGTATTGAAATATGAAACACATACCTTTGCGACCCAATTTATATTCTTGTTCTGAAAGTTGATAAAGTAATTTGCAAGATACTAGCAACTTTTGGCAAAGTGACTTAATCCTGATTGTAGTCAAATGTGAAAATGTTGTAAAAGGTAATAAAACACACACTCTCATACAACACACACACACTCTCATACAACAAACACACCACACACACTCTCATACAATACACACACACACAACACATTCTCATACAACACACACTCTCACACAACACACACCACACACACACACTCTCATACAACAAACACACCACACACTCTTATACAACAAACACACCACACACACTCTTATACAACACATACCACAAACATTGTCATACAACAAACACACCACACACTCTCTCATACAACACACACCACACACACTCTTATACAACACACACCACACACACCACACACTCTCATACAACACACACACACACTCTCATACAACAAACACATCACACACACTCATACAACAAACACACTCTCATACAACACACACACACTCTCATACAATACACACACCACACACAAACACTCTCATACAACACATACCCCACACACACTCTCATACAACACACACACTCTCATACAGCACACACAAACCACACACACTCTCATACAACACACTCACCGCACACACTCTCATACAACACTCACTCACTGCACACACTCTCATACAACACTCACTCACTGCACACACTCTCATACAACACACACACACACCGCACACACTCTTACAACACACACACACACAAACTCTCATATAACACATACCCCACAATCACTCTCATATAATACACACGCATTTGCTCTCACACACACACACACACACATATATATATATATATATATATATACGCTCACTCTCACATTTTCACACACTCATACACAGTCACACACATACTGAATAATATAAATTTGAACTTCTGAAGCCTTTTCTGCCAGCAGAAAAGCCTTTTGTATATTAAGCATATTATTTTTAATAAAAGTGGCTGCATGTTTATTCTTTTGAGACAAATGCACCAAATATGTCTGAAAACAAATGCACATATACAGCAATCATATTATGTGTTTACTTTTCCTGAAACATAAAAAGTTATTTATTTTTTTAAAATAAACTATTCTGTTAAAGTGAAGGTCAATTTTTGGGATTCAAAATACATCATGTTGAAGATTATCTTAAAAACATTAAATTCGCTTACTTTATATGTATAAATAACTAACCCTTTGCCCAAAAAATGTATTTATAATGTTGCTCCGTTATTGCGTTTATCTCCGCCCATACAGGACTTCCTTATTCTGACTTGATGACGTCGCTTTGTTTCTTACAACGAGACTACGCTCGTGCACCCTTGTTCTGTTTGAAATGCGCATGCGTACGGTCAGCTCAATAGCGCATGCGCGTAATTAACGGCCGTAACTTTGTATGCAGTAATTTTGCGAGCAAACAACGAATGCGCGTTACGGGGACGAGCATGATGATGATGACGCGATGTTTACTTACACGCATGCGCATAAGCTGACAATGACGAAAACGAAAAGGGGCTGGACGCCACGGGGTAAAACAATAGATTGGAGCCAAAAGATGTCAATCAATAAAGGCACTATGACGGGCGGATTTTACAGCTGAAACGGAGCGGTTTCAAAACGTAAAATATAAATCTTTTGCTTGTATCTATCTATACTTTGATGAATGAACATCATACTCATTTTAGCTAAAATATTGAAAACTGCTAAGCACAACCCCAGACTTGACCTTCACTTTAAATTTGCACTTATTTTTTGGATACACACACTTGTACATGGTATTGTGTGCATATCCTACATCCTGGGCAGCACTCAGAATAAACTGTTATTCCATATATCAGGTGCTTTTTGTCCACAAGTGAGTGCCAATATGTTGATCTTAAAGAGAAGTTTGGAAAGAGAAAATGTAGACCAGACAATTTTTGTAGGTTACAATAATATATTATAATTATTCCAGTGTCCTAATAGTGCCACCTCACGGACACACAAGGAAAACATCGATGTAATTTACATCCACTCATTTTATCTGAAATTACATCTTCCTAAAGAGTAGATGTTTGCAATCTTAGCAGAAAAAAAACCCTATATGATTTCCATTTCCTAGTCATGTGGATAATGACCAATTCACGTTAAACATTTTAAGTTATGTATAGGATATTTTTTTAAAACAAATCGATGAAAATAAAAGTAAATATAATATTCATAGGTTTAGAGGGAGAGTGATAGCGAATTCTAAAGGGAGAGACTTGGAGAGCGATAAGAGTGTGTTACAAATGGGGAAAATGTGAATGGAGTGATCCAGAGGATATACTGATTAAAGTGCAGGTAGTGTGAATAAGCAAAAAAAAAAAAAGTAGGAATAACTCAGAGGAAGTGGGAGAGAAATCTATACTGAGTTTTGGTGGTAAATAAAAGCTACAAGGCACCCCCCCCCCCAATTTTTTTTTTCTTAAGTCTCACCTTGGGTAAATTCAGGGACAGATGATGATCCAGAACTAATACAAAAAAATGTTATTTCATTATTCAGATAGAGCATACCATTTTAAACAACTCTCTTTTTTATTTTTTTTCAAATAATCAAGATTGCCTACCTGACAATAAGGTAGTGATGAATTAAAATGGTCTCTAAATTCATTCTGGAAGCAGACCCTCAGTGTAGTGCTAGGATATGATCACACCTGGCCTCTGAGCTGTGGGTCAGGTTACAGGATGGTGAATGGTAAATTTGCAGCTCAGATCAGTAGACTGGAAACAATGCAGGATGAATGTAACTTGCTGAAATATATAACTGAAAACATGTTCGAAGCAGAACAAGGCTGAAGAAAAAATTATGGGTGTTGACAAGGATTTATTGTAGAGGAGTTGCAAAAAGAAAGTTCAAAACTGCAGAAAACGGGACTGGTTTTGACACTGGAATGTAGTAAGAGCTGCAAAGTGAATTTCAAGCACAGATGATTTCTGGAATGTGGACTAGACACTGAGACTGTGAGTAGTACAGTTCAAACTGAAGTAGTCAGCAAAATATAATACAGCAGTTTATAGGGAGTTGAGACAAGTTGAAAATGACATAGATATCCACTTTATGCAGAGTGATACAAGTACCTTGTGCAGCAGAGTTATATGTTGCAGAGATTATATATATTCACTTGTATAGCTTGTGCACAAACACAGTAAGCAGTTGCAAAGAACTTAGAACTGCAGCAGGTAAACTCACAGTAATCAGGTACTTGCAAAACTTGGAAACAAGATAAATAATTTAGGGCAGGTTACATATAAAAATGCAACGGCTGTAGAAATACAAATAACAGCGATTAGAATTTGGCAGTTGCACAGACAGTGATAACCTATGCTAATGCAAGGACTAGGCCTCTGAACAAGCATTATAAAGGACCCAGGTAAAACCAATTAGACACACAGGCATCATGGCAGTGAATTAAACTCTCACAGAAAGGTGATTGACAGATACAGAAATCTAATGGAACATGAACAAAGCTATCTCTTAAAGAAACAAAGCATCCAACATAAGGTCTTGCAAAAAGAAGCTTCTTAAAGAAACAGCAACAGTACTAGTAAGACAGGCAGGGCATGACAGTAGGACATGTTGGATATGTTGTAAAGTAGGAGAGATTGACTGTGGCTGAAAATGTTACTGGGTTATATCCCAAGGCAGATTAGCAGATTGTGGGCTAGATTACAAGTGGAAAGCTAAATATTGCTCTTGTGAAAGCTATATTTGTGCTCCACTGAGTAATATCAGTGCACGGTAATGTGTGCTGGTATTACAAGTTGACAGCAATGCGGACGTGAGCTCGAGTTCGTAATGCTTGTTTCCTTAGGCTCAAATGGGAGCCTCATTCTCATGCTGTGAGACACGGCATGAGAACCTAGCACAGCAAAAGGGGTAAGTAGCGCAGCGATGGCAGAAAATTGTAAATATATATGTATATGATTATATACATATATATTTATGTGTTCATATGTGTATATACACATACTAACAGATAGTAGACCACAAAATTTTATTTTATGATTCAGATAGAACATACAATTTTAAACAAATTTGCTATTTACTTCTATTATCAAATTTGCTTCATTATCTTGTTATCCATTGCTGAAGGGACAGCATTGCGCTACTGTCAGGAAGCTGAACACATCTAGTTATCCAATCACAAGAGACAAATATGTGCATGCACCAATTAGCAGCAGCTCCCACTAGTGTATAATATGTCCGTATTCATTTTGTTACAAGGGATACTAAGAGAACGAAGCACATTTGAAAATAGAAGTGAATTCAACCCTTTAACGCCGTTAGGATGTTGTATTTTGTCCGAATTTTGCTGGGCTTTAGTGCCGAAGGACGAAATACAACGTCCTAACTGCTTGGCTTTCCTGAAGCAACTGGCGCTTCCCTGATGGGATCACGGTCTAGAGGGCATGCCTAGCATCATAGGGACGCCCCCCTGACTCAATCTCATCATTGAAATCTTGTGATTTGTCTACATTGAAACAGTTGTTTCGATGTAGACAAGTTAACCCTGGCACGAAAGGATTAAACGTGTCTTAAAATTACATGCTCTATGTGAATCATGCAAGTTTAATTTTGACTTTCCTATACCTTTAAATATATATGTATATAATCATATACATATATATTTACTGGGAACACACAGTTCCCATAGACTGCAATGTAAAGGCACTTTTCAGTGGTAGTTTATTTTTTTAACACCCTACATCCGCCAACTTTAGCCCCCAAATATTGAAAATATGTTGGTAACATCATATTCTAAAGAGACCAAACTCCCTGTGCTATGAGACCCCCAAACTGAAAGAATTGCATCTGTCATGATCGCAGTCCAAATAGGATGAACAAAACAAATCTCTGAATAATAACATGGTGATCCAGTCCATGGTGATGGATTTTCTGGGAAAGCTGAGTGTGATCTCTACACCATTGCCAAAGCATACAAAGCTTAAGAGGCCTTACGTGAAACCGAGCAAATGGAATAGCATCTGATGCATCAATCATTAGGCCTAAAACTTCTGTACAAATGGCTACTGAAGGACACAGAACAGACTGAAGATTCGAACAAGCTGCAACCAGCTTTAGCCTTCTTAGTTTGGCCAAAGATAGTTTCATAGCGACTAACTATTTGAACACGCAAAAAAGTGACTCTTGACTGGGGAACAAGAGAACTTTTTGGAAAATTGATCTTCCAACCATGCTTCTGAAGAAACAACACAAGTATGTGGTTGTAAGATATTGCTAACTAAAAAAAAACCAAGATATTCAGGTAAGGAAAACCTGGAATACCCTTATAACTGCCAAGAGGATACCCAGATCTTTTGAAAATGTTCTTGGAGCAGTAGCCAGACCAAATGGAAGAGCATCAAACTGAAAATGTTTGTCTAGAAAGGCAAACCTTAGAAATTGGTAATTATCCCTGTAAATAGGAGAATTATGAAGATAAGCATCCGTTTAATCTATTGTGCACATAAACTGACCTTGCTGCAGAATAGTCAAAATAGTTTCCATCTTGAAAGTTGGAACCCTGAGGAACTCTTTCAGAGCCTTCAAATCCAGAACTGGTCTGAAAGTTCTTTCTTTGGAACAATGAAGAGGTTTGAAGAGAAACCCAAACCTTGTTCCAACATAAGAACTGGAACTATGACTCCCATAGATTCCAGATCTGAGACAGACTGCTGACTTGGTAGAAGGAGAAGGTTTCTTAGAATGCTTAGATCTGTTACAGTTTGAACCTGACTTCCATACAGAACTGGAAGAACCTTGTTTCTGAGAAGAGGAAGAAAATGTATGTTCCTTGTTTTGACAAATGCAACAAAAAGCTCCCTTGCCACCAGTCACAGTAGAAATAATAGAATCCAAACATAACCAAAAAACGTATTTCCTTGAAAAGAAAGAGATAAAAGTCTGGACTAAGACACCAGGTCAGCAGACCAACAGGCCCATTTATCAAGCTCCGTACGGAGCTTGAAGGGCCGTGTTTCTGGCGAGTCTTCAGACTCGCCAGAAACACAACTTATGAAGCAGCGGTCTAAAGACCGCTGCTCCATAACCCTGTCCGCCTGCTCTGAACAGGCGGACAGGAATCGCCGGACATCAACCCGATCGAATACGATCGGGTTGATTGACAGCTCCCTGCTGGCGGCCGATTGGCCGCGAGTCAGCAGGGGGCAGCGTTGCACCAGCAGCTCTTGTGAGCATGTTAAATGCGGAGAGCGTATTGCTCTCCGCATTTAGCGAGGTCTTGCGGACCTGATCCGCAGTGTCGGATCAGGTCCGCAAGCCCTTTGATAAATGGGCCTGCAAGACTTAAGCCACAAAGCCCTTCTGGAAAGGACTGCTAAAGACATACTCTTAGAATTAATCTTAATTGGGGGGTGCAGCTAACTGCCGTGCGGAGTGGAGGTGCACATACAGAGCTCCTGGCCCTTTTCTAGCATTAAAGTTATTAATCCCTTTATTTAGAGCTAAAATTGGGTACAGCCCAGGTCATTAGTCAAGCCTGATAATATATCAAGCCACAGGAAGAATCTTGGAGGAACTTCATATGACTGGGGTGTCAGGATGTTATGGATCAACGCTTCTCCTTTAAATTTTATCCACCAATCATAGACCTTTGGCCTCCTTATAGCCTTCCCACTCCTGCATCTTAGTGCTTAGTATTTTGTATTCTCTGCTATTCTGCAGCAGTGTGCTACCTGAGCTACATAAAACGTGGATTGATAGTTGCTGTACATTATTTCTTTCCTTCTACTACAGCTGAACCATTGTACTTTGTGAATTCCAGCTCTCTACTACAACTGATGTGGAACCGGACTTCATCTGATTGATTACACAGTAACTCTCTGTCAACCCTGAATCTCCTAATCTACCTTATCCTCTACAGGTTAAAAAGGTACTTGGTATCGTACTCATGCACTCATTTCAATTGTACTGTACACCTCAGATTATACCTGTTGTTATACTATAACCTTGTATTCCAAGCCGCTCCGGAGCCGCACCATTGTGACGTCACACGCCACTCACATAATCTAGCTTGCCTCGTGGAAGGAAAACTCCGCCTCTATTGACTTTTACACTGAGCGTCTCCGAAGTAAGTGGGTTCTTACCGACTATTCTGTGAAACATACCATGTTGTATCTTTTTCATCTGAGACCAACTCTTTACAAGTGTCTAGCTCTGCAGTGATATCCAAACCCTATTATTTAAAGCCTTATCTTGAATGCTTAAAACCTTTACACTAGTTCCGGTTTTCACTATTCATCTCTAGAATAGTGAATGGTATATTTGATATAAACTCACTATCTTCTTCCAAATAGCACTCTCTCCATAGTGTTGTTTTCCATAGGTAGTGAAACAAACTTAAAATTGTAAGATAATAAACAAATCTGCCATTGAGATCCATAGAAGAAAATTCATTTCCTGACATAATACTAAGCCTTAAAAAATGGAACCTGAAGCCCAAAACATATCCCTCAGATAGGATAAAAGTACTCACAACTATTTCATTTCTTAGATCTGAACCCAGGATTTGAGCTGATCAGCTATGTGAGACAAACGCTCCTATATTGAATTCTTTGAATGATTTTTTTTCTGCTATGGATGATTTGTATATGGATATTGATGTACAGTTTTCAGCAGAACAAAAAATAAGGAATTTGAAACAAGGCAAAAAACCTGTAGAGGATTATATAACTGAGCTTAAGTTATATGCCTCAGACTCCTCTTGGAGTATGATCTATCTACGCAATCAATTCAGACTGGGGTTGTCAGAGTGTTTAAAAGATGAACTTGCACGTATGGAAATGCCCAATAATCTGGAGGCTTTAATGAAGGTATCTGCCCAAATTGACCGACGTTTAAGAGAAAGAAGGGCTGAACATACTTTACCTGACAACCAGAACAAATTCCAGGCATCTGGATATTGTCCACCCAGTACTTCACCACCAGACCAGTCAGCTCCTATGGAAATTGGGGTACTTAGGGGACCTCTCTCTCCAGAAGAGAGATTGCGCAGAAGGAACAAACATCTCTGCATGTACTGTGCCAACCCATCGCATACTGTGACAGACTGTCCTATCTTACGCAAGACTAAAAAGTGTATGTCCCTCGAATTACATCATTGTCATTTACAAGAACATACACAACCTTATTGTAAACTTTCCCTTATATTACAGTGGGACCATAGAAAGTTGAAGACCAACGCCATCATTGATTCCAGGGCTTTCAAGAACTTTATTGATGTTACTATTGTTGAGCAAAATAAAATACCTTCAGTGTTAAAAAAAATACCTGTGTCACTTAAAGTTATTGATGGGTCTACTATCAGGAATGGTCCCATCACACACCAAACAATTCCTTTGTTGGTTTCATCTGACAAGGGTCATACTGAGTATATAGTTTTTGATGTGATACCTTCTCCTCAATTTTCTGTGGTACTAGGTCTCCATTGGTTGCATTTACATAACCCAACTATCAACTGGTTATCCTATGAGATAACATTCACTTCCACCTTTTGTAATAATACTTGTTTTCCGCAACAAGTACTTATACATTCAGCATCCTCTGATACATCCTTACCTGAACCCTACAAGGATTTTACCGAGGTCTTCAGTAAAACTGAAGCTGAAAATCTACCCCCTCATCGGATATACGATTGTCCCATAGATTTAATTCCAGGGGTTACTATACCAGTGGGACATATATATCCGTTGAGTCAACTTGAACTTGACCATCTAAAGGAATATCTTCAGGAGAATTTGCGTAAGGGGTTCATCAGGCCGTCTACCTCCCCTGCTGAGCAGGGATGTTTTTTGTAACCAACAAGGACTCCACGATTAGACCGATAATTGATTACCGAGAGCTAAACAAACGAACCATAAAAAAAAACATACCCTCTCCCTCTTATACCGGAATTAATAGAAAGTTTAACCCACGCTACCATCTTCACGAAACTGGATCTCAGGGGTGCGTACAACCTGATTCGCATTAGAGAGGGAGATGAATGGCTAACCGCATTCAGGACCAGGTACGGCCTCTTTGAATACCTAGTAATGCAGTTCAGCCTTTGTAGTGCTCCTGCCACGTTCCAACATTTTATCAATGATATATTCAGGGATCTACTTGACATTTGTATGGTCGTGTACCTGGACGACATTCTAATATATTCAAATAACCTAGAGGATCACATCAAAAACGTTTGTTGGCTGCTAGCAAGACTAAAGGTACACAAACTATACGCAAAACCTGAAAAATGTTCATTCCATAACACTACCATTTCCTTCCTAGGATATACTATATCCCCTGCTGGTATACAGATGCAGTCCAAAAAGGTAGATGCAGTAAAGGATTGGCCAATTCTAACAACCAAAAAGGAGTTACAGAGATTTCTAGGCTTCGCAAACTATTATCGCAAATTCATCAAAAATGTATCTAAAAAAGCCAAACTCCTCACACAAGCAACTGGCAATTCCAAATCTTTTATGTGGAGCCCTCAACTCACTAAAGTATTTGAACATCTGAAAGATTGTTTTACAACTGCTCCTATACTAAAATTTCCTAATATCAACCTACAATATGTATTGGAAGTTGATTCCTCAGACCACGCTATTGGGGCTATACTATCCCAACGCAAATCTATGACGGAACCGTTACATCCTATATCCTATTTCTCCAAAGTCATGACTTCAGCTGAGAGGAATTATGCCATAGGTGTTAAGGAACTACTAGCCTTCCGTAGATCTCTGGAATTCTGGAGACATTTGCTGGAAGGTGCAAGACACCCAATTATAACCTATACTGATCATAAAAATTTGCAATACCTCCAAAATAATAAAACATTATCCACAAGACAGGTACGTTGGAGCTTATATTTCTCAAGATTTGACTTCCAGATCATATATCGCCCCGCCAGTAAGAATGGTAAGTCTGATGCCTTATCTCGTCAATTATCTCATCCTATAGGAGCAACAACCCCAACATCCATTATTCCAACGGAGCGTTTTATTGGTTTAACCACTGATTTTCTCACCGATATCAGAAATGCCTCTCGGAGACCACCTCAGCTTCCTGGCTATCATTTAATCCATAGAGACGGAATGTATTATTTTAATATCAAGATATTTATCCGTACCTGCCTAAGACTCAAACTCCTAGAACAACACCACGATTCTCCTATGGCTGGACGTCCAGGAGTAAAACGTACCTCAGATCTCCTTTCCAGATCTTATTGGTGGCCGGAGATGAAGACTTCTGTCAATGAATACGTACATTCCTGTGCCATTTGTCAAACTTCAAAAATTGATAGAGGCGCTCCATATGGATTACTTATGCCATTAACTGTATCAAACAGACCCTGGCAACAGATCGGGATGGATTTCATTGTCGACTTACCTCCTTCTAAGAAACAAACAACCATCTTGGTTGTTATTGACACATTCACAAAGATGGCACATTTCATACCCTATCATAAATTACCCACATCATCTGAAACAGCCACTCTGTTCCTTGAAAACATTGTTCGATTACATGGACTTCCATCCATTATAATTTCCGATAGGGGATCGCAATTCACATCTCGGTTTTGGAAATGCCTATGTGATTCCTTAAATATCAACCATCGTTATAGCACCTCCTTTCACCCCCAGACCAACGGACAAACCGAAAGGATAAATCAATGGTTAGATGAATATCTAATATGTTTTTGCTCATATCAACAAAACAATTGGTTTCAATTGCTTCAATTCAATGCTTACAATAATCTGACTAACTCATCTACCAAATTATCACCATTTTATGCTAACTATGGATACCATCCTACTTTTCATTCTAATCTTGTCACTCCCTCTGACTCTCCTCTTGTGGATGAATTTTAAATTCATCAAGGAAAACATAGTTAAAGCCCAAGCCTCACAAAAGCATCACTATGATCTACGTTGAAGACGACCCCCTGCTTACATGGTCGGTGACAAAGTTTGGTTATCCACTAAAAACTTAAAATTGCAAGTTCCCAGTAAAAAACTTGATCATAAATTTCTTGGTCCTTTCCCTATATCTAAGGTTGTAAATGAAAATGCAGTCACTTTAACTCTACTGTCTATCATGAGGATCCATCCGACCTTCCACGTCTCTCTGGTTAAACCCTATTCTTCGACTAGATCAGACGGTCTAGTATTACCACCCTCCATGGTAACACAAGACTCCAACATTTACGAATTTCATTCTTTTCTCGACTCCCGATACTACAAACATAATTTACAATATTTGGTTAGATGGAAAAACTTCTCTGATGAGGAAGACAGTTGGGAACCTGCTGCCAATATCAACGCTCCGAGACTGGTATCTAAATTCCATAGTAGATACCCGGACCGCCCCAGGCCTCAAGCTGTGGATCAGCTTGCTTGACGAGGGGGTCATGTCAGGATGTTATGGATCAACTCTTCTCCTTTAAATTTTTTTTTTTTTTTTGTTTAAATGATTTTTATTGAAAATCTGTACATTGATGAACAAGTAATAAAGTTACAGTTTTTGTGACATCAAAATAACAACAATTTGCTAGAATAATAGTCATTAACATTCAATTACCTAATTTTCGTAAATATTTTCAAGATTAATTAAGGATGGAGATGAGTCATAACAAAACATAGATAGTTGTAGATGACAGAGAGAAGATTCAGAAGAATCAGTTAAGGAGATGGAATGGAGTAGGGGGTAATAGGGTTTAGGAAGGGGGGAAATATTCCATCTGGTTTAGATCATTGTAGGTGTTGAGAGGTAATGGTTATGGCCATGGTGCCACAGGGAGTGAGTTACGTAAGGTTCCCAGCTCCACAAGGAAGTTGTTTGATAAGCAGCTTATGTGTGGTTGTGAATCCCCTGCTCCCAAATAAATTTAATGTTAGATATCATGTCCTGTTTACCTAGGTAGCAATAGTGCATTCTCTCTAATGTAAGGACATGATTTACTTCAGATCTCCATTGGGCGATAGTGGGTGTCTCACATGTTTTCCACAATCTGGGGATTAATCTTTTAGCACAGGATAACATTAAAAGAAGCAATTTCTTGTGGTAAATACAGGAGAGCTTTGGGATGTGACTGAGTAAGATGATTTGTGGGGAGAGTGTGATATTTGCGTTCAGGACTTTGCATATGTGCCTATCCACTTGGTTTCTCCTTTAAATTTTATCCACCAATCATAGACCTTTGGCCTCCTTATAGCCTTCCCACTCCTGCACCTTAGTGCTTAGTATTTTGTATCCTCTGCTATTCTGCAGCAGTGTGCTACCTGAGCTACATAAAACGTGGATTGATAGTTGCTGTACATTATTTTTTTCCTTCTACTACAGCTGAACCATTGTACTTTGTGAATTCCAGCTCTCTACTACAACCGATGTGGAACCGGACTTCATCTGATTGATTATATAGTAACTCTCTGTCAACCCTGAATCTCCCAATCTACCTTATCCTCTACAGGTTAAAAAGGTACTTGGTATCGTACTCACGCACTCATTTCAATTGTACTGTACTCCTCAGATTATACTTGTTGCTGATGCTCAGTAATTTTTTATTTTACATCTACCCTGTCAACCTAGGGGGTAACTGTCCTGTGCCTTTATTCCTTCTCTTAACCTGCATACCAACCTTGCTCAATCTTTTGCTCTCTGCATCATAAACAAGAATGCCTCATACTTCCAGACGCAACTCGAAAACCCCTGGGCCCATCAAAAAAATGGTTTTAGATCATTTCACTCAGCCACCCAACACGTGGAGGACTCAAATGAGGGTCTGAGTGACTCAGAATCTCTGGAAAGTTCAAGCTGCAGCAGCACTGTGTAAAAAGATTTTTATTATAGCCAAAAAGTTAATACAACGTTTCGGACCAACTGTCCTTAATCATGTATAAAATCAGACTGACACATACAAGCTTAAAATACCCTTAACCCCTCCCACTTAATTGCAATACACACCTGTGTTCATCTACATCAATTAATTTGCCAACTCCCCTTAATGTGCACAAACCTCTTTTTTATTAACATACTCTTTGAACAGAGTAGAGATTCTCATGTAAATTCATGGTTGTTTTATCATTGTATGTACACAATATAGACATTCTAAACCAAAAGATACCTATTCATTTATTAGCCCCAAGAATTTTTATTACTAGACCTTTTAATTGTCTTTTTCTCATAAATTAAAGGGACAGTAATCAAAAAACACTCCAGTCCATCTCTCTATTCATACCTCCTGGCCACATAGTACCTAATGTGTAAATCCAGAACAATTCTTTTTGTTGAAGTTTTTTCTCTCTATTGCCCCCCCCCCCTCCTGGGTTTCTCAACATGATATATAAGAACGGGGGATGTAGATGCACCTGTGGCCCACCATTTTTTGACAGCTGGGCATAGTCTGAGTCAAATAAGATTTCAGATCATGTTGAGAAACCCAGGAGGGGGGGCAATAGAGAGAAAAAACTTCAACAAAAAGAATTGTTCTGGATTTACACATTAGGTACTATGTGGCCAGGAGGTATGAATAGAGAGATGGACTGGAGTGTTTTTTGATTACTGTCCCTTTAATTTATGAGAAAAAGACAATTAAAAGGTCTAGTAATAAAAATTCTTGGGGCTAATAAATGAATAGGTATATTTTGGTTTAGAATGTCTATATTGTGTACATACAATGATAAAACAACCATGAATTTACATGAGAATCTCTACTCTGTTCAAAGAGTATGTTAATAAAAAAGAGGTTTGTGCACATTAAGGGGAGTTGGCAAATTAATTGATGTAGATGAACACAGGTGTGTATTGCAATTAAGTGGGAGGGGTTAAGGGTATTTTAAGCTTGTATGTGTCAGTGTGATTTTATACATGATTAAGGACAGTTGGTCCGAAACGTTGTATTAACTTTTTGGCTATAATAAAAATCTTTTTACACAGTGCTGCTGCAGCTTGAACTTTCTATATATTATTGGGTTTTTGGTATGGACCCAGGCAGCTTGCACGGATAAAAACCTCACAGAGTGCTGAACAGTAATTTGCTGTCAGAATCTCTGGAAGAGAGTTCCCAGCCCGACACCTCACTATCTCCCCAATCCCAGCATTTTATCACAGAAGCCACTCTCAAGAAAATGTTTGCGCATCAAACGCTCTCCATCACAAAGGAAATTCAGATGATCTATGCTGAGCTTAAAAAATATATCTCAGAAATTGGAGAAAGGGTGGACTCCCTTGAGAGAAAACAAGACGACATTACCAATGACCAGATGAACCTCTTGGCGTATTCAGAAGCACTATCTGACCAACTAAGTCAACTCAAATTCAAGCTGGCTGATGTTGAAGATCGGGCACGCAGGAAGAACGTCAGATTCAGAGGGATACCGGAAGATATCGCTCCAGCTGAACTTCAGAGTTACTTGCATGAGCTCTTCGACAAACTATTGGGCCCTACTGAGGGCATGACCACTACCATGGAAAGAGCCCATAGAGCTCTGTGCCCAAGACCAGTCTCACAAGAGAAGCCAAGAGATGTTATCATCTGTTTTCATAGCTTTCTCTTTAAGGACAAGCTTATGCAGGCTGCCTTCCGCAAACCGCAGATGCCGGAAAAGTTCAGGGACATCCAACTGGTGCCTGACCTATCGGCACATACTTTACAGCATAGGAGATTATACCAACCAGTCACCATGGTACTCAGAAGAGCAGTTATTAAATACAGATGGGGCTACCCGACCAAATTGATAATATCTAGAGACAATCAGACACACAAAGTGTCCACCTTGGCCCAGGGGACCACTCTTCTAGCACAGTGGGGACTCACAGCTGATGATTTGCAATATCCCCCTCCCTCCCGGGTGAAACTACGGGCTACAGCCCCTGAATGGTCAATCAAAGATCAAAGACCCAAATTACTGAAAACACAGCAGATTCAGGAATCTCGCGCACAGCCCCCCTGACCGTAAATCTTTACTGCAAGACAATCCACAAATCCCTCCAAGGAGTTTTACTGCCTCTGTTAATTTTGGCAGATGTTTCAGAGTCACATGAGGTTTGTGAGCTACACAAGGTTGAGGAGATGCCCCAATAGTTCAGATAAGTTGTTTCAATTTACTCTGTTTGATGTTATACATGTTAATTTATGATTTTGGGCTGGCACGGCACAGGTTAAAGGCTCATAACCTTGATGGAGGGATGATCATACTGTTAACATTGCTGGAATCTCAATGTATGGTTACTCTGTTATTGTTATTTCTGAACCAATGTTATCATATTTTTGCACTCCCCTTAGGTTGACAGACACCAACGACCATCTACATGACTCGACCTCCACATATGTGGAGCGGGGCTGGATATTCAGGCCCCTGTATCCCATTTTTTATGCTTAGTTCCCCCCCCCCCACATAGGGTAGCCCAAGCCAGGGCTCCACCCAGGTGGACTATTTCCACCTCAATCCTCAGTACACTACCGGTATTCAAGTACCTGACTTACCCCCCCTCTCTATCTCCCCTTATTCCCCCCCTCTTTGTTATTCCTCCCCTCTCACCCCAAACCCTCTGGCTGATGACTCTGGAATGGCTTCAGCTTCCCCCTTTCCACCCCGAAGCAATCCCTTAGATCAGACAACGATGTCGAACCGTCTCAGATTTCTCACCCATAATGTAAGAGGTCTCAACTCTCCCTATAAGAGGAGTATCTTGGCCTGCTCTCTTAAATTCCACAACCCAGATGTGGCTTTCCTGCAGGAGACTCATTGGCAGATAGACACCCCCCTTTGCTTCCACTCTCGTTCATACACAACCTTAGAGCATTCCCCATTCAGTAAGAAAGCCAGAGGTACAGCTATACTGATACATAATAGGGTGGCCTACGATCAGATACAGGTGATCAGAGACACGCAGGCCAGATACACCATACTGGTCTGTAAATTGAATCATGTGCTCCATACGCTAGTCACATAGACACAGAAGTCGTTCCAGCTGGTGCTACAAAAGACTTTATTGTGCAAACAGGGATAAAAAGCGACGTTTCAGGCCCACACTTGGCCTTTTCTCAAGCTTAACCAAACATTAGTGAACAAACATTTAAATAGCCCTAATGGCGCCAAACATTGTGATTAGGAAGTGATAAAATGTTGCCCTCTAGTGGAGAACCATCGTACAATATACAAATATACAAATATATATCAAAGTGCTTATTGATGGCCCAAATTCTGCCACCTAGTGAAACAGCATCATATTGTTAAACAATTATATCTCTCATATCATATGTGTAAAAATCTTAATAAACTAAACAACATTTCAAAATTACATGTTATTAAAAAATGATAAAATGCATTGAGAATTTCATTGATGTTTTAATAATCACAATATTGAATTAAAAATTATGTATATATATTAAGTGTACCCAAAATGGATCAATCATATTTGATATAGTTTTTTTAAAACGATTAACTTCATCTTTATTCAGATTTTAAATCCATAGTTATATGTATACACTCATATAGTTGGTCATTATTGGCTATTCAACATAGCATATCTATTAAATTTATAGAGACATTAAATCTCATATTAATATCGTATTATATTAGAATGCACATTCATTTATATAGTATAATACAGTCCTATGCTTAACCCATTCTATTCAACTTTATTATATTTCACTTAAAATGAATTTTTATTATTAAATGAATTAATTTAATTTAATTTAGTCACCAAAAGGCAGTCCAATTACATTCTCTATTTAAACCTCTTGGCCATAAAGTGCCCAATTCATTGATCCAAAATGTTTCTCTCCTAGTTAGTATATTCTCCTTATCTCCCCCTCTTCTAGGTGTACTAACCCTTTCAATGATTTGAAAGCGCAATTGACTTATTCTATGGCCAGCCTTTATAAAGTGTCCAGCTACTGGAGCCTCCTTTTTGCCACAACGAATGTTTGACTTGTGCTCCGAAATTCTTTCTCGGGCTTCCCTGGTCGATTGACCAATATACATCAGGGAACACGGACATTTAATTGCATAAATAATGTATTCTGACCTGCAAGTCAAATATTCATTTATGTAATATTTTCTGCCTGTATATGGGTGACAGAAAGTGTCACCCTTAATCAGAGAGTTGCAATTAATGCAAGATAGACACGGAAAACATCCTTTTCGTTTTTGACCGGTTATTGTACCTTGAATCTGTTTTCTCTTAGCCCCAATATCTGCTTTCACCAATTTATCTTTAGTATTAGGACCACGCTTATAGGCTAGCATAGGTGGTATTGAAAAGGCCCCTATATCTGGATGGCATTTAGATAGAATGTACCAATATTTACGAATGATCTTATTAATCTGGTGACTTCTTGTATTATACTGAGATATAAATTTAATCCTCTCTATATTTCCAGAACAATTCATGTTCTTTCCTTTCCTTACTGTTTTGGATCTGTTACTATTTAGGCTCACATCTTGTTTTATGTTTTCAATCAATGCCTTTGGATAACCTCTTGAGATAAATTTATCTGCCATTTCCTTCAAACGAACCTCCTTAATGTTAGGATCTGACACGATCCTATCAACCCTAAGGAGTTGACTTTTAGGGACAGCCTTAAAGGTGCTAGGTGGATGGAAACTCTCAAACATTAATGTGTTATTTTTATCAGTGGGTTTAGAATAAATGTCAATTTTCAAACCATCTACACCTTTGTATACTCTAGTATCCAAAAATTGGATCGAGCATTCATCGTATGTTAAAGTAAATTTTATACCATTGACTGCACCATTCAAATCATCAACAAATGCCAATAGGGATCCAATGTCGCCGTACCATATGCCAAACACGTCATCTATAAAACGCCACCAGGTGGCGCCATATTGTTTAAATAGATGGTGTTCATAGACAAACAATTCTTCAAAATTAATCATAAATATGTTGGCATATGTCGGGGCGACATTGGACCCCATGGCTGTCCCCTTCTTTTGGAAATAGAAAGTGTCCTTAAATAAGAAATAATTAGCATACAAGATAACTTCTAATAAATTCACAAAAAATTGTATTTGAGCTAAACTGTATTTTTGGTCACTAGATAACATCTTCATTACAGCAGCTATACCACTTGTATGCTTTATTGATGTGTACAAACTAGATACATCTAAAGTAAACAGGATGACTTTCTGATATGGTAAATCAAGATTTTCTAGTTTTTTCAAAAAATCATAGGTGTCCCTGATATATGAGGATGATTTTATAACGTAGGGCTGTAAAATTTTATCTAAAAAAATAGCAATATTAGAGAATATGGAGCCTGTACCAGCTACAATAGGCCTACCCGGCGGTAGATCTTTGTGTTTATGGATCTTGGGTAAACAATATATTACAGGTCTTATTGGGTGTTTAATTTGTAAATATTCACTTAGATCCTTAGAAATTAGATCACTCTTTACTGCATTAGATAAAATATTCAAGATTTCCCCTTGTATTTTATATGTTGGATCAAAACCAACCTCCACATATACTGAATCATCATTTAGTTGTTGCATAATTTCATCAACATAGTGCTCCTGTTTCATTAAGACAAGGGCACCACCCTTATCTGCACCCTTAATGGTTAACCCTTTCTTTTCACGAATTGCTCTTAGTGCAGTTAAATCAGTTTGAAATTTAACCTTATTTTTGTCAAAAATATAATCCGGTTTTAAAAATAACTTTTCAACTTCAACAAGAACAAGTTCAAAGAAAGTATTAACACTGTTATCAGTGACACTGGGGTTAAAACTACTGGTTTTTTTCAAACCGACAGATTTACAAGTTAATAAACCTTTATCCTCAGTGTGAACAACAGTGTCACCAATATCAGTATTCTTGTCAAAAAATACTTTTAATTTTATAGACCTAAAGAATCTATGTAGCTCCTGTTTTATTTGAAACAGCCCTACGTTATAAAATCATCCTCATATATCAGGGACACCTATGATTTTTTGAAAAAACTAGAAAATCTTGATTTACCATATCAGAAAGTCATCCTGTTTACTTTAGATGTATCTAGTTTGTACACATCAATAAAGCATACAAGTGGTATAGCTGCTGTAATGAAGATGTTATCTAGTGACCAAAAATACAGTTTAGCTCAAATACAATTTTTTGTGAATTTATTAGAAGTTATCTTGTATGCTAATTATTTCTTATTTAAGGACACTTTCTATTTCCAAAAGAAGGGGACAGCCATGGGGTCCAATGTCGCCCCGACATATGCCAACATATTTATGATTAATTTTGAAGAATTGTTTGTCTATGAACACCATCTATTTAAACAATATGGCGCCACCTGGTGGCGTTTTATAGATGACGTGTTTGGCATATGGTACGGCGACATTGGATCCCTATTGGCATTTGTTGATGATTTGAATGGTGCAGTCAATGGTATAAAATTTACTTTAACATACGATGAATGCTCGATCCAATTTTTGGATACTAGAGTATACAAAGGTGTAGATGGTTTGAAAATTGACATTTATTCTAAACCCACTGATAAAAATAACACATTAATGTTTGAGAGTTTCCATCCACCTAGCACCTTTAAGGCTGTCCCTAAAAGTCAACTCCTTAGGGTTGATAGGATCGTGTCAGATCCTAACATTAAGGAGGTTCGTTTGAAGGAAATGGCAGATAAATTTATCTCAAGAGGTTATCCAAAGGCATTGATTGAAAACATAAAACAAGATGTGAGCCTAAATAGTAACAGATCCAAAACAGTAAGGAAAGGAAAGAACATGAATTGTTCTGGAAATATAGAGAGGATTAAATTTATATCTCAGTATAATACAAGAAGTCACCAGATTAATAAGATCATTCGTAAATATTGGTACATTCTATCTAAATGCCATCCAGATATAGGGGCCTTTTCAATACCACCTATGCTAGCCTATAAGCGTGGTCCTAATACTAAAGATAAATTGGTGAAAGCAGATATTGGGGCTAAGAGAAAACAGATTCAAGGTACAATAACCGGTCAAAAACGAAAAGGATGTTTTCCGTGTCTATCTTGCATTAATTGCAACTCTCTGATTAAGGGTGACACTTTCTGTCACCCATATACAGGCAGAAAATATTACATAAATGAATATTTGACTTGCAGGTCAGAATACATTATTTATGCAATTAAATGTCCGTGTTCCCTGATGTATATTGGTCAATCGACCAGGGAAGCCCGAGAAAGAATTTCGGAGCACAAGTCAAACATTCGTTGTGGCAAAAAGGAGGCTCCAGTAGCTGGACACTTTATAAAGGCTGGCCATAGAATAAGTCAATTGCGCTTTCAAATCATTGAAAGGGTTAGTACACCTAGAAGAGGGGGAGATAAGGAGAATATACTAACTAGGAGAGAAACATTTTGGATCAATGAATTGGGCACTTTATGGCCAAGAGGTTTAAATAGAGAATGTAATTGGACTGCCTTTTGGTGACTAAATTAAATTAAATTAATTCATTTAATAATAAAAATTCATTTTAAGTGAAATATAATAAAGTTGAATAGAATGGGTTAAGCATAGGACTGTATTATACTATATAAATGAATGTGCATTCTAATATAATACGATATTAATATGAGATTTAATGTCTCTATAAATTTAATAGATATGCTATGTTGAATAGCCAATAATGACCAACTATATGAGTGTATACATATAACTATGGATTTAAAATCTGAATAAAGATGAAGTTAATCGTTTTAAAAAAACTATATCAAATATGATTGATCCATTTTGGGTACACTTAATATATATACATAATTTTTAATTCAATATTGTGATTATTAAAACATCAATGAAATTCTCAATGCATTTTATCATTTTTTAATAACATGTAATTTTGAAATGTTGTTTAGTTTATTAAGATTTTTACACATATGATATGAGAGATATAATTGTTTAACAATATGATGCTGTTTCACTAGGTGGCAGAATTTGGGCCATCAATAAGCACTTTGATATATATTTGTATATTTGTATATTGTACGATGGTTCTCCACTAGAGGGCAACATTTTATCACTTCCTAATCACAATGTTTGGCGCCATTAGGGCTATTTAAATGTTTGTTCACTAATGTTTGGTTAAGCTTGAGAAAAGGCCAAGTGTGGGCCTGAAACGTCGCTTTTTATCCCTGTTTGCACAATAAAGTCTTTTGTAGCACCAGCTGGAACGACTTCTGTGTCTATGTATCTATACTGGGTTTGGTAAACCTGTTCCTGGCTGTGCAGTGAGTGCTGTGTTTCATGATACATTGTTGCTCCATACGCTAGTGTCAATATACCTACCCAACTCCTGTCAGCCGACATATCTTGATTTTGCAAATAGTAGATAAGAACAGACAGGGCAGGGTCCTGCTGGCAGGGGACTTCAACATGGTTTGGGAACCCAAAGTGGACCATAAGACAGAGAACAGGGATAAGAATAACCCACACGTTGACCACACTTCTGCCCAGTTTAGGACGGTAATGTCGCATTTTGGCTATTTTGACACCTGGAGATCGATGCACACCAGAGAGAGAGACTATACCCATTACTCCCACCCACACAGAACTTACTCCTGGTTAGATTATATCTTTTGCAACGCAGAGACTCGACTAATTATCACGTACTTGTATCTCCCTCAATTCCTGGTCAGATCACGTCTTGACCATAGCAGACTTACATCCCTTCGACAATCCACTACTCAGAAGTAGTTTGTGCCTCCCAAGGCACATTCTGGTAGACATCCCATTTTGGGAGGAACTGAGACAAGACATAATTGAGCTCATCACACAGAATGACAATAAGCAGACTTCGGACAATTTCCTCTGGGGGGCGATAGGTCTACCTGTGGGAAACCTTGAAAGTGTTCAAATTTCCCTCCACAATCTATCGGGCTATTCAGGCCCTATATTCTACTCCAACAGCAAGGGTCAGGGGTTTAGGTTTTCACTCTCCCCCTTTTCGGATTTCAAATGGCACCAGGCAGGGGTGCAAATTATCTCCCCTGCTGTTTGCTGTAGTGGTAGAACCCCTGGCAGAGCGAATTCGCTTAGATAAAGACATGCAGGGAATTATATTATCGGGTACCAAATATAAGATAGCCTTATTCGCTGATGATATTACTATATTCTCGGCAGACCCGTCCAGTGCCATCCCTAGACTCTTGGATATCCTAAAACCCTTTGGAGACCGTTCTTACTATAAACTTAATGTCTCTAAAACAGAGATATCCTGGTGGGGATACCCGCAAGCCTACATTCCCAAACTGCAGGACAAATTTAATTTTAAATGGACAAATGAACAGGTTACTCACTTGGGTGTGCGGATATCCAACAGTGTAGCACAAATGGTCAAGGATAACTACCTCCACCTTCTTGCGGAATTGCATACCCTTAAACAAACATGGGATCACAAATCCATTTCATGGATGGGATGAATTGCTTCCCTTAAAATGTAATTTCTCCCGAAACTCACGTATCTCTTTCGATGCCTCCCGATTAGAATCCCCATGCACATCTTACTACAATTTCAAAGTGAGATAACAAAGTTTATCTGGCAAGGCAAGACCCCTAGAATTGCCCACAAATCTCTGCAGCTTCCTATTCACCTGGGGGGCTTAGCTTCCCCCTCTATAGTGAAATATTATGAGGGAGCTATGCTCACGCATGTTTCCCAGTGGGGAGTACTTCAGTCATGCGACAGGTGGAGGGAAATAGAGCAAGCCTTGCTGCCCTCCAATGTTTTCCTTAAAGACCTGATCTGGACTGCACTGCACTGTCGCAGATCACTGGGCATCCATAATTCTGTCATCCTAGAATGCCTCTCAGTCTGGGATAAGATTCGACACCGTCAGCTAGTCGCCCCTCACCCCTCCCCGATTACCTCAGTAGCGGGACTTTTTCCGGGACTCGCGGAGACTCACCCTAACATCTGGGCTCGACTGGAAGTTAGGCAGGTCTCAGACTTTTGGTCAGCGACCCAACAAGATGGGTTTATTGATTTATCCCCCCTGGCTTCTCAAGCAGATATCCCTCGCATCCTCCACTTTGAAGCCCTCAGAGTCAAAAGTTTCTTAAGAAGTTGGGGTTTCTTGCCTCCGTCTTCCCGCCCCCTTACTCCATGGGAGTCCATCTGGCACAGGGGTCACAGACTTGTTAAACCGCTGACGACACACTACAATTTACTGGAGGGCACTCCTCCTCCCGAGCCGGCTCCGCACCTGCTTAGGTGGGATGCACTCTTGCATATTCGCATTCCAGTTGATATCTGGCAACGAACCATCTTACTGACTAAAAAATCATTACAATGCATAACAATGTTTGAGACTTATTATAAAGTCATCACTCACTGGTACTTGGTTCCCATGCGGCTATCCAAAATGTTCCCTGGCACTTCCCCCCTTTGTTGGAGAGGTTGTGGTCATCCTGGCGATATGCTACATATTTGGTGGGAATGCCCAAAAATTACACCTCTTTGGGAGTAGAGGTTTTCGCGCCCTAGCCGACGTGGGAATCAGGATCCCTCGCAACCCAGCCTCTGCCCTCCTCCATTTGGCCTTACATAACTTGACCACACATCAAAGCTTATTGAGCATATACCTACTCTCCTCCATCAAAACAAACATAGCTAGAGCATGGAAAAGGGAATTACCCCCAAAATGGGGGAACGTTGAGAGCACGATGGCCTTTCTCTATACTATGGAAAAGGTCATATATTATGATCTGAATAAATCTGACTTATTCGAAATGGCATGGGCTGATTGGAAATCATATCATGTGACATCCTGGCTCCCAAAACACAAGACCCCCCCATACTTATTGACAGGTTACCTGACTTTTTCTACCACCAGGCCGGCCTCCTCGGGGTGACAGTGGAGATCAGTCCACCCCCCCTTCCACCCCTCCCACTTCTTTCCCTATGCTCCCTTCCCCCCCTTACTATTCTTACTCGATCTACGGTACTGTATTAAGCACATATTTGTTTTATGTTGCTCACTGAACAGATGGTGAACCATTTGAATTACATTGTACTCTTCATAATTGTTTTGGACTATATTGTCCGATCCTTTAATATGTGACTATCTGAAAAGGGGGCCTGCGTGCCCCCAATTGTTGTCATCTATTCTCAAAAAGAAATAAAAGTATCTATTAAAAAAGAATTAATCTTAATTATGTCAATAACTGCATCACAAATAAAGCATTAGCAGATTTCAACAAACCTAAAAGGTTAAGAATATCCTTACAGGTAGAATCATCATCTAAAAACTGTTCAGACAGATTATCCAGCCATACAGAAGCTGCAGCAACACAGGACAGACTAACTCAGGCCTAAAAAGAAAACCAGCTAGCTGAAGAACTCTACTGTGAAAGGATTCTAATTTCCTATTCATAGAATTCTTGAAAGACAAAATATCTTCCAAGGTAATAGTAGTACACCTAGCCAAAGTAGAAACAGCCCCATCCACTGTACGAACTGTTTTCCAAAGCTCAACATTAGATGCTGGCAAAGGATATAAAGGATTAAAAGGGCCGCCAGGCTTAGACCAATCCTTAGAAACTATCTCCGAGACAGCATCGGGTACAGGAAAAACATCTGGGAACTTAGCAGAAGGTTTGAAAATCAAATGCAAATGATTCACAGACTTACCCTCAGACACCTTAGACTCCTGAATGCCTAAAGAAGACAAAAACTCTTTTAAAATGGAACGAATATGATCCAGAATCATGATCAGAAACAGACCCCTGATCATCAGAAAACAACTTACCCTCCGAGGATGAATCAGCTGAACCAGGATCTGGAACAGTATTTAATAGATGCTTAAAACTTGTAAAAGGTAAATCATGCACTGACCTTTTACACTCACTTGAAAGGGCCATAGCCACCATAACTTCAGTAATAGTGGAGCTTACGAAATCCTTAAATTCTGGCGAGAAATCTGTAGTACTACCCTGTGTAGAACAAACAGTAGGTGGCAGACACCTTTAGAAGCAAGAGCAGCATTAGTCTGATTTGAATGCATCATAACATTTAAACAAGTATTGATTGCACAGCTGGAAGCAATATATCAGCACACACTTGACACCATCTGAACCAAATACGTTTATCTTGGTCTCATCGGACCACAGGACATGGTTCCAGTAATCCATGTCTTTATTCTGCTTGTCTTCAGCAAACTATTTACGGGCTTTCTTGTGCATCATCTTTAGAAGAGGCTTCCTACTGGGACGACAGCCATGCAGACCAATTTGATGCAGTGTGCGGCGTATGGTCTGAGCACAGGCAGGCTGACCCCCCACCCCTTCAACCTCTGCAGCAATGCTGGCAGCACTCATACGTATTTTTCCCAAAGACAACCTTTGGATATGAAAGTATTGAAAGTGGCGGCACTGTGTCACCTCCAGGGAACCAAGCTGCCCACGTCCTCTGAGTCAACCTTGTTGCTTTCACTTCAAAAATAATAGAGCTCACATTAGTGTAGCAGATTTCAGACAAGTCTGCTACACTTTTGTGAGCAAAATAGAATTTACAAAAGCGCTAAAAAGTACTCAAAGGTACTAAGAAGCTAAGGGTTAAGCATCAAACAAGGCAGTACAATTAAAAATAGCATAGAAAATAAATAAAACCATATGATTCGAATTAAATATAATAATAATAAGAAAACCGGATTACTAATATCAGTTTAACATGAATATTATTTAATACAATTTAAAAAGATTGGAGCAATATCAAACAAATGCTAAAACAATAATAATCAGACCAGATTATATAGTGAGGATGTCTCCTCTAAAAACATGTACAATACTCAATAGGCTAAATACACTATTGTGGGCTCTTTTATTTTGGTGGTGAAAGCAACAAGGTTGACTAAGAGGACGTGGGCAGCTTGGTTCCCTGGAGGTGACACAGTGCCGCCACTTTCAACACTTTCTGCTTCTATACACTGTTTGGGAGAACCGGGGCTGGCAGCGAGCACCTGAAGGGAAGTGCTAACATTGCTTCATACTTTATCCTTTCTAATAACCTTTGGATATGACGCTGAACATGTGCACTCAACTTCTTTGGTCGACCATGGCGAGGCCAGTTCTGAGTGGAACCGGTCCTGTGAAACCACTGTATGGTCTTGCCCACCATGCTGCGGCTCAGTTTAAGGGTCTTGGCAATCTTCTTATAGCCTAGGCCATCTTTATGTAGAGTAACAATTCTTTTTTTCAGATCCTCAGAGAGTTCTTTGCCATGAGGTGCCATTTTGAACTTCCAGTGACCAGTATTCACACCTGAGACCTTGTAACACTAACGAGTCACATGACACCGGGGAGGAAAAATTGCTAATTGGGCCCAATTTAGACATTTCCAATTAGGGGTGTACTCACTTTTGTTGCCCACGGTTTAGGATTTAAACAGCTCTTATTCTATTGCATGATGAATCAGCCAATAGAATTAGAGCTGCTAAAATCCTATTGGCTGTTCAAATCAGCCAATAGGATTTAAGCAGCTCTCATTCTATTGGCTGATTTATCATCCAATATAATTAGAGCTGCTTAAATCCTATTGGCTGATGAGAACAGCCAATAGGATTTTAGCAGCTCTAATTCCTATTGGCTGATTCAAAATTTTCAGCCAATAGGAATACAAGGGACGCCATCTTGGATCGTGTACCTTGCATTGAAGATTCAGTGTACGGCGACGACCATATGAAGAGGATGCTCCGCGCCAGATGTCTTCAGGATGGACCTGCTCCGTGCCGCTGGGATCAAGATAGAAGATGCCAGCTGGATAAAGATTGAAGAGGCCGTCTGGATGAAGACTTCTCGCCGCTTGGATGAGGACTTCACCACCAGGATGAAGATTGAAGAGGCCGCCTGGATGAAGACTTCTCGCCACCTGGATGAGAACTTCTCCACTGGGATGAAGATCACTCAAGAGGAACTTCAAAAACTGTAAGTGGATCGTTGGGGGTTAGTGTTAGGTTTTTTTAAGGGGTTTTTGGGTGGGTTTTTTTTTAGATTAGGGTTTGGGCAGCAAAAGAGCTAAATGCAATGCCCATACAAATGCCCTTTTCAGGGCAATGGGTAGCTTAGGTTTTTTGGATATTTTTTTTTTATTTTGTGGGTTTGAGGGGTGGGGGGTTGTAATGTTAGTGGGTATTTGTATGTTTTTTTTTTTCACAAAAAGAGCTGATATCCTTAGGGCAATGCCCTACAAAAGGCCCTTTTAAGGGCCATTGGTAGTTTATTCTAGATTAGGTTTTTTATTTTGGGGTGTTTTTTTTTTTTTTAAATGGGTATTAGAATAGAAATAATTTTGATTATTTTTGATAATTTGTTTGTTATTTTGTGTAACGTATTTTTTAGGGGGTGTTTGTTTTTTTTGTAGCAAAAGAGCTGTTTAACCTAGGGCAATGCCCTACTAAAGGCCCTTTTAAGGGCCCCCCAAAATGACCTTTTAAGGGTCCTTGGTAGTTTGGGGGTGGGGGTTTGTATACTGTTAGGGGGTGTTTGTTTGTTTTTTGTAGCAAAAGAGCTGTTTAACATAGGGCAATGCCCCCCAAAAGGCCCTTGGTAGTTTATTTTAGATTAGGCTTTTTTTTTATTTTTTTAAAGGGTATTAGAATAGGAATATTTATTTTTTTTTTGGATAATTTCGTTGTTTTTTTTGTAATGGTAGGTTGTTTTATTTTTTGTAATGGTAGGTTTTTTTATTTTTTGTAATTTTAGGTTTTAGTGTAAGGTAGCTTAGGATTTATTTCACAGGTAAGTTTGTATTTATTTTAACCAGGTAGTTATTAAATAGTTAATAACTATTTACTAACTAGGCTACCTAGTTAAAATAAATACAAACTTACCTGTGAAATAAAAATAAAACCTAAGCTAGCTACAATGTAACTATTAGTTATATTTTAGCTAGCTTAGGTTTTATTTTACAGGTAAGTATATATTTAGTTTTAAATATGTATTATTTATATTATTTAGTTAATAATTGTAAATTTAATTTAGATCTATTTTAATTATGTTAAAGTTAGGGGGTGTTAGGGTTACGTTAGGGTTAGGGTTAGGTTTAGGGTTAGGTTTAGAGGTAGGGTTAGGTTTAGGGGTAGGTGTAGGGGTTAATAGTTTAATTTAGGTTGTTGCGATGTGGGGGGCTGGCAGTTTAGGGGTTAATAGGTTTACTTAGTGGTAGTGATGTGGGAGGCCAGAGGTTTAGGGGTTAATAACTATATTTAGTTGCGGCGATGTCGGAGAGCAGCGGAATATGGGTTAATAACTTTAATATAGTGGCAGCGATGCTGGGGTGCGGCGGAATAGGGGTTAATAACTTTAGTATAGTGGCAGCAATATCGGGAGCGGCAGATTAGGGGTTAATGCCTTTATTTAGGTGGCGTTAATATCGGGAGCTGCAGATCAGGGGTTTCAGGATATCTGTGAGTGTTATTAAATTATATATATATATATATATATATATATATATATATATATATATATAGATAGATAGATAGATAGATAGATAGATATTTATTATTTATACATGATAAGAACAAGAATTCATTTTATTTGTGAAACTCTTTGTGAGGCAGCCCCCTCTTGTTCTGAAACACAGACTCAAAGAAGCATACGTTTTGGAGAGGAAAATACACAGGCTTTCTGCCAAGTATATTCTCTGCCATTTTGGGACAAATTCTTGAATAAAGGAATATAACAGTTTTGAGGCCTGTACCTTTGCGCATAGTGGCTAAATCCTTCTTAGATGACCCACAAGAAGAAATTGAACATTCATTTGATTATTTGGTAACATATAAGCTAAATATATATATATATATATATATATATACACACATTTTATATATATATATATATATATATATATATTTAAATCAAAGGTGTCTTGTTGCTACAGTTAAATTGCAGTTAGTAATTTAAAGAACATATTTGGTGTTTTATGTATATCCATAGTCCTGTGTAGTCTTAGCTAGTCACATTAATGCTAAATAATCTTACTTGCTAGGTAAAGGTCTTTTGTATTGCATATCTCTAAGTCAGGCTTATTATTGTAAGTAAATATCTCTGGTGTGTATTAAGTTATTTGCAGATATATATATATATATATATATATATATATATATATATTAGAATTTGCCTTATTGTAGCTAAATAAGAGTTAATTTCAGGTCAGACATATTGCCATATAAATTGGCTGTTTGCATTAATAATATATACAATTTCTGGTGTTTTTAATTGATGTTATATAGAATCATTTGTGGTCTAAATAACTTAATTATACTTGTCTGAAATTTATCTTAAATCTATTGAAATCCAGTAAGATTTGGGTGAAGTATCTTGGTATATTGTTTATCTAAACACTGTGAAGTTAGCTGTCCATATTCTGGTATTTCATTGTGGTATTTTAATGTGATGCATTGTGAGTAAGGTTAATTTTAAAGGTTTTTTTTATGATCTGCTGTATAGAATATTGTAACAGCATAAATGCGTTTGGTTGATTCATAATCTAGTTTATATAAATATAATTCAATGTATTTATAAATTTATAAACATGTGTAAAAAGAAAGAGGACTACACAAATCAGTGCGGTCCAGAAGTCTAGGAAAAATAGCACCTATAAGACAATATTATCATACAGGGAGTGCAGAATTATTAGGAAAATTAGTATTTTGACCACATCATCCTCTTTATGCATGTTGTCTTACTCCAAGCTGTATAGGCTCGAAAGCCTACTACCAATTAAGCATATTAGGTGATGTGCATCTCTGTAATGAGAAGGGGTGTGGTCTAATGACATCAACACCCTATATCAGGTGTGCATAATTATTAGGCAACTTCCTTTCCTTTGGCAAAATGGGTCAAAAGAAGGACTTGACAGGCTCAGAAAAGTCAAAAATAGTGAGATATCTTGCAGAGGGATGCAGCACTCTTAAAATTGCAAAGCTTCTGAAGCGTGATCATCGAACAATCAAGCGTTTCATTCAAAATAGTCAACAGGGTCGCAAGAAGCGTGTGGAAAAACCAAGGCGCAAAATAACTGCCCATGAACTGAGAAAAGTCAAGCGTGCAGCTGCCAAGATGCCACTTGCCACCAGTTTGGCCATATTTCAGAGCTGCAACATCACTGGAGTGCCCAAAAGCACAAGGTGTGCAATACTCAGAGACATGGCCAAGGTAAGAAAGGCTGAAAGACGACCACCACTGAACAAGACACACAAGCTGAAACGTCAAGACTGGGCCAAGAAATATCTCAAGACTGATTTTTCTAAGGTTTTATGGACTGATGAAATGAGAGTGAGTCTTGATGGGCCAGATGGATGGGCCCGTGGCTGGATTGGTAAAGGGCAGAGAGCTCCAGTCCGACTCAGACGCCAGCAAGGTGGAGGTGGAGTACTGGTTTGCGCTGGTATCATCAAAGATGAGCTTGTGGGGCCTTTTCGGGTTGAGGATGGAGTCAAGCTCAACTCCCAGTCCTACTGCCAGTTTCTGGAAGACACCTTCTTCAAGCAGTGGTACAGGAAGAAGTCTGCATCCTTCAAGAAAAACATGATTTTCATGTAGGACAATGCTCCATCACACGCGTCCAAGTACTCCACAGCGTGGCTGGCAAGAAAGGGTATAAAAGAAGAAAATCTAATGACATGGCCTCCTTGTTCACCTGATCTGAACCCCATTGAGAACCTGTGGTCCATCATCAAAGGTGAGATTTACAAGGAGGGAAAACAGTACACCTCTCTGAACAGTGTCTGGGAGGCTGTGGTTGCTGCTGCATGCAATGTTGATGGTGAACAGATCAAAACACTGACAGAATCCATGGATGGCAGGCTTTTGAGTGTCCTTGCAAAGAAAGGTGGCTATATTGGTCACTGATTTGTTTTTGTTTTGTTTTTGAATGTCAGAAATGTATATTTGTGAATGTTGAGATGTTATATTGGTTTCACTGGTAAAAATAAATAATTGAAATGGGTATATATTTGTTTTTTGTTAAGTTGCCTAATAATTATGCACAGTAATAGTCACCTGCACACACAGATATCCCCCTAAAATAGCTATAACTAAAAACAAACTAAAAACTACTTCCAAAACTATTCAGCTTTGATATTAATGAGTTTTTTGGGTTCATTGAGAACATGGTTGTTGTTCAATAATAAAATTAATCCTCAAAAATACAACTTGCCTAATAATTCTGCACTCCCTGTATATAAAGGAAGGGGACAACATGCGCATTCAGTGCAAAAAATCTTCAGATACATCTATTAATAAAAACATGTACACATAAAAACATATAGGTCAGGGATCCCCATGATTAATAATATGCAAAGATATAGCCAAGGAAATAACTCAAGTGGTGCACCACTAAAAATGGATAACTGTCCCAAAGATTTGCTTGAAAACGATATGCAAAGCCAGAAAGCGTAGATGCATGAATATTAATAAGGCTCAGCAAAGCAAACAAATCCACTAAAGTTCTGCAATTAGTGCTGTAAAGCCTGTTGCACAAACAAAGAATGGTCAGCCTAAAGCAAAACAGATCCACAAGCAATTGTGAAATCTTCGGACACTTGACACATCCATGCATAATCACAGTTCCTAGCCCTTTATGTGTGGCACAGGCAAAATAATTTCATTCATGGCAAAAGCAGGGGGAAACAAAGTAGGGAGGGGATCTCCCAGACAAACCTGGTTTGTTGCTACCTTTATTCGTCTGGGAGATCCCCTCCCTACTTTGCTTCCCCTTGTTGGCTTGAGGGTCTTTCGTTGGGGGTGATATCTGCATGTGGATAAGTATTCAACTGACCGTTTCTAGGAGCATAAGCTGGAGGCGTGTTCTTCACTATCTGAAAGTGCAGCACCCTATGCTTTTGCATGCTTTTGCCATGAATTAAATTATTTTTCCTGTGCCACACATAAAGGGCTAGTAACTGTGATTATGCATGGATATATCTAGTGTCCGAAGATTTAACATTTGCTTGTGGATCTGTTTTGCTTTAAGCTGACCATTCTTTGTTTGTGCAACATGCTTTACAGCACTAATAAGAGAACTTTAGTGGATTTGTATGCTTTGCTGAGCCTTATTAATATTCATGCATCTACGCTTCCTTGCTTTGCATATCATTTTCAAGCAAATCTTTGGGACAGTTATACATTTTTAGTGGTGCACCACTTGAGTTATTTCCTTGGCTATATCTTTGCATATTATTAATCATGGGGATCCCCGACCTATATGTTTTTATGTGTACATGTTTTTACTAATAAATGTATCTGAAGATTTTTTGCACTGAATGTGCATGTTGTCCCATTCCTTTATATATGATAATATTGTCTTATAGGTGCTATTTTTCCTAGACTTTTGGACCGCACTGATTTTTTACACATGTTTATAGAATTCCCCTTTCTAGATTGCACTATATGATTTATGCTATTAATTAAGGGAAGTAAGCAGTACAGCCTTATCCCCTATTCTATTTATAAATTTAACTAATCTTAAAGAATTTAGAAATAATAAATATTAATTTCAATTGTTCCGTATATACATTTTAATTAGAGGTTATTTTAAAGAATAATATAAATAAATTGTATTTATAACCGGGTATATACTGACAGGGGTTAATAACTGTAGGCAGGCGTTGGTGATGTCGGGGGCAGCAGATTAGGGATGTTTAGACTTGGGGTTTATGTTAGGGTGTTAGGTTTAAACTGTAGTTTTTTTTCCCATAGACATCAATAGGGCTGCGTTACAGAGCTTTTCTTTCCGCGATCGCAGGTGTTAGACTTTTTTCTGACCCGCTCTCCCCATTGATGTCTATGGGGGAAAGCTTGCACAAGCACGTCAAAACAGCGCTTGTTTTTGGTGCGGTATGGAGCTTAAAAACCCCATATCGCCCGCACAAGCCAGGTTTTTTAAAACTTGTAATGGCAGCGCTATAGGGGATTAAATAATGCCACTTTTGTTGCGTTCGTTAATTTCCCTATAGCGCTCAAAACTCATAATCTAGGCATATGGAGTTCCCAGAATAAGCAGTCATAGGGAGGATGGGGTGATAAAAATATAGTACTTTAAAAAAAAAAAAAAGATATCAACATAAGCAGAATATATTGCAGGTAAGCAAAACAATGTTTTTTTAAAGTAGTGAGAATTGAGGAGACACTATTTAGCTCATAATACACTTGGAAGGACACAAGAAGAAAAAGAGAGAGTTTGACTAATTTCACCAATGGAAGACCCAGAATTATAGGCTGAATCTATAAGGCCAAACTGCAACATGTCAGTATGAAGTAGACATGTAGTATTAGTGATCAGTAGAGTCTCATTTTCTAAGAGTTAGCTAACCTAAGAATTAGCATTGAATTTAAAGGGACAGTCTAGTCCAAAACAAACTTTCATTATTCAGATAGACAATGTAATTTTAAACAATTTTTCCATTTACTTCTTTCACCAATTTTGCTTTGTTCTCTTGGTATTCTTAGTTGAAAGCGAAATCTAGGAGATCCATATGCTAATTTCTAAGCCCTTAAAGGCCACCTCTTAGCTCAGGGCATTTTGACAGTTTTTCACCACTAAAGGATGTTAGTTCATGTGTTTCATATAGATAACACTGTGCTCATGCACGTGGAGTTACCTAGGAGCCTGCACTGATTGGCTAAAATGCAAGTCTGTCAAAAGAACTGAAATAAGGGGCAGTTTGCAGAGGTTTAAATACAAGATAATCACAGAGGTAAAACATGTATTATTATAACTGTGTTGGTTATGCAAAACTAGGGAATGGGTAATAAAGGGATTATCTATCTTTTAAAACAATAAATATTCTGGTGTAGACTGTCCCTTTAATGCACACTGATTTCTTTTGGATTGGAATTTTATGGGAGAAGGCAAAGGAATAAACCACAAATAAACTTTCAGCAACTCCAGAATCTATGAAAGTCTGATTGAATGCTTAAATCCTGGGAAAGAGTCACTGACAATAACAAATTAATAAGGTACCAACTAACACATCTAAAAATGAATAGAATACACAGTGAATGCATTTCCCCTGTCGGTTTTGAAAAATATATATATGTATAGCAAAAACAATTGCAGAATCAAAAACTCAAAAAGTTTGTATATACTAATGTTTAAAATGGGCAGCGTTTTAAAAATAACATTTAAACTACATTATGGAGGCATGGTCAAAAAATGGAGGATTCCTGGCACTATGAAAAAAATCTAGAATTAGCATATTTTTCCTTTTGACTATATTTTCAGAAAAAGGGTCATACTCAAACTGCCTCTATTTATTGACAGTGTACTATTACTATTATGTTGCACTGTATCTTTTCCACTGCAATTAATTGTATCAACTCCCAGCTTACAAACCACAATTAACCCTAACCGAGACCCTTTCTCATTGTTATCAATGCTATCTGGGATAGGGGAGATGATTGTGTAGCAGAGGTTTATTAGTGGTGGGATCATATACAAGTTTTTTTAATGAGATTATATATTAACTAGAGCACAGGTGAAATAATCATCTGAAGGGTGAGAGCAGGTTAGTAACCATGGTTACTGATCAGTTGATTATTTCACCTGTGCTCTAGTTAAAGGGACAGTCAAGTCCCAAAAAAAAAATCTTTCATAATTTAAATAGGAAATGCAATTTTAAAAAACTTTCCAATTTACTTTTATCACCAATTTTGCTTTGTTCTCTTGGAATTCTTGGAGGTTCATATGCTAATTTCTTAGACCTTGAAGACTGCCTCTAATCTGAATGCATTTTGACCACTAGAGGGCATTAGTTCATGTGTTTCCTATAGATGACATTGAGTTCATGCTCGTGAAGTTAACCTGGAGTGAGCACTGATTGGCTAAAATGCAAGTCTGTCAAAAGAACTGAAATAAGGGGGCAGTTTGCAGAGGCTTAGATACAAGGTAATCACAGAGGTAAAAAGTATATTTCTATAACAGTGTTGGTTATGCAAAACTGGGTAATGGGTAATAAAGGGCTTATCGTTCTTTTTAAACAACAAAAATTCTGGTGTTGACTGTCCCTTTAAGATATAATCAAAATCGTGGGAGCAATAACCAGCCACTTGCAATGGCTGGTTATTTATCGCACCTGTAAATGGGCGAATTAGCCCATTTACGGGTGAAAGATAAAATAGCGCTCCACTTGTAATCTAGCCCTAAATGTAATAGAATGGCCGGAATGGCAAACATTATTACAATTCATATTTACAGAATCACGGTTTAATTTACACACCTGGAAATGTCCCTTTTTATGGTTTGTTACACTATTTTCAGCTACGTCTTTTTTTAAAAATGAACAGGATCTTACGTATTTAAATGTACTTTTTGGAATTTGCTGTGAAATACAGTTTACATTTGAAGTTAAAAATAATGGCCTAGATTAAAAAAAATAATTTGTGAAACTAATTCTGTTAAAAAAATTGCAGAGTTAATAAAGATTTATATCGTCTCTCCACAGAGCAGCAAGTGGCAAGTTCAGCTCCCTTAAAATCAAGGATACCAGCATCATAAAAATGCATTCAAAACCATACAAAGCAAATTTAATAAACATACACTCTATAAAACAGTCTACTTTAACATATCAATGAAAATTTTTTTTTTTAAAAAAGTTCAAAAAGGAATGAAAGAAAATCAACAATGAGACAACCTCATCAGTTTTGAATAGTGAGACACGATATGCTGAAAAAATACAGACCGCACCTTGAGAACGCCCATGGTCATTCCTTGCTGGTGTCTGCAAGAATGCCACAACACATTTTGTTCTATCTAGCAAGACTACTTTACCATATTAAAACATAACATAAAATATATTTCACAATTACACCAGTGGCGTATTTAGGTTTTGTGCTGCCCTAGGCACTCAAAATTCTGCTTCCCCACCCCCCAGGTTTTAGGCCTTGTGTTAACAATAATATTTTTGGTCAGGGTGTAACATTACAATTTTACATGTGTTGAAGAAATTAGGTGATTTTATATGTATATTATATAATATTATTATTGTTATAAAAGGCCTAATATATATATATTGTGTGTGTATATATATATATATATATATATATATATATATATATATACACACTACAGTATATTCTCCAGTACACGTCTAAAAAGTTTACACCTCACAGTGCTTAATCATTTAATACATGTCTCTTATAAGTAAGGTGCAATCCAGTTTACATATCTCAATGTAACAATATACACACCTTGTTAATGAGGACACAATGCCATTAAAAGCAATAAAAGAGATCCACATAACATCTCCCTATAAGAACTAATATTTCTTTTCCAGTGTTGTGCTCCCACGCCTCCTGTCAGCTGGAGTTGCTGCTATAGCCACGCTAGGACCCCGCCCACCAGCTGTCAGTAGGGATGAGCGAATGTGCTGAAATGGAATTCGTTTGGTAGAATGAATAGTCCTGTGAACATTCGTTTTAGACAATCGAATGTTGATAAGAATGAAACTCCATTAAAATTCTGTTTTGGAATGTTACTTTCATTTTTGAATATTTAGAATTAGATTGAATATCCACATTTAAAATTTCTAATGTAACATTCGAGTTAACAAATACTATTCAGAAGTTCAATAATTCATGTGGTAGGGAATTTAGTAAATTAATACATAATAGATACAATTATATCAATTCAAATGTTTCTATTTTGAATACAGCATAATTTGAATATCACATTTAAAGAGATCATTAGAAATACTATTACAAATATATAGATAAAAAATTTTTTAATTAGAATATTGCATAATTCAAATAGAATTATTAGAAAAAATTTAATCGAATATTACATTTAAAGAAAGCACCAGAAATACTATTACATTAAACGAATGTTAGAATGTTGTACAAACATTAGGAATTTGAAACGAATGAACACGTGATAAAATTTGTTTTATTTTTCAAATTCTGTAAAACATTCGCCCATCCCTAACTGTCACCCTTGAGTGAGGGAGCGCAGAGGATGCAGTGACAGGGCGGGCGGCAGGCCAGGTACATATGAGAAGACAGTGTACTCTGTCAATTTGTGGCAGTTGGAACACACTAGTCTGGAAACCATTGCTATCTTCTGCCTAATTATTGGAGGTATTATTGAGGGGGCAGTGGGGCTCAGGACCAGGCAACTTTAAGACACGTCACACTAATGTGGTTGTACAAGGCGGGGCTACACAGGTAATACGTTTTAGTAGTTGTGTGTTATATGAGTACAGTCAGGTCTACTCATATAGCAAGAAACTACTACAAAGCTAATTCAGCTACTTATGCTTGTGTGCCTAATACAACTGCAGCTTCAGGTGTGCACCATCTGAGGGGGGGAGCACAGCGGATGTAGTAACAGTTAGGGCGGGCTGGGCAGAGAGTATACATGAGCAGAGGAGAGAGAGTCCTTGATGTCTCGAGGAGTACAGTACACATAAGGAGAGCGGTGACCGTTAATTTTATTATTATTGTGGGTGGAACACCTCTCCCTATAGAGGCTCCAGAAAGTGTCCCCCCCCCCACCAAGCTGCTGCCCTAAACACATGCCTTGTTTGCCTAGGCAATAATATGCCCCTGAATTACACCCATGTACAGAATCTATTTTAGAAACATGTTTCCTGAGTGTTGTGATTGTAATGACTGTTTTCCCACTTCTCTAGAGGTTCTTGTTTGATGCGTGAGATATAATTTATTGGGGCACTTAACACAACTATATATGTTAAAGGGGAGAAACACCCACTGGCGATAGACTGGGAAAGATAGGTGGAGAGAGTCTAAATGATTTTGGAAGATGATTTCACCTGCAAAATTAGACATCTTGGCATCCTAACAAGCATCTATGAATCTAGTCCAGTGTCACATTTTAAGATAGATTACAAGGGGCACACTATTTTTTTTATGTTTTTTGCTTGCGCGCAAACTTTGCTAGAAGCAATCTTTTAACACAGGTGGCTTAGCGCTTGTATTACAAGTTGATAGCAAAAAGTTTGTGCTCAAGCAAAAACCGATGCACGCTAACTTCGAGACTTCAGATATTGTGACCGCATTAACTTCTCCTCCCTATAGACTTCAATGGAGCATGCTGAATAAAAAAAACTAACACTTATCGAACGCTCACCAACCCGACATTAGACCTACAGCGCTAAACCCAAAGTGAGTCGTGACTATTTTACATTCCAATGTTCTTCAGCTAGCAGAAAATGTTCTTATTTTTAAATATTTATTTCTATATGTATCTATACCTTTATATTTTTATGAATATATATATATATATATATATATATATATATATATATATTTCTTGCACATAAAGTACTCACTGGACTTTGGTCAAAACAAACAATATAATTTGTTGTAACATTTCGGGACAACACCCAGTCCCTTCCTCAGGGAAATTTTTAAAGAAATTGAGAGCATCCTGGCTGTTGCTACAAGTTGAGTGAAAGTGCATCCTTTTGGGGAAGATATATATATATATATATATATATATATATATATATATATATTTATTTATTTATTTAGATAGATAGATAGATAGATAGATAGATACAGTATATAGATACAGTATATAGAAATAAATATTTTAAAATAAAAAGAACATGCTCTTCTAGATGAAGATGATTGGAATGCTAATTTTTTCTAATTAAAACACAGTAAAGCACATTACTATATATAAAAAAAGATTTTGTATGTTTAAAGATATTTGAGTGCAAAGGCTCGAAATTGTGTGTGTGTGTGTGTGTATATATATATATATATATATATATATATATATATATATATATATAGTAGAATAGGAAACAGCACTCTCTGGACTTTAGTTTTAAACAAATAGTTTAATTGGTAACGTTTCGGGGAATGCTCCCCTTCATCAGACCAACAACATACAAGTGAATCAAACATTTAACCCCTTAATGACCGCAGCACTTTTCCATTTTCTGTCCGTTTGGGACCAAGGCTATTTTTACATTTTTGCGGTGTTTGTGTTTAGCTGTAATTTTCCTCTTACTCATTTACTGTACCCACACATATTATATACCGTTTTTCTCGCCATTAAATGGACTTTCAAAAGATACCATTATTTTCATCATATCTTATAATTTACTATAAAAAAATTATAAAATATGAGGAAAAATTGAAAAAAACCCCACTTTTTTTAACTTTGACCCCCAAAATCTGTTACACATCTACAACCACCAAAAAACACCTATGCTAAATAGTTTCTAAATTTTGTCCTGAGTTTAGAAATACCCAATGTTTACATCTTCTTTGCTTTTTTTGTAAGTTATAGGGCCATAAATACAAGTAGCACTTTGCTATTTGCAAACCACTTTTTTTTCAAAATTAGCGCTAGTTACATTAGAACACTAATATCTTTCAGGAATCCCTGAATATCCATTGACATGTATATATTTTTTTTTAGTAGACAACCCAAAGTATTGATCTAGGCCAATTTTGGTATATTTCATGCCACCATTTCACCGCCAAATGCGATCAAATAAAAAAAATCGTTCACTTTTTCACAATTTTTTTCCACAAACTTTAGGTTTCTCACTGAAATTATTTACAAATAATTTGTGCAATTATGGCACAAATGGTTGTAAATTCTTCTCTGTGATCCCCTTTGTTCAGAAATAGCAGACTTATATGGCTTTGGTGTTGCTTTTTGGTAATTAGAATGCCACTAAATGCCACTGCGCACCACACGTGTATTATGCCCAGCAGTGATGGGGTTAATTAGGGAGCATGTAGGGAGCTTGTAGGGTTAATTTTAGCTTTAGTGTAGTGTAGTAGACAACCCCAAGTATTGATCTAGGCCCATTTTGGTATATTTCATGCCACCATTTCACCGCCAAATGCGATCAAATTAAAAAAAACGTAAAATTTTTCACAATTTTAGGTTTCTCACTGAAATCATTTACAAACAGCTTGTGCAGTTATGGCACAAATGGTTGTAAATGCTTCTCTGGGATCCCCTTTATTCAGAAATAGCAGACATATATGGCTTTGGCGTTGCTTTTTGGTATTTAGAAGGCCGCTAAATGCCGCTGCGCATCACACGTGTATTATGGCTAGCAGTGAAGGGGTTAATTAGGTAGCTTGCAGGGTTAATATTAGATTTAGTGTAGAGCTCAGCCTCCCACCTAAAACATCAGACCCCCTGATCCCTCCCAAACAGCTCTCTTCCCTCCCCCACCCCACAATTGTCCCCGCCATCTTAAGTACTGGCAGAAAGTCTGCCAGTACTAAAATAAAAGCTATATATATTTTTTTTTAATGATTTTTTTAAGCATATTTACATATGCTGCTGTGTACTATCCCCCCTTAGCCCCCAACCTCACTGATCCCCCCCCAAACAGCTCTATCCCCTCCCACTCTAACTTAATGGGCGCCATCTTGGGTACTGGCAGCTGTCTGCCAGTACCCAGTTTAGAAGAAAAAAATGGTTTGTTTTTTTAATTTGTTGAAATTTTCTGTAGTGTAGCTTCCCCACACACAAACCAACCCCCCCACCCCTCCACGATCGCTTTTTGTGCTTTTGCACAAACAAGATTAGGCAGGTTTTAGGAAATGATTTTCCGTAGTGTAGCGGTTCCCACCCGCTCCCGCCCCGTGCACGCGCCCGCCACCCTCCGTGCACGCGCGCGCCCGTGCGCGCCCCCGACGGTCCCACCCCCGATCCCGCCCCCCGTGACATCACGCGGCTCACCGATGGCCGCCCACCCGCCTCCCAATTCGGCTCCCACCCACCAACGATACCGGCCATCGATGTCCGGTGCAGAGAGGGCCACAGAGTGGCTCTCTCTGCACCGGATGGCCATTTAAGGTTATTGCAGGATGCCTCCATATCGAGGCATCACTGCAATAACCGGAAAGCAGCTGGAAGCGAGCAGGATCGCTTCCAGCTGCTTTCCACACCGAGGACGTGCAGGGTACGTCCTCAGGCGTTAACTGCCTTTTTTTTGAGGACGTACCCTGCACGTCCTCAGTCATTAAGGGGTTAAGCATACATAGACCCCTCCCCCTTGTATGCTTAAATGTTTGATTCACTTGTTTGTTGTTGGTCTGATGAAGGGGAGCATTCCCCGAAACGTTACCAATTAAACTATTTGTTTAAAACTAAAGTCCAGAGAGTGCTGTTTCCTATTCTACTACATTTCACCTACTCTAGCACCCTGGCCCATGGAGAACTGTTTGTGAGAGTGCAACTGACTCATTTTGTCTATATATATATATATATATATATATACGTATATATATATATGTTTATACATATGTATATATGTATATATATACATATTTACACATATAAACTCATAAATACACATGTATATTATATATATATATATATATATATATATATATATATATATTATATATAAAAATAATAAAGCAAAAAAGCCAAATGGTCTTAAAAACAAAAGCCCAATTTTAATGGTCAATTTAAAAGTATTGACAGTACTCAGTGCGAAAAGTCTAACATGTTTCGGCCCACGGCCTTACTCCTAGACATAATTTCAAATGAACAACCGCCAATATTTAAAAGCAGTACTGAGAATCCATTGGTTGTCATTAATTGCACACAAAAAACACTTGTGTTGGTTTGCCTAAGACAGAGGAGAACCTGACAAACAAACATATTACACATGCATATAATTACTCAAAGCCTAATTTGAATTCACACTATTGATACACATATAATATCAAACAAAAAATGTATTTATATAATATTGATATGCAAATGTATAAGCTGTACATGAGAACCTATCTACATTCAGTATTGCCTGTTAACAAAGAATGTTATTTTGTAATCACCAATTGTCACAAATGAAACATACGATGCAAAAGAAGAAAAAGTAACAAAAATTAATAAGAATATATGTACTAGAAACCATGTGGTCTTGTAATCATAATGACAAGTACATCAACATGAAATCTGTTATATTGTGACCATTCAAACTTGAGCTATATTAAATGTTGTGAAATTATGCTAATCTTCATTTCAATTGTGCGTTTAATGTTATTCAATGGAAAAAGATATCATAAAGAATATATTTATAGTAAGTTATATAAACTAGGCCAATATGTCTGAATGAATACAAGTCTAAATACAGGACCATAGCTGAAAAGAACATGGTCTGAAATGAAACCCATGCAAAAAGCTGTTAACCAGAGGGGAGGTAATATCTAAAAATCTCTTGAAAAAATCTCTGAAAAAATGATAATAATAATATTTTTATATCATTTAAAGCTTTTTGAGTTTTTTGGGGTTATTTGGGTTTATTTTGGTTGGGGGGCACAATGACAATTTAGAAAACTATGATACTGTCATTATAATCAACCCAGTGGATGATAGAAAGAGATACATAAAATAAATAAGTGAATGAACAAACGAATAAAGGGTTGCTGTTTTAGTTTAAATTTTTTAATTTTTTAATCACAGTTAAAGAGAAGGAATAAAAGAATACACTCATGTGCACACACATACTCACAACACTGTGCTTTCCAAAAAAATGGAAAAAGGAGGACAAAAAAGTGGAACGCGGGCACACGGCCCTGCACACGAAAAATGTGCTTGTCCAAAAACTAATATACAGTGCGTCTGAAACGAATCAACAATATATATGTGTTAACATGTGTATATAGAAACCCAATAATATAAGAATGTTCATTCAATTATTCCCATAAATTTATGATGTCATTAATGGAATTGTATCCATCTGGGATACGTGATTCCAATGTAAAAATCCAGAATGCCTCTTGTTTTAATAGGGCTTTGTTGCGGTCACCTCCCCTATTATGTGCCTGTATATGATCAATGACCATCCATCTAAAAGTTGTATTGCTGCTGTCATGTTTCTGAATGAAGTGTTTGGCCATGTCAGAGACTGGCTCTGACCGTTTGATATCAGATAAATGTTGTCTTATACGTTCTCTTACCTCCCTTGAGGTACATCCCACATATTGTTTGGGAGTACAAGTAAACCAAATCAGATATACAGCAAACTTCGTGCGACAATTGACACAACTGTGTATTTTATACGTTTTATTCGTGGTTGAGGAGGAAAAAACATTTCCTTTTTGGATAAAACTACATGGAATACAGGCGCTATATCCACATTTATACATTCCCTTAGATTGTAGCCAGGAACTTATAAGAGTGTTTCTTTTTGGTAAAGCACTTGGGGAAATTAAATTTCCTATGGTGCATCCTCTCTTATAGGAGAATCTACATCCTTTATCAATAAAAGGGACCAATCCCTCATCTGCCTTGAGCATGGGTAAGTGACTGCGAATGATCTTGCAAATATTGTTGTAATCAGATGAATATTGGGTAATAAAGGTAACCTGATCACTTGTAGTGCAGGTCCTTTGTGGTTTATTAGCCAACAATGTTCTTCTGTCTAAGCTATCAACTTCCTTTTTAGCCTTTTGTATGGCAGTATTGTTATAACCCCAGCTTAGGAGTCTCTGGGTAAGGTCCTCACTTTGTGTGACACAATCTTGTATTTCAGAGCAGTTTCTTTTTACTCTAATATACTGTCCCTTTGCTATGGCATAGGGAACATTTAAAGGATGGTTGCTTTTGCCGTGCAAAAGGGTGTTCCCTGATATAGGCTTCCTGTAAATTTGTGATTTTATTCTGTTAGTACCAGCCATATTACTCAACTGGACATCTAAAAAATGTATAGATGTTCTGTTAGTTTCAAAAGTGAATTGTAAACCCCACTCATTTTCGTTCAAATATCCAATAAATTCTCCAATGAGTGCAGGTTGACCTATCCAAATCAACAACAAATCGCCAATGAAACGATGGTAGCTTTTGATATATTGGAGAAAGGGGTTCTGTTCTCCATATATCATACTAAGTTCGAACCAACCCATTACCAAATTAGCATATGAGGGCGCAAATTTCGCCCCCATTGCTGTTCCTTGCAATTGGAGATAAAATGAATCTTCAAACTTAAAATAATTGTGCGTCAAATGAAATTGTAAAACATCTAAAATAAATTGAATTAATTCTTTTGTATAATTCAATTTGTTCTCCAAATAATATTTAACAGCAAGGATACCTATGGAGTGGGGGATGGACGAATATAAAGCTACCACGTCCACTGTAAGCCAAGAAAAATTATCCTGCCATGTGAAACCATCAAATATTTGAAGTACATGTTTGGTGTCTTTAAGAAAACTCTGCAAGGTGGTAACAAGTGGCTGCAGTATGCTGTCCAACCATTCCGATAGGGTCTCGCAAAGCGAGCCAATACCCAACACAATGGGTCTGCCTTTTACATTTTCAATGCTCTTATGAACCTTAGGCAAGACATGTATGATCGGAGTAATCGGGTTATCTACTGATAGAAAGTCAAAAGTCTTGTCATCAATATGGCCTTGCATGAGACCATCGTCCAAAAGAGAGAATCAACAATATATATGTGTTAACATGTGTATATAGAAACCCAATAATATAAGAATGTTCATTCAATTATTCCCATAAATTTATGATGTCATTAATGGAATTGTATCCATCTGGGATACGTGATTCCAATGTAAAAATCCAGAATGCCTCTTGTTTTAATAGGGCTTTGTTGCGGTCACCTCCCCTATTATGTGCCTGTATATGATCAATGACCATCCATCTAAAAGTTGTATTGCTGCTGTCATGTTTCTGAATGAAGTGTTTGGCCATGTCAGAGACTGGCTCTGACCGTTTGATATCAGATAAATGTTGTCTTATACGTTCTCTTACCTCCCTTGAGGTACATCCCACATATTGTTTGGGAGTACAAGTACACCAAATCAGATATACAGCAAACTTCGTGCGACAATTGACACAACTGTGTATTTTATACATTTTATTCGTGGTTGAGGAGGAAAAAACATTTCCTTTTTGGATAAAACTACATGGAATACAGGCGCTATATCCACATTTATACATTCCCTTAGATTGTAGCCAGGAACTTATAAGAGTGTTTCTTTTTGGTAAAGCACTTGGGGAAATTAAATTTCCTATGGTGCATCCTCTCTTATAGGAGAATCTACATCCTTTATCAATAAAAGGGACCAATCCCTCATCTGCCTTGAGCATGGGTAAGTGACTGCGAATGATCTTGCAAATATTGTTGTAATCAGATGAATATTGGGTAATAAAGGTAACCTGATCACTTGTAGTGCAGGTCCTTTGTGGTTATTAGCCAACAATGTTCTTCTGTCTAAGCTATCAACTTCCTTTTTAGCCTTTTGTATGGCAGTATTGTTATAACCCCTGCTTAGGAGTCTCTGGGTAAGGTCCTCACTTTGTGTGACACAATCTTGTATTTCAGAGCAGTTTCTTTTTACTCTAATATACTGTCCCTTTGCAATGGCATAGGGAACATTTAAAGGATGGTTGCTTTTGCCGTGCAAAAAGGGTGTTCCCTGATATAGGCTTCCTGTAAATTTGTGATTTTATTCTGTTAGTACCAGCCATATTACTCAACTGGACATCTAAAAAATGTATAGATGTTCTGTTAGTTTCAAAAGTGAATTGTAAACCCCACTCATTTTCGTTCAAATATCCAATAAATTCTCCAATGAGTGCAGGTTGACCTATCCAAATCAACAACAAATCGCCCAATGAAACGATGGTAGCTTTTGATATATTGGAGAAAGGGGTTCTGTTCTCCATATATCATACTAAGTTCGAACCAACCCATTACCAAATTAGCATATGAGGGCGCAAATTTCGCCCCCCATTGCTGTTCCTTGCAATTGGAGATAAAATGAATCTTCAAACTTAAAATAATTGTGCGTCAAATGAAATTGTAAAACATCTAAAATAAATTGAATTAATTCTTTTGTATAATTCAATTTGTTCTCCAAATAATATTTAACAGCAAGGATACCTATGGCGTGGGGGATGGACGAATATAAAGCTACCACGTCCACTGTAAGCCAAGAAAAATTATCCTGCCATGTGAAACCATCAAATATTTGAAGTACATGTTTGGTGTCTTTAAGAAAACTCTGCAAGGTGGTAACAAGTGGCTGCAGTATGCTGTCCAACCATTCCGATAGGGTCTCGCAAAGCGAGCCAATACCCAACACAATGGGTCTGCCTTTTACATTTTCAATGCTCTTATGAACCTTAGGCAAGACATGTATGATCGGAGTAATCGGGTTATCTACTGATAGAAAGTCAAAAGTCTTGTCATCAATATGGCCTTGCATGAGACCATCGTCCAAAAGAGAGAATCAACAATATATATGTGTTAACATGTGTATATAGAAACCCAATAATATAAGAATGTTCATTCAATTATTCCCATAAATTTATAATGTCATTAATGGAATTGTATCCATCTGGGATACGTGATTCCAATGTAAAAATCCAGAATGCCTCTTGTTTTAATAGGGCTTTGTTGCGGTCACCTCCCCTATTATGTGCCTGTATATGATCAATGACCATCCATCTAAAAGTTGTATTGCTGCTGTCATGTTTCTGAATGAAGTGTTTGGCCATGTCAGAGACTGGCTCTGACCGTTTGATATCAGATAAATGTTGTCTTATACGTTCTCTTACCTCCCTTGAGGTACATCCCACATATTGTTTGGGAGTACAAGTACACCAAATCAGATATACAGCAAACTTCGTGCGACAATTGACACAACTGTGTATTTTATACATTTTATTCGTGGTTGAGGAGGAAAAAACATTTCCTTTTTGGATAAAACTACATGGAATACAGGCGCTATATCCACATTTATACATTCCCTTAGATTGTAGCCAGGAACTTATAAGAGTGTTTCTTTTTGGTAAAGCACTTGGGGAAATTAAATTTCCTATGGTGCATCCTCTCTTATAGGAGAATCTACATCCTTTATCAATAAAAGGGACCAATCCCTCATCTGCCTTGAGCATGGGTAAGTGACTGCGAATGATCTTGCAAATATTGTTGTAATCAGATGAATATTGGGTAATAAAGGTAACCTGATCACTTGTAGTGCAGGTCCTTTGTGGTTTATTAGCCAACAATGTTCTTCTGTCTAAGCTATCAACTTCCTTTTTAGCCTTTTGTATGGCAGTATTGTTATAACCCCTGCTTAGGAGTCTCTGGGTAAGGTCCTCACTTTGTGTGACACAATCTTGTATTTCAGAGCAGTTTCTTTTTACTCTAATATACTGTCCCTTTGCAATGGCATAGGGAACATTTAAAGGATGGTTGCTTTTGCCGTGCAAAAGGGTGTTCCCTGATATAGGCTTCCTGTAAATTTGTGATTTTATTCTGTTAGTACCAGCCATATTACTCAACTGGACATCTAAAAAATGTATAGATGTTCTGTTAGTTTCAAAAGTGAATTGTAAACCCCACTCATTTTCGTTCAAATATCCAATAAATTCTCCAATGAGTGCAGGTTGACCTATCCAAATCAACAACAAATCGACAATGAAACGATGGTAGCTTTTGATATATTGGAGAAAGGGGTTCTGTTCTCCATATATCATACTAAGTTCGAACCAACCCATTACCAAATTAGCATATGAGGGCGCAAATTTTGCCCCCATTGCTGTTCCTTGCAATTGGAGATAAAATGAATCTTCAAACTTAAAATAATTGTGCGTCAAATGAAATTGTAAAACATCTAAAATAAATTGAATTAATTCTTTTGTATAATTCAATTTGTTCTCCAAATAATATTTAACAGCAAGGATACCTATGGCGTGGGGGATGGACGAATATAAAGCTACCCACGTCCACTGTAAGCCAAGAAAAATTATCCTGCCATGTGAAACCATCAAATATTTGAAGTACATGTTTGGTGTCTTTAAGAAAACTCTGCAAGGTGGTAACAAGTGGCTGCAGTATGCTGTCCAACCATTCCGATAGGGTCTCGCAAAGCGAGCCAATACCCAACACAATGGGTCTGCCTTTTACATTTTCAATGCTCTTATGAACCTTAGGCAAGACATGTATGATCGGAGTAATCGGGTTATCTACTGATAGAAAGTCAAAAGTCTTGTCATCAATATGGCCTTGCATGAGACCATCGTCCAAAAGAGAGATGAGGTATTTTTTTAAATTTAGTGAAACAAGAGTTTGGATGTCTCTGACTTCAGAAAAATCCATACTCGAAATATTTGATATATTTTCAGACAACATACAATAGTTGTCAGTTCTTTTTTCAACTTGATCACCACTTTCTTGTGTCAAATAAAAATGTTTTTTCAGGGTGAGGGCTCGAATAAATTTATTAATGTCTACTAAAGTCTGAAATAGATTAAACCTAGTAGTGGGGACAAATCCCAAACCATAACCAAGTACTTTGATTTCATCTTTATTTAGTTGGTAATCAGTAAGGTTAATGACATTGTATATTGGATTAAATGACTCGTCCGTTGGATTTACTGATCTTTCATTTACATTACAAATTTCATCTGTTAGAGTTGGTATTTGTTTTGACCCCTCCCTCTACTTAGAGTGTATCTGGATTGTTGTCTCATATTTGGATCTCCCCTTTGATTTGCCCCTCGCCCTCGATTTGCGTGGTTCACTCGGGTGATCTGAAAAACCTGATCAAGTATGTTACTGTCAGTTTGTTCTTTTTGAGAACCAGTCTGTTCTATTGCAATTTGGTATTTATTGGATGTAGGTGGACGGTCAGTGTCTTTGGCATTGAAAGATACAGTTTTAGGTATCTGTTCTCTGGGGGTTTTTTAATATGGATTTTGGTTGCGCCCCTTGAGCCTGGTAGACTTCATTATCTGGAGTGCTATGATCTGAATTGCTTGCCTCTCCTGAATCTGAACCACTCCAAGTTTCTTTGTCTTTGTTTTTGTGTTGACTATCTTTGTTAAATCTCCATCTACGTTTACGATCTCTAGATCGATTTCTATTCTGCCTTTGCCAGATATAAACTTTGTTTTGGCTGTAATCTGTTTGATCTCTTATGTATATTTCGTGCTTGGATTGGATTAATTCTTTTTTCAATTGTGCTATACTGTTGTTCAAGATGTTATCTAACTCTTTGTAATTCTTCTCTAGTGTGTTTAAATCCAATTCTTGTTGCAATAAAATGATTTGGTCTCTAACGGCATGGAGCTGAGAGTCTTTATGCTCAATAATTAGAGCCATTAATTTAAAAGAGCAGTTAGAGAGAGAATCATTCCATTTTTTGATGAACTCTTGGTCTTCTACAGAGAAAGTGGGAAATTTCTTACTTCTAAGGCCCCGAGGTACCATTTGTAACCTGATGTATCTATCTAAAGTCCACTTATCCCATTTCAATCTCAACTCTTTTTCATTAAATTCTCCATAGATTGGAACTTATCACTTAGTGGATTCACACTATAAGTTTCGCAAAAAATGTTCTCAAACTCTTGCTCCAGTTGATCTAAATCATCAATGGTAGTTAAAGAATAAAACTTTTGTTCCACATCCAAACCCGTTGCCGCTTCCATGATGATTGAAATAAAGTAAAGCTTCTAAAAGCCGGGTTACCAAAGATGGAAACAACAGTGTAATTCAATATAAGAAACACACAAAAAATATATGGTAAATTGTATATCAGTCTCAATATAGGATTCAAGTTGATAATCAATAATGATTGTTCAATAATGTATATGAACAAAATCAGTGTACTAAGTAGTCAATACTAAGTTGTCAAACAGTGTATCTGTAAATGTACCATGCCGGTATATAAATGTAGAGTGAAAAAAAATATCACTATAAAACCAGTTGCATGAAATGTAACAATGCACTCACACATACACCGTGCCAATTTGTATTGGGTATAAAGGTAATTATTCCAATAAACATTGACAATGTACTAGATATATGTATGTACACTGACGTGCAAGTATACCTAACAAATAGTCCACAAAAATGTGAGAGAAATATCACTAAGGATAAATATGCAATTAGCCGAACAATATCCTTGAAAAAATGCTATACCTCTGGTAAATATTAAATAGTAAAAGAATATACACATATATGTCGTTAGAGATAGAAACGGATGCGTGCTACCGACACATCTGTAAGTGAACCGTATCACTTTGAGATAGATATAGAGATAGAAATTAAAATTGTTAAATAAGAACAAATAATATTAAATTATTTTGCATGACCAATACAGAATCATGTTGTTATACAATCAAGAAATCTAGCACAATGCTAATATGGTTGTCATAATCTGATAACAGATAGTTAGTATAGAAACTTTGTTCCAAAGATAGGACTGAACATTTAGTAACGCTCTAGAAGATATGTAGCAAACATTGAACTCAGAGTCATTTGGAGTCATTTAATCCAATATACAATGTCATTAACCTTACTGATTACCAACTAAATAAAGATGAAATCAAAGTACTTGGTTATGGTTTGGGATTTGTCCCCACTACTAGGTTTAATCTATTTCAGACTTTAGTAGACATTAATAAATTTATTCGAGCCCTCACCCTGAAAAAACATTTTTATTTGACACAAGAAAGTGGTGATCAAGTTGAAAAAAGAACTGACAACTATTGTATGTTGTCTGAAAATATATCGAATATTTTGAGTATGGATTTTTCTGAAGTCAGAGACATCCAAACTCTTGTTTCACTAAATGAGGAGAATTTTGATCCAAATCATGGTATACATAATGCCCATATTGGGTTCAAGCCAAAATCCACATTTTACCCCTTACAAACAAGGGGAGATACTTTGGTTTCTTTCCAGAAACGAATAGAAAAGGATCTTATTGAACTTGCAAAAAAACCTTTGAAGGGTAAACCTAATTTAACCAACCAAGAGAGAATTGCTTTAACTTCACTGAGGTCTAATTCAGACTTGGTGATAACGAATGCCGACAAAGGTGGAAGTGTTGTCATCTGGGACCTTAAGTCCTACAAAGGAGAGATTATGAGGCAACTTAATAATCTTAATGATTACAAGGTTTTACCTTGCAATCCTGTACAAAAATTTTAAAAAATACCTCATCTCTCTTTTGGATGATGGCCTCATGCAAGGCCATATTGATGACAAGACTTTTGACTTTCTATCAGTAGATAACCCGATTACTCCGATCATACATGTCTTGCCTAAGGTTCATAAGAGCATTGAAAATGTAAAAGGCAGACCCATTGTGTCGGGCATTGGCTCGCTTTGCGAGACCCTATCGGAATGGTTGGACAGCATACTGCAGCCACTTGTTACCACCTTGCAGAGTTTTCTTAAAGACACCAAACATGTACTTCAAATATTTGATGGTTTCACATGGCAGGATAATTTTTCTTGGCTTACAGTGGACGTGGTAGATTTATATTCGTCCATCCCCCACGCCATAGGTATCCTTGCTGTTAAATATTATTTGGAGAACAAATTGAATTATACAAAATAATTAATTCAATTTATTTTAGATGTTTTACAATTTCATTTGACGCACAATTATTTTAAGTTTGAAGATTCATTTTATCTCCAATTGCAAGGAATAGCAATGGGGGCGAAATTGCTAATTTGGTAATGGGTTGGTTCGAACTTAGTATGATATATGGAGAACAGAACCCCTTTCTCCAATATATCAAAAGCTACCATTGTTTCATTGACGATTTGTTGTTGATTTGGATAGGTCAACCTGCACTCATTGGAGAATTTATTGGATATTTGAACGAAAATGAGTGGGGTTTACAATTCACTTTTGAAACTAACAGAACATCTATAAATTTTTTAGATGTCCAGTTGAGTAATATGGCTGGTACTAACAGAATAAAATCACAAATTTACAGGAAGCCTATATCAGGGAACACCCTTTTGCACAGCAAAAGCAACCATCCTTTAAATGTTCCCTATGCCATTGCAAAGGGACAGTATATTAGAGTAAAAAGAAACTGCTCTGAAATACAAGATTGTGTCACACAAAGTGAGGACCTTACCCAGAGACTCCTAAGCAGGGGTTATAACAATACTGCCATACAAAAGGCTAAAAAGGAAGTTGATAGCTTAGACAGAAGAACAATGTTGGCTAATAAACCACAAAGGACCTGCACTACAAGTGATCAGGTTACCTTTATTACCCAATATTCATCTGATTACAACAATATTTGCAAGATCATTTGCAGTCACTTACCCATGCTCAAGGCAGATGAGGGATTGGCCCCTTTTATTGATAAAGGATGTAGATTCTCCTATAAGAGAGGATGCACCATAGGAAAAAGAAACACTCTTATAAGTTCCTGGCTACAATCTAAGGGAATGTATAAATGTGGATATAGCGCCTGTATTCCATGTAGTTTTATCCAAAAAGGAAATGTTTTTTCCTCCTCAACCACGAATAAAACGTATAAAATACACAATTGTGTCAATTGTCGCACGAAGTTTGCTGTATATCTGATTTGGTGTACTTGTACTCCCAAACAATATGTGGGATGTACCTCAAGGGAGGTAAGAGAACGTATAAGACAACATTTATCTGATATCAAACGGTCAGAGCCAGTCTCTGACATGGCCAAACACTTCATTCAGAAACATAACAGCAGCAATACAACTTTTAGATGGATGGTCATTGATCATATACAGGCACATAATAGGGGAGGTGACCGCAACAAAGCCCTATTAAAACAAGAGGCATTCTGGATTTTTACATTGGAATCACGTATCCCAGATGGATACAATTCCATTAATGACATCATAAATTTATGGGAATAATTGAATGAACATTCTTATATTATTGGGTTTCTATATACACATGTTAACACATATATATTGTTGATTCGTTTCAGACGCACTGTATATTAGTTTTTGGACAAGCACATTTTTCGTGTGCAGGGCCGTGTGCCCGCGTTCCACTTTTTTGTCCTCCTTTTTCCATTTTTTGGAAAGCACAGTGTTGTGAGTATGTGTGTGCACATGAGTGTATTCTTTTATTCCTTCTCTTTAACTGTGATTAAAAAATTAAAAAATTTAAACTAAAACAGCAACCCTTTATTCGTTTGTTCATTCACTTATTTATTTTATGTATCTCTTTCTATCATCCACTGGGTTGATTATAATGACAGTATCATAGTTTTCTAAATTGTCATTGTGCCCCCCAACCAAAATAAACCCAAATAACCCCAAAAAACTCAAAAAGCTTTAAATGATATAAAAATATTATTATTATCATTTTTTCAGAGATTTTTTCAAGAGATTTTTAGATATTACCTCCCCTCTGGTTAACAGCTTTTTGCATGGGTTTCATTTCAGACCATGTTCTTTTCAGCTATGGTCCTGTATTTAGACTTGTATTCATTCAGACATATTGGCCTAGTTTATATAACTTACTATAAATATATTCTTTATGATATCTTTTTCCATTGAATAACATTAACGCACAATTGAAATGAAGATTAGCATAATTCCACAACATTTAATATAGCTCAAGTTTGAATGGTCACAATATAACAGATTTCATGTTGATGTACTTGTCATTATGATTACAAGACCACATGGTTTCTAGTACATATATTCTTATTAATTTTTGTTACTTTTTCTTCTTTTGCATCGTATGTTTCATTTGTGACAATTGGTGATTACAAAATAACATTCTTTGTTAACAGGCAATACTGAATGTAGATAGGTTCTCATGTACAGCTTATACATTTGCATATCAATATTATATAAATACATTTTTTGTTTGATATTATATGTGTATCAATAGTGTGAATTCAAATTAGGCTTTGAGTAATTACATGCATGTGTAATATGTTTGTTTGTCAGGTTCTCCTCTGTCTTAGGCAAACCAACACAAGTGTTTTTTGTGTGCAATTAATGACAACCAATGGATTCTCAGTACTGCTTTTAAATATTGGCGGTTGTTCATTTGAAATTATGTCTAGGAGTAAGGCCGTGGGCCGAAACATGTCAGACTTTTCGCACTGAGTACTGTCAATACTTTTAAATTGACCATTAAAATTGGGCTTTTGTTTTTAAGACCATTTGGCTTTTTTGCTTTATTATTTACCGATTATCCCTTTTCCAAAGCCTGGTCTGTGAACGAACTTTGCTCCAAGGTAGTCACACCTTGGATTACCCATTTTTCCCCTGGACTTGGATTTCGGAGTTTCACCTGAAGGATTGGCCGAGTGGTGGAGCTACGTCATAGACGAGCATGGATTTGCTGGTGTCATTGCGGTGGGTCGTTAAGGAGGTGCAGCCACGCCAAAGAGCGGACGTATGGAGTGGATGATCTAAAGTGTTACCGGTCTTCCAGTGGTGCAGCGGTGGCAGTGCCGATTGGTTTGAGATTCCAGAGAACAATCTGTTTTCCCCTCCTACTTGATGCTGCAAAGGATCCTGTGAGTACCCACCTTTGATGAACCTCCTTGCTTTCCGTTTGTTCACCGAGCTTAGGCTTACTTCACAGTGGGCTCTATTGGGACTTTCCGTCTCGACAGGGAACTCTAACACAGCCTTGATGTCCTTTTTGTATCTTTATATATATATATATATATATATATATATATATATATATATATATATACATATACAGGTGGCCCTCATTTTACAACGGTTCAATTTACACCCGTTTCAGAATAACAACCTTTTTTTCCAGTCATGTGACTGCTATTGAAAAGCATTGAGAAGCAGTGCATTTATTAAAATAGCCAGTAGGTGGAGCTGTCCACTTGTGTTGCGGCAAAGCCAAGCAAGCTGAAATGAATCAGTTTAACCAGACCTGAGCTATCGAGCAGATTTCAAAGGAACAAGATCTTCCTTTCTATAAATCAGTCCAGATTGGAATGCATAGAAAGAACTGTTTGCAGAAAAATGCAAATGAAGTTTGTGTTGTGTGATTATTTTATTAGGTTTATAATGCTGTTTAGCATGTAAAGTCTTCATTTCAAAGCTTTAAAAATAATGTATTAGGTGTTACTTATGACAATTTTGAGAGGGGCCTGGAACCTAACTCCCTCACTTCCCATTGAATTACATTATAAACTGGGTTTCAATTTACAACGGTTTCGATTTACAACAATTCCTTCTGGAACCTAACCCCGGCGTAAGCTGAGGGCTACCTGTATATATATATATATATATATATATAAATATAAATATAAATATAAATATAAATATATATACAGTCATGGCCAAAAATATTGCCCCACCCTGCATTTCTGTCAGATAATACACCACTTTGCCCAGAATATTTTTGAAATTCTAAATGTTTAGTCATTTTCATGTGTATTTCTTTTATTTGTATTGGTATAACACAAAAAAGTGAAGAAAAAAAGCCAAATCTGAAACATTCCACGCAAAACTCCAAAAATGAACTGGATAAAATGAATTGGCACCCTCAATTTGGTAGCACATCCCTTGGAAAAAATAAATGACTGAAATCAATCGCTTCCTGTAACCATCAATGAGTTTCTTACACCTTTCTACTGGAATTTTAGACCACTCTTCTTTTGCCAGCTGCTCCAGGTCTCTCAGATTGGAAGGGTTCCTATTCCCAACTGCTGTTTTAAGATCTCTCCACAGGTGCTCTATAGGATTGAGATCTGGACTCATTGCTGGCCAGTTCAGTACTCTCCAGTGCTTTGTCTTAAACCATTTCTGGATGCTTTTTGACGTAGGCTTTGGGTCATTATCCTGCTGTAAGACCCATAACTTCTGACGTAGACCCAACTTTCTGACACTGGGCCCTACATTGCACCACATATTTCTTTAGTAGTCTTCATATTTCATAATGCCATGCACACAAGACATCCAGTAACTGAAGCAGCAAAGCTACCCCAAAACATCAGTGAACCTCCACCATGTTTGACTGTAGGGACTGTATTTTTTTTTTTTTTTTAAAGCCTCATTCCTTTTTCAGAAAACAGTAGAATGATGGGCTTTACAAAAAAAAAATTCATTTTGTTTCATCTGTCCACAGCACATTCTCCCAAAAGGATTTTGGCTTCCTCAGGTACATTTTGGCAAACTCCAATCTGGCTTTTTATGTTTCTGTGTCAGCAGTGGGGTCCTCCTGGGTCTCCTACCATAGCGTCCCTTTTCATTCAGATAGTGACGTATAGTGCGAGCTGACACATTTGTACCCTGTGCCTGAAGGTCAGCTTGAATTTGTCTGGAAGTTGATTGAGGTTCTTTATCCACCATTCGAACAATCCTTCATTGCAATCTTTGATCAATTTTTCTCTTTCATCCATGTCCAGGGAGATTAGCTACAGTGCCGTGGGCTGTAAGCTTCTTGACAATGTTGCGCACAGTGGACACAGGAACATTAAGATCTCTGGAGATGGACTTGTAACCTTGAGATTGTCCATGCTTTTCCACAAATTTTGTTCTCAAATCCTTAGACAATTTTTTTGCTGTTCTTTCTCTTCTCCATGCTTAGTGTGACACACAGAGACACACAACAGAAAAGTTGAGTCCATTTTTCACCATTTTAACTGGCTGCCGGTGTGATTTCTATATTGTCAGCACCTGTTAATTGATACAGGTGAGTTTAATTACAAATTACAGGAGAATCAGAAACTTGGAATGCAATTATTTCTTACAATTTTGAAAAGGTGCCAATAATTTTGTCCAGTCCATTTTTTGAGTTTTGTTTGGAATAAGTCAGATTTGACTTTTTTTTTCTCCACTTTTTTGTGTCATACCAATACAAACAAAATAAATAAACATGAGAATGCCTACACATTTGTAATTGAAACAATTCTCTGGGTGAAGTGGTGGATTATCTGAGAGAAATGCAGGCGTGCCAATATTTTTGGCCATTACTATATATATATACAGGGGGCCCTAGGTTTACGCCGGTTCAATTTGCGCCGGTTCAGAATAACAACCTTTTTTCAGTCATGTGACTGCTATTGAAAAGCTTTAGAAAGCAATGCACTAATTAAAATAGCCAGTAGGTGGAGCTGTCCGCTTGTGTTGCAGCAAAGTTATGCAACTTAACACCCTTAAATTGATCTGTGTACACAGAGCAGACATTAGCTATCGAGCAACAAGATTTAGCAGCCACTTCCCTATTATCTTCCTGTCCAGCAGCTTCAGGTGAGGGTGCCTAACTGCTTATTAATCACTGCAGATTGAAATGCATAGAATAGGTGCAGACCCAATATTATCTAACATGCTAACAATGCAGAGAACTGATTGCAGAAAAATGCAAGTAAAAAAAAATGTTTTTGTTCATTAAACTTAGTTTGATGATGATGCAGTCTGTTGTGTAATTATTTTATTAGGTGATGTTTAGCAAATGTTTTTGTTCATTAAATTTAGTTTGATGATGATACAATCTATATTATTAGATTTATAATGCGGTTTAGCATTTAAAGTCTTAATTTCAAAGCTTTAAAAATAATGTATTAGGTGTTACTTATGACAATTTTGAGAGGGGCTTGGAACCTAACTCTCTCACTTCCCATTGACTTACATTATAAACTGGGTTTCAATTTACAACGGTTTCGATTTACAACCATTCCTCCTGGAACCTAACCCCGGCGTAAACTGAGGGCTACCTGTATATATATATATATATATATATATATATATATATATATATATACACACACACACATTTCTATGCATATTTAGACATATATGCATACATTATAGTGTTTCCCAGTCAACCCTTTTAAAACATTTTTATTAATATTTATATAAAATATATTTTTCAGAAAGTATATATACGAGTCTAATACTTTATTTTAATGTATTTATGTTGTGTTTGGTGAACATTTTTTAACCTTTATACTTGATGCTAGGTCTAATCCATTGAGCACAAATTTTGGTTGTGCTCGAGTATAATCATTTACTTTCATCTTGCAATATGCTGGCTATTTAGAACGGTCGCAATTTTACTTATCGTGTCCCACGCTAACAATAGGTTGCCACTTGTAAACTAGCCCTTAGTGTTTTAAAATGTACACGTATTCCAATGTGATCTTCTTTTGATTAGAACTAGAGGCCCAAGTTATTATTCAATGGCCATACAAAATTCCCAAATAGGGAACCTGTTCATCCGTCCTCGTGGCGAATGGGGTGTGGACATTCGCTGTTCATTAGCTGCACACAGTTATCATTGCACAAGTAAATTCTTGTGAAGTGCCAGCCCTCTGCTTGGTCAAGCTAGAGCAGAGCCTGTCAATCACTCTGAATAAGCAAGTTCAGAGGTCGCAGAGAGTTTAAGAAAGAGCAGTCATACTACCGTTGCAGAATAATTTATGGTAAGCAGGCTCACATGATCGAGCCTACAACACATGGGGTTCAAAGCACCCTCCACTGATTAATAAATGGGACCCAAAGAGCAAGATAAAGAGCAACTTAAAAACATAGTCAAATAAAGTCAACATTACAATCTAGGTTTATCTTCTATTAAAAAATAGGGTTTGAGATCGTAATCATCTGGATATATTTTAGTAACTAATTTTAGTAAACTATATAAAGTAACCAAAGCAAACATAAGGAGTTTGTGTGTTTTTGACAAAAAACAAAGTTTCATCTGAGGAGCTGATAAAACATAATAAAACATGATAATAAAAAATACATTTTGCATGTATATGTATTTTTCTGACCCTTTAAATTGAAACATTGCCTTTAACATAACCTACTAGGTATCACTAGTTGTACATGTTATCTGGCATTATCCAATCAAATGAATGTGGGGTTTTTAAAAGGTTTGTACTGCTTTTAATGTACTAGCTATGTATATGGCTATGGCCGAAACATGTTAGTGTTTATTGCCGTGATGCTTTGTACTGGCATTTATTGGCTCACCTGACCTTTTTATCTTGACATGATATGTGTAAATAAAAGTTATGTTTTATCAGCTCCTCGGATGAAACTTTGTTTCGTGATAACTGGCCATTTAGACCGAGTGGAGCTCGGTACAGTGCAAAGGGAGTGGTTTCAGTCAGAACAGGGGTTTTCCTCGGACGAGTAATGCATGGATATATGAGCAAGGCTTAGGGCACCAGTTCCCCGGGGTTACGTGAATATACAGGTACCAACTGCTTTGTGATTCAATCACAGATATAAGGGCACTGTAGCATTCTGCATTTTATATACAGTTGTAATATAAATAATTCAGCCCCCATTGTAAATCAGGTTTATTGTCAAAATGTACAGACTTTTAACTGTTTGCATTGAACAAATAAAACAAAAGCAACTGAAATAACTTAACACAACGAATGCTTCAAGTGCTTTCCCCAAAGTTAACTGAAAATGTAACTTTTAATGAATTCTGCAGTCTCAAAATTATTCAACCCCCTGAATAGAATCCCTCACAAAAGCACAAATATGCAAAACAGGTGTTGTCTCAAGCACACCTAATGCAGCTAATCAAGGGCTTCATTAGTTGCACCAGGTGTGCTTGAGCTAGAACACATGAAATACCTGAGCTGGCTAAATGTCACGTTTGAATGCACATTAGAAATTTGACAAAATAAGTCCAAAGAATGCTCCAAAAAGTTAAGAGAAGAGATCATCGCTCTTCACAAACAAGGAACAGGATGCAAAAAGATAGTGAAGGCACTGAATGTTCCTAGAGACACCATTGGAATAATAAAATAAGCAAAAATAAGCAAAATTAGTTACATAGCCATGCTGTCTGGAGTAGTCTGATCCCCCCCCCCATCAGTGTTTAGCATCAGAAACACAGGCATTGTATTTCAACTGAGTTCACAGCTGCTTATTTGCTTCTAGGCATGCTCCAGCAGATAATGAGTGTCTGCATTCTACCAAATCAAAGGTGGATATAGATGCAGCCATAGGAGGAAATGTGTGGGGGTAGTTAGAGCTGTAGAATTCGGAAATGTAAAAGAAAGGGATAATGGCGAGGCACTGCATTAAAAATGTGCAGGTGAAGTAATTAAAGTATATATTATTAGTGGCTACACTACCTGGACGGGGCAGAAAAAGGAAGCCATCAATGGCCGCAACCAGATTTCTGAGAAGGCAGGTTGGGAAAAACCCTCGAATGACTGCAAAAGACTTGCAGCAAGACTTGCTGGCAACAGGCACTGAGGTTTCAGTTTGCATAATAAGGTGAATACTAAATGCAGAAGGTTTCCATGCCAGAACTCCAAGACATACACCACTACTGACCCAAAAGCACAAGTAAAGTTGGCTCCAATACGCTCAAAGTGATATAAATAAGCCACAGAAGTTTGGGGATTCTGTTCTGTGGAGCAATGAAACAAAACTGGAACTTTTCGGCCAGATGGATCAGCGGTATGTCTGGAGGAAGAAGAATAAAGCATATGCTGATAAGAACACTGCCTACAGTTAAGCATGGTGGTGGCTTGGTGTTGCTCTGGGGCTGCTTTGCATCCTCTGGCACTGGAAACCTGCAGCGTGTGGAAGGAAATATAGAATTAATGATGTATCAGGAAATCCTAGAAGGAAACGTCAAGCCATCTGTGAGGAAGCTGAAGCTTGAGCGTCACTGGACCGTCCAACAGGACAATGATCCCAATCATACCTCAAATTCCACCAAGGCAGAAGAAATCTTGGAAGATTCTACAGTTGCCATTACAGTCACCTGACTTGAACCCCATAGAAAATCTTTGGTGGGATTTGAAAAATGCGGTTGCAGCACGCAAACGCAAGAATATTACTGAACTGGAGGCCATTGCTCATGAGGAATGAGCTAAGATTCCTCAGGAATGTTGCCAGAATTGGTGTCTGGCTATGCATTTCATTTGCAGCAGGTCATAACAGCAAAAGGGTGCTCTACTAAGTAGTAAAGATGTTTGCCATGAAGGGGTTGAATAATTTTGAGACTGCAGAATTCATTAAAAGTTGCATTTTCAGTTGAATTTTAGGAAACCACTTGAAGCATTCGTTGTGTTGAGTCATTTCAATTGCTTTTGTTTGATTTATTCATTGCAAATAGTTAGCACTGCGGAATATATTGGCACTCTACAAATAACCGATAATAATAGTTAAAAGTCTGTTAATTTTGACAATAAACCTGATTTGCAATGGGGGTTAAATATTTTTGATTACAACTGTATAATAGATTGTTGATCCTGTGATTAGTGTCACGTGTGTTTCTATATTGTTTTTTTTTTTACATACCAGCCACAGAAAAATAAACTATTTTCCAACCAGGAAGCAAAGGTGAAAAAACAAAGCCTGTGAGAATGCTAAACAAGAAGAGGAAAACATTGGCTCTAACAAGTAACAGATCAAATGTTTTATTTAAAAAAAGTACCTTGAATAAATGACAAATGAAAATGTATAAACTCATGTATAAAAGTATTGTTGTTAGCTTGTCAAAAAATAAATAAAAAAATAGTTGCATTAAAAGTAAGTGCCATGTTACTTCTATTATCAATTTAGCTTCATTCTCTTGGTATCCTTTATTGAAGGAGCATCAATACACTACTGGGAGCTTGCTGAGCACATCTGTAAGCCAATAAAAAGAAGCATATATGTGCAGCCACCAATCAGCAGCTAGCTCCCAGCTCAGGTATGCTTTTCAATTATGAATATGAAAAAAAAAATGCAAATTAGAAAACAGAGGTAATTTGGAAAGTTGTTTAATTGTATTCTCTATCTGAATCATTAAATTTTGTGTGTGTGGGGGGGGGGGGGGGGGTTCCTGTCCCTTTAACATTAAAAATTGCTATGCATGATCAGTAAGCTTAAAGTTTCTTTCAAGATTCAGATAATGCATGCAATTTTAAGAAACTTTCTAATTTACTCATACTATCAAATTGTCTTCATTCTCTTGTTATCTTTATTTAAAAAGCAGGAATTTAAAGCTTAGGACTGGAGCCAGCCCATTGTAGGTTCAGTACCCTGGATAGTGCTTGCTTATTGGCGGCTACATTTAACAAACCAAAAAGCAAGCATAACCCAGGTTCTGAATAAAAAAATGGTCTGGCTCCTAAGCTTACATTCCTGCTTTTTAAATAAAGATAGCAAGAGAGATAATAGGAGTAAATTAGAAAGTTGCTTAAAATTGCATGCTCTATCTGAATCTTGAAAGAAAAGATTTGGGGTTAGTGTTCCTTTACTAGAGGTCAAACAATCCAAATCCTCTACACAAAAGTATAGAGGATACTAGACATCCTAGGATATTTACCTTAAGGCATTTTAATATTTTATTTAAAGAAATGTATTTTTCAATTAAAGGAGATGGATTATATATAAATAATAATAATAATAATAATAAAAGTAAAAGTATGGCAGCAAGTGGTAAGTTAATTAACTTACTTTAATAAAAATTGATTAAATTAAGCAACGCGTTTCTGTTTCATCAGGCTTCATGAGGATGAAGATTAAGCCTGATGAGACAGCCACTGTTTGGTTGAGAAACGCGTTGCTTGATTTTATCACTTTAATTAAAGTAAGTTTGTTAACTTACCACTTGCTGCCATACTTTTACTTTTATTATTTTTATTTGTAATATATTTTTTTATCTGATGTACCATACTCCTTTTGGACTTCACTGATGAGCTGATAAAGTTTCCAGTCACACAGGAGGCCAGTCTGCTGGGTAACTGTTTGATCCCAGCCTGCTACATTTGCACCATGAGGGGTGCTTTACCACAACATTTATTACACTTTCTCTTGGCTTACCCTACAATACTAGGCCATATTGGCGTGTTTGTTCCTTTTACATCATTTACAGATTGCTGTACTAATACCGGAGGTCAGTCTGCTGGGTGACTGTTATGATCCCAGTCTGCTTCACTTGCACCACAAGGGGTGCTATATCTAATGTGAGTGTAATATACCACATATACATACATTTTATCACCTAGTCATACAATACTAGGCCATGTGGTGCTTCTGTTTCCTTATGTTATCTACAGAATGCTTATTGAGTATCTTCCACAGTTACTAATTGTCACATTATTTGTGTGCTACTTTACTCTCTGCTTTTATGTCAATTTTTGCTAATAAAAAACAGTTGTCTCAAACCATCACACATCTGCCAAGATTCTGTCTCTGCAACATCCATATTACACCACCAGGATTAACTGGCCTCACCCCCAGCCACACTGTTCTGATTTCTGAATACAAAATACTAGGAGATATTTATCTGTGTAATATGTGAGTTTATTGTGCGTTATACATCTTTGTGTTGTTTATATTCTGTGTGTATCTTTGTATCTGTGAATTGTTTTTGTATTTGTTAACTGTGTTTAATTTCCAAAGGTCCCCTGTGCAGTACAAGGGGCTTTTCAAGGGCTTTTCACAAATCTTAATAAAAGCAAAAGATACAAAATTGAAAGTAAAACATAATGGCTAATTAATCCAGTGTTAATCATAACGGCCTAATGTGACTGAGTGAGGAGTTAAAGGGACAATTTAAAGTTCATTTCATGATTCAGATAGAGCACACAATTTGAAACAACTTTCCAATTTACTTCCATTATCTAAATGTGCACAGTCTTTTTATTTGCACACTTTCTGAGGCACCAAATCTTGCTGAGGATGTGCAAAATTTTCAGAATATACGCATATGCATTTTTTTATTGGCTGATGACTGTCAAATGATACACTGGGAGAGAGAATAGAACTTACTTTAAAATTTGTAACTAAGTACTTTTGCATTATCTATTTATTTTTATTTTTTTGCATTATCGATTTTATTATGCATTTACTGATTATGCTATGCTACTGTGTTTCGTGGTCCTTTAAAGCAATAATATTAATTAACGTCATGTGCAATTAACAATAGCACATATTTTGAAATAATATTCTAATTATGATCATGAAGTATAATGTCCATATTTAAGTTGTGTATAAGTTTTATAGTTGAATATTAGACAAATACAGTCAAAAAATTGTTTTGGGATGATTTTTTTTTGTTTTGCCCAAGATTAGTTCCTTGTTTGGTTTTTCTAAATTTTGACATTACTCTTCGGTAACAAAAAATCGTTAACGCTTTATTTCCTATGGGGAATTATATCAGGGAAACAATATTTTTATTTGTTGTCAAACTAAGTATGCAATTTATTTGTTAAAATGATGTGTGGGCTTTGCTATATAGGTGAGACCACTCACAGTGTGAGAGACAGGATAGTGCAACACAAGTCCACAATACAGAATAAAGATATTTCATTACCAGTACCTGCACATTTTATACAGGCTAGTCATACAGTAACTCAACTTAGGTACAAGGTTATAGACCATATTTCCAAATTGAGAAGAGGGGGCGATAGACAGCTCTTATTGAAAAAAGGAAGGCTGGTGGATAATGTTTTTGGGGACATTGAGGTCTATATAGGATTTTTGAGGTCTGTATAGGGATTATGATCTATTTTTGTTTTTAAATGATTGAATAATTGTCTAAATATGGTAAAAAAAAAAAAGTGATCTTTAGTATGGCATTCATTGTGATGTCTAAAAAATAAATAGCTGTGTAGTGTTTTTGAATAATATTTAGTAAAATGAAAAATGTGGTAAATATATATATATAAAGTCTAGGTGTCAGTATAAAATGAATTGGTTAGAATTTGTTAATTAAAACAAACCAAATTTTTTTTTTTATTTTTTTTTTAAGAGGCCAAGCCTATTGAATTAGAGAAATACAAAACAGTTACATTTTCTATTAATACGGCTCTCAGAGTTAAACCTATGCAAAGCTATTGGAAAATCACACGATAACTGAGAATTTTAAGGGATTGGAATAGCTTAAAATGTAAAAACTCCATAAAAGCGAGGAGGGATGCTTTGCACAGGATTTAAACACACCTCTTTGACCCCCCAATTCTAAGGTCTTGAACTTCTGCAGACCCCAAATTTTGTCTCCCTTCTGCCTTCCATATCTCTCTCTTTCCGTCTTTTTCTATCCATAAACTGCTAATCTATAACTGTTTTCAAAGTCAAAATTAAATGTTCATGATTCAGACAGAGCGTGCAATTTTAAACAATTTTCAATGTACTTGTATTATTTAATTGTCTTTCTTCTCTTAGTATCCTCTGTTAAAGAGCATACCTATACAAACTTGTAAATTGGTATTTAAAATGTCATTTTCTATGTAAATCGTGAAAGTTACTTCCTACTCTTGTTCTACTTTTGTCAATTAGTATGAATTGTTTCTTATGTGACAGTATATATGATGTAATACTGTTTAGCAGCCAGCATGAGGCAGTGTTACCTTTCCTAAACAAAGTGCTCAATGAAACCTCATGTGAAAGCTCAGTGAAATATCCTGCAGTACACCAAGAAAATATTAAAAGGCATTTGTATGTACAGGTAGCCCTCAGTTTACGCCGGGGTTAGGTTCCAGAAGGAATGGTTGTAAATAGAAACCGTTGTAAATTGAAACCCAGTTTATAATGTAAGTCAATGGGAAGTGAGGGAGATAGGTTCCAAGCCCCTTTCAAAATTGTCATAAGTAACACCTAATACATTATTTTTAAAGCTTTGAAATGAAGACTTTAAATGCTAAACAGCATTATAAACCTAATAAAATAATCACACAACACAGAATAAATAATTAAACTAAATTAAATGTGCAAAAACATTTGCTAAACAGCATTATAAACCTAATAAAATAATCACACAACACAGACTTCACTTGCATTTTTCTGCAAATAGTTCTTTCTATGCATTCTAATCTGGACTGATTTATAGACAGGAAGATCTTGTTCCTTTGAAATCTGCTTGATAGCTCAGGTCTGGTTAAACTGATTAATTTCAGCTTGCTTGGCTTTGCTGCAACACAAGCGGACAGTTCCACTTACTGGCTATTTTAATAAATGCACTGCTTCTCAATTCTTTTCAATAGCAGTCACATGACTGGAAAAAAGGTTGTTATTCTGAAACAGTGTAAATTGAACCGTTGTAAAATGAGGGCCACCTGTACTTAAAGGGATACTAAACCCAATTTTTTTTTCTTTCATGATTCAGATAGAGCAGGCAATTTTAAGCAACTTTCTAATTTACTCCTATTATCAATATTTCTTTGTTCTCTTGCTATCTTTATTTAAAAAAAGCAGGAATATAAAGCTTAGGAGCCAGTCCAATTTAGGTTCAGCACCTGGGTAGTGCTTGCTAATTAATGGCTACATTTAGCAAACCAATAAGCAAGCATAACCCATGTTCGGAAACAAAAATGGTCCGACTCTTAAGCTTTGCATTCCTGCTTTTTAAATAAAGATAGCAAGAGAACAAAGAAAAATTTATAATAGGAGTAAATTAGAAAGTTGTTTAAAATTGCCTGCTCTATCTGAATCATGAAAAAACAATATCCTTTTTACAGCACCATGATCAATTTTAGCATTGCTTTTGAATGTATGGTCTAGAGAGAAACAAACATTTTTACATATTTTTGATAGACACTTGAATATTGGATGCATGGTAAAAGGTGGAGAAAAAAACATTACAATAAAATATAATGTGAACTGAAAATCCAGTGATAATATAGTTAAAATGCAGTATACATTATAAAAATAGAGTAAAAGAGCTTCTAAAAACAGAAATGTTAACAGTAAAACCAGGTTTTTTATGCTATAAATCAGTTTCTTCATATTTAAAGGGACAGTTTGCCCACAAATGCTCTCCCTTTAAATTGTTTCCACTTATCCATTTTACCTGCTGCAGTGTATTAAATTGTTTACAAGTTACCCCTTGTTTCCAGTGGAGTGCAGGATATTTTAGTAATTAAAATGTTAACATTGTTCTCTCTAATTATTAAGCTTTGGTTTACAGACAAATATAAGATAAGGAAGCAAGTCTGTGTACACAATGTGATAACATAATGAGATCTGATATTACCTGCAAGCTCAGCCCATTTTAATAGGTTGTAGTTTAAAAGCACAAAAACAGCTAATTCATATACACAAATAAACTGAAAATGCAATTTCTCATAAATGTTATACTCTGCAGCTGGTATAACAAGTCATTGGAAATATATAGAGGGAAAAACAATTTTACAGTATACTGTCCCTTTAAAGGGGTATGACACAGTTTAAGAATGTAAAATACAATTGGAAGTACACACTGCAGACTCAACAAGCCTAACCCTGCTATATATCTGCCCCTAATTAGCCTCAGCAGAGATGATAAAACAAAACAGCAAAGCACGGATAGTTCTATTAACCTTTTAACGCCGTTATGCCGTTCTATTCCGTCATAATTACACTGGGCTTTAAAGCCAATATGACGGAATAGAACGTCATAACAAATGGCTGTCCTGAAGCCTTCTGTGCTTCTAGGACTTGATCGCGGTCTGGAGGGCGTTCCTAGGGTTGTAGGGACGCCCCCCAGATGCGATCCAATAATTGAAATCTCGCGATCGTATGCACGATCGCGTAGTTTCAATTTGTCTACATCGGAACAGGTGTTCCGATGTAGGCACTTTCACCCTGTCACTAAAGGATTAACAACATGACAGTGGCTAGCATTGTCTACTCCAGAAACAAGCCCAGATTGGATCCTCCAAATAAAGTAAGTGGTGGTTGAAGTTTGACCATTGAAAATGATCTGCAGGCTGCAGCAAATAATTTGTCGTTTTTTGTTTTGTTTTGTTTTGTTTTTTACACCTATCTAATATATTCATTTATTGGACGACTGTAATTGCACAATGGTTACTGTCCCTTTAAAATTATATTATATTTGCAAATGGCAATTCTCAGAAATTCTTTGGATGCCTCCCATATCTCTACATAAGTCCCTACTCTACCTCCTTGTCTAAGTTCACACAGGAATATATATATTATAAATGTTGAGTGTGGTCAAAGTTTTGCACACCTATCTAGTTTATTTATTTATTGCAAGAATGCAGAAGAAAAATCTTTTAATTACAAGATGTTTCTGTCCCTTTAAATATCATATTGGGAACTGGCAACTACCATGAGTCTTTGGATACATATGACCCTCATCTACCTCCTGGTATCTATTCACATATAATCAAGCTAGGATCTATAATAAAGAAAATAAAAAGTATTGTTCCCTTACATGATTCTGGGGAACAGACCAGACAAAAGACACATACAAACATGTTTCTCTGCATCACTGAACATCAGCTGGGTATAAAGAAACTGATTTATCATATTTATAAATAGGATTACCAGGTGTCCAGTATTCAACCAGACAACCCAGTATTTAGCAGCTTGTCCAGTAAAAAAATTCACAAAAATACTCAACTTTTAAGATGCCATGTGATGTGATATACAATACCAGGTCTCAGGGGAGGACTGGCAAATTTTGGCCTAGGGGGCAGGTACAATATATCAACCACCCTTATTAAAATGCTATATTTGATCAAGATATAATGAGCAGGGCAGTCTAGGAGCAGATAGCACAGTGCACTTTGTTTTTTTAAAACTTCTATTTTATTCGGCATCAGGTACACAAAAGTATAATCCAACCTACACAGTCACAGTAAATCAATTACATATTTGCACAGTTGCAGAAAACATACTTAGTTGGTTAAGAGTCCCAGAAGACATGCCCCACCTGTGGGGCAGGCAGTGGCCATAGTACCTGTTGCACCATTTTTTTATTTATTATATAAAACCTTTGAGATATAAAGTACCCTAGGCCTAACATGGATCCCAGGGTAATGATCTTTTCTATTATCTGCGAGATGACAGAATCAAACATCAAAACAAACTTTGTCATGTGTCACATCAAACAACAAATCTAACCTTAAGAATATTAAGTGAACTTGAGAAAAAGGTAAAAGCAACTCTCCCTTCTCCCCCCATCCCACCTTCCTCTCTACTAGACATTCCACTCGCCCCTAAGGTTCGCTTCAAGCATATAGATAGTGTTCTTGAATGGGTATAGTATCTGTTTTTGGGTCGGGGAATCTAAAGACTCTAGGATAATAAAAAATAATAAAGCGAGCTACCCTTACCCTAACATCGTATAAAGTGTCATACTGTTCAAACAACAGCGTTTTCAATAGCAGCTGTTTCAAAGAGCCAACGGACGGGGCTCTGTTGTGAAGCCATTTTCGAAAAATACATTTCCTTGCCAACAGTATAACATTTATAAGGAATTTCCTATCTTGTTTTGGAGCCGGTAATTGATTTAAAAATAACACCTGCAGGGGTGTAAGTGCAATAGGGGATTTTACGATCTTGGAGAGCCAAAATGAAACCTGGTTCCAAAATTTGCTAACCTTGGGGCAGTACCATATATAGTGCAGAAAGTCAGGGTTTGGGTAGGAACATTTACCACACACATTTGAAAAGTGTGTTCTCCATTTACTCAGCCTCCTGGGCGTAATGTAGTCTTGGTATACAGGGAGTGCAGAATTATTAGGCAAGTTGTATTTTTGAGGATTAATTTTATTATTGAACAACAACCATATTCTCAATGAACCCAAAAAACTCATTAATATCAAAGCTGAATAGTTTTGGAAGTAGTTTTTAGTTTGTTTTTAGTTATAGCTATTTTAGGGGGATATCTGTGTGTGCAGGTGACTATTACTGTGCATAATTATTAGGCAACTTAACAAAAAACAAATATATACCCATTTCAATTATTTATTTTTACCAGTGAAACCAATATAACATCTCAACATTCACAAATATACATTTCTGACATTCAAAAACAAAACAAAAACAAATCAGTGACCAATATAGCCACCTTTCTTTGCAAGGACACTCAAAAGCCTGCCATCCATGGATTCTGTCAGTGTTTTTATCTGTTCACAATCAACATTGCGTGCAGCAGCAACCACAGCCTCCCAGACACTGTTCAGAGAGGTGTATTGTTTTCCCTCCTTGTAAATCTCACATTTGATGATGGACCACAGGTTCTCAATGGGGTTCAGATCAGGTGAACAAGGAGGCCATGTCATTAGATTTTCTTCTTTTATACCCTTTCTTGCCAGCCACGCTGTGGAGTACTTGGATGCGTGTGATGGAGCATTGTCCTGCATGAAAATCATGTTTTTCTTGAAGGATGCAGACTTCTTCCTGTACGACTGCTTGAAGAAGGTGTCTTCCAGAAACTGGCAGTAGGACTGGGAGTTGAGTTTGACTCCATCCTCAACCTGAAAAGGCCCCACAAGCTCATCTTTGATGATACCAGCCCAAACCAGTACTCCACCTCCACCTTGCTGGCATCTGAGTCGGACTGGAGCTCTCTGCCCTTTACTAATCCAGCCACGGGCCCATCCATCTGGCCCATCAAGACTCACTCTCATTTCATCAGTCCATAAAACCTTAGAAAAATCAGTCTTGAGATATTTCTTGGCCCAGTCTTGACGTTTCAGCTTGTGTGTCTTGTTCAGTGGTGGTCGTCTTTCAGCCTTTCTTACCTTGGCCATGTCTCTGAGTATTGCACACCTTGTGCTTTTGGGCACTCCAGTGATGTTGCAGCTCTGAAATATGGCCAAACTGGTGGCAAGTGGCATCTTGGCAGCTGCACGCTTGACTTTTCTCAGTTCATGGGCAGTTATTTTGCGCCTTGGTTTTTCCACACGCTTCTTGCGACCCTGTTGACTATTTTGAATGAAACGCTTGATTGTTCGATGATCACGCTTCAGAAGCTTTGCAATTTTAAGAGTGCTGCATCCCTCTGCAAGATATCTCACTATTTTTGACTTTTCTGAGCCTGTCAAGTCCTTCTTTTGACCCATTTTGCCAAAGGAAAGGAAGTTGCCTAATAATTATGCACACCTGATATAGGGTGTTGATATCATTAGACCACATCCCTTCTCATTACAGAGATGCACATCACCTAATATGCTTAATTAGTAGTAGGCTTTCAAGCCTATACAGCTTGGAGAAAGACAACATGCATAAAGAGGATGATGTGGTCAAAATACTAATTTGCCTAATAATTCTGCACTCCCTGTATAACCCGTATCTGTGATTCTCTGAGGTCAGCCGCTAAAGTCGCAGTCCAGGTGAGAGTAAGACTGTCAAGTATAGTTTTCCCTGAGGGTAAGTTAGGTAGTTTCCTATGCCAAGTGTTGAAGAGGTATGTCAGCATAGTAGAGGCCCTGATACTTAGCTCCTGATAAATAGGTGAAATTGCAAAGTCATGTGCCTGAAAATGTGCAATGGTGCGAGTCAAAGGCAAAGATACCCAGAACGACTTACAGTTATGTAAAATGTGGTTTATGTAGTGTTGTGCTTGAAAATAGGCAAATCTGTATAAGGGATTAGAAATTTTCTACATACAACATCATAAGGTAGAACAGATTTAGTAGTGTAATCTAATAGTTTATCAATATTGTCTATGCCCCGATCCCTCCAAGTACGGAAGATGGGGTACAACACGCCAGGTTGGAATCTCAAGTTTCCTACAATAGGGAGGTATTTTGTATGGGCAGGGTCCCATGCTAATGCTCTGGTCATAGCCCTCCATCCCAAAAGCACATCTCTAAACATAGGATGATGCTGTATAATCACTGGTAGTTCAGATAGGGCAGCATGTGGCAGAAAGGCGGGAGAGACCTGAGGCAGCGAGGCTTGTTCCAAATGAGCACTAGAGAAGTGCTGCATATTTAGTTTCCAATCCAATGCCAGTTTTGCTAAAGAGGCCCAAATATAGTATAAGAAATTTGGTAAGCCTAGTCCCCCTCGCGGATAGGGGAGATATAATTTATGAATTCCGATACGCGGTTTACCACCTTTCCAAAGAAAGTTTCGGACTATGGTATTTAAGTAGGCCAGGTCTTTCCGTCTGAGTAGGGGTAAAAGTTAATTTGCATAATCAAGGGGGAAAAGTTATGAGAATACCATTGCTGTGGGTTTGCTGAGATGTGAATACCCAGGTAGGTTAAATGTGAGTCTACCGCTTGAAAGGGATATAAGTCTGTGTGGGCATAAGATTTACGGTGTAGCCATAAAATTTCTGATTTTGAGATATTAATTTTATATCCCGAGAATTGTCCAAACAATTCAATCATGTCTAGGATATTTGGGACATGAAGCTGGGGATTTGAAATAAAAAGCAGCATATCATCCACGTATAGGGATATCTGGAGTCTATGGGAGTTAATGCAAATACCCGGGAAGATATTTCTAAGGCGAGCTGCCAACGGTTCCAGCGCTAAGTTAAAAAGGAGGGGGGAGAGAGGGCAGCCTTGGCGAGTCAATCTGTGCAGAGGGATTGGGGGAGAGTAAAGGCCGTTAATCATTAGATATGCCACAGGACTAGAGTAGATATCTTTAAGGAAGGCGGTAAAGCGGCCTGAAATACCAAAGGTTTCCATGGAGCAAAAAAGATGAGTCCACTCTACTCTATCGAAGGCCTTCTCTGCATCCAAGGATAGCAGGAAGGCCTCCGGAAGAGACGGAAGAGTTCCCCCTTGCTTAGCCAGCCATTAATGTGACACTGCATGGAGAACTTTCCGAATTTTCGTGACCGCTGAGCGCTGGGGAGTAAAGTCTGTCTGATCTGGGTGCAGGACATGAGGGAGTATATTTTTTAAACGATTTGCTAGGAGCTTGGTTAGCAACTTGTAATCAACATTTAAAAGGGAAATCGGTCTATATGACGCTAGATTAGTGGGGTCCCTACCTTCTTTATGTATTACTGTGATTTGGCTGCCGAAAAACTAGTCGACGGGGTATGTTGGCCTGTAAAGTAATAGGTAAATAGATTGGTGAGCACTGGGACTGTTTGGTCCGAGAGCATCCTGTAAAATTCAGTCGGAAGCCCATCAGGGCCGGGTGTTTTCCCGAGAGCAAGAGATTTAATAGTATGGGCCACTTCCTGCGGGGTTATCAAGGCATTTAGAGTATCTAATTAATCCTCCGTGATTTTAGGAAGGGCAAGTCCCTCCCAGAATTTGTGTTGTGCCTCTACCTGAGGTGGTTGTGACTGATATAGGTTGGTATAATATCTTGTAAACTCTGAGACTATAGCAGTCTTATCACTCGTTAAGTGGCCTTGGCTTTTGATCACTGGCACTCCCCTGTTCACCTGTTTAATCTTAATTAGCGAGGCCAAAAACCTACCAGACCTATTACCATGCCTTAGAAAAAAGCCTTGTTTTCTGTTATCCCTGCGAATGGTATTCTGTAGTAGAAAGGTGTCCCTCTCTTTCTTTGCCGCAAAGTAGAAAGACCTATTCTGTGCGGTATGGGCTTGGCAATAGCTAACATATGCATTGGTTAGTTGGGTGTTGTAGTGTTCGTCTTTGCCAGTCTGAAGTCTTTTCTGTTTAGTTAGGTAGGCAATCATGTCGTCTCTGAGAACAGCTTTGGCCGTTTCCCAGAAAAGAATTGGGGTTGACAGGTGCGCTCTATTGTAAGATAAAAAGTCGTCCCACTGTCTTGTTAAGTACATTATAAAGTAAGGAGATTTTATAAGGTGAGTTGGAAATCAAATTAGTCTCTTATTCGTCGGATGAGGGGTTGGTGTAAAGGATAGATAAATAGGGGCATGATCAGAAATAATAATGTTGGCAATTTTAGTTTCTGTAACCAGGAACTCTAATGAGGCAGAGGTGAGGAAGAGGTCTATTCGGGAAAGGGAATTGTGTGCACGAGAGGCACAGGTATAGTCCCTGCCTGCAGGGTTATGTCGTCTCCATACATCTTGGACCCCTAATGAGTTGGGCCATATACATTACATAAGGTGTACCAGTCCATATACATTACATAAGGTGTACCAGTCTCCCTGCCACTTGATTCTAGCAATAAGAAACCTGCCCTCCGGGTCTGTTATCACACCTCCCAACTGATAATCTAGGCCTTGTCATATTAGAAGGGCTACTCCCCTACTAGAACTATTGTAAGGGGCACTCAGGACCTCTGAGACCCATTTACCTTTAAGTTTATCATGACCTAAAGCTGTCAGGTGGGTTTCTTGCAGGAGCATGATATGAGCCTGCGACTTTTTAAGATGGGATAGTATAGTTTTTCTTTTAATGGGGGATTGATTCCCCCCACATTCCACAAGATTATTTTTATGGACATTTAAACATTAACAGGAGTAGATACTGACAACCTCTCAACTCACCGATATGTGACCTAAATCTACCCCTAAGGAGAAAGGAAGCTTGGCCGGAAGGTGTATTAGCTTTCAGGCTATTAAGATATGGATATACCAAGACCATGTAGGTTGCCCCTACAAAGATTGCTATGATAGGGAGTGGGGGGGAGATATACTTGACACTGTTCTACACTCATGTCAGATATTAAGTAAGAGACACATAACATCAACATATACATCAAAAACAACAAAAACAGAACAAAAATACAAATAACAATCAGGACATTAACATTAACATTCCTAAACACTTCAATACAATACCTATCTAGAAATCATCTTGAGTACGTCAGAAGAAAAGTCTAAGGTATGAAATCAGTACCCCGACTAAGCAACCTGCAGGTAAGCAGCCAAGTTATTTGTTAAGTCAACCAGGAGAATCTCTCTGAGTTGGGGAGGGGCAGTCAGACGTGTCCCTTTCCTGGTCCAGAAAGTCTTGGGCCTCTCTGGGTGAGTAAAAGAATTTGAAGCCTTGTGGGGTGCGTAGTTTTAGACGTGCTGGAAAAAGCAGGATAGCTTGCCGTTTTTCTTTATGTAAGGAGCTGTATAATGGGGCAACGTCTTTCCTTTTCTTTGCAACCTCTGAAGAATAGTTCTGGAAAATGTAAAGTCTCTTTTCATCATACAGTAGTAGTTCAACTTTCCTATATGCCTTGAGAAGTTGGATTTTAGACTGAAAGTTGAGATATTTAATCATCACCCCACGAGGGGGAGCGTCTTTCCCTGTCATCGATGGTCTGTCCCCACCAATTCGGTGAGCCCTTTCTGCCTTCATCGGAATATATTCTGCAGGGATACCCAGTAGGTTAGGAAGAGAGTGCTCGGCAAAATACAGTAACTCTGATGGCCGGACAGACTCTGGAAGTCCCACCAGGCGCACATTGTTCCTGCGTGAGCGATTCTCCAAATCATCCACTTTTTGGTGCAGGTACTTATTTTGTTGAAGTAGTTCTTTAACCTGGATGGAGGAGGTGTGATGGATATCCTCCAGGTCAGATATTCTCTGCTCTGCTCCTGTCAACCTGGAGTTAAATTGCTTGACTTCAGACGTTAGATTATCCATACCCTTTTGTAAGATGTCTAGCTTGGACAATAATAGAGAGTTTAGGTGTTGCCCTCCCAAGTTGGAACTCTCAGTCTCCTGGGTAACAGCAGATTTTGTAGGGGAGACATGCTGGTGCGAGTCTGGGGGTTGCCTATGCTTTTTCTCCTGTTGAGATTTATTTCTGTTCAACATTTTAGGAGCAGTCAGAAATTTGTCCATATAGATGAATGAGGCAATCAAAGAGAGGTCAGTGCATTTGCAGGTAGCAGTGTGTCTCTCCTCAGGGAATATGTCACCACTGGACACTGACGGTAAAAGGAAGGAGGTTATGACCCGCTCCCGACCATAGAGCGGGAAAGGGGGAGGAGAGACACTACCACTGAGCCTTAGGAGTTCCTATCCCCGATTGTCACAGTCCTTGAAGAAGGGGAGGTCTACCTACCAGTGGATAGAAAATGTAGAACTATAGTTCATATACAGTATAGAGTCCAGGCTGAACATAAAAAGTTGTATCCCAATTTACTGCAGTGTCATACAGCAGAGGAGCAAAATGTAGGCCCTGCCAGAGGCTGTGTTGTATGGTATGTCACCAAAGGGCAGTGAGTCAAGGCAGGCGGGTACCCAAATGGGGTGTTTATGTATAGCACTTCAGTGCCCCAGTATAAAAGCACCACAGCAGAGTGTGGTTCTATGTTGTTATAGCACCTTCAGAGTGTATGCTGCAACAGCTCAGGGTCAGGTCTTAGAGCATAAGAGTCCTTTATTGTTTGTCCACCTAGTATAGTTTGACCCCTCTATTGTTGGATATCCATTCATCGGATAATAAAAAAAAAAAAAAAAAAGAATAACAGGCAACAAAGGAGCTGAGGTTCTTAGGGTATATGGCAAAGTCTCTTGCAGCGGGAAAAGTGAGTATGTGTAGATTGCTAAGAGTTACAGTATGGCAGTACACACAGTGCCCTCTGAGGGAAGGCTGCAATCTACAGGTTTAACACTGGCACTTAGTGTAGTTGTGAGCGATTGTGAGCAGGCTGCCGAAAAGATTAGAATACTGCGGACTTTATCAGCTACCGCTACTTACATTCAGCGTCTCTGTGAGTCGGGGGGGGGGGGGTTCGCCACTGCACATGTGGCTATGTCCCCGCTGCGTAGGCTCCCAGCACCCAAACTGGGCCTTTTGAATACAGATTTCAACAGTGTCACATGCCCATCTATAGAGGCCTGCTCCAGAGCGGAGCCCCGACCCTCCGGGGCACCCTCAGAAGTCCAGTAACAGCCAGTAACTTGACAAAGTTATTTGTCCCCCAGAGATGGTATCGCGCTCTTCTGTGGTGGCGGTGTAGGGGTTGGTAAAGGCAGAGGTGAGCAGGAAACCAGCCGGGTAGGATCGCAAGCTCCACGAGGGTAGGCAAGATGGCGATCGGCGTCTGCAGCGTATTTCTTCCAGTGGTGAGGGCAAAAGTTGTTGTGCCTCTCAAACAACTGCATCTATAGTACTCGATGCCTCAAGGCTAAGCAATAAAGTAGCCAAGGAGAAGTTTGGGAGCCAGTGTGGAGCTCAAATATAAGTTTTGTGTAAAGTTAAACACAGAGCTCTGTCCAAACACCTCCACACTGTAGCTCCACCCACCGGAAGTCAGCCAGCACAGTGCACTTTTATCTGCTTCCTTGTTCTAGAGAGATGTATAGTGAACTCAGATTGAATGAAGCTATGGCAGGAGGGGGCAGATCCTGTGTGAGCACTCGGAGGCTCCGTACACAACAGATGTGAATGGAAAAAAACATAATTTATGCTTACCTGATAAATTTATTTCTCTTGTAGTGTGTTCAGTCCACGGGTCATCCATTACTTATGGGATATATTCTCCTTCCCAACAGGAAGTTGCAAGAGGATCACCCAAGCTGAGCTGCTATATAGCTCCTCCCCTCACATGTCATATCCAGTCATTCGACCGAAACAAGACGAGAAAGGAGAAACTATAAGGTGCAGTGGTGACTGGAGTTATAATTTTAAAATTTAGAACCTGCCTGAAAAAGACAGGGCGGGCCGTGGACTGAACACACTACAAGAGAAATAAATTTATCAGGTAAGCATAAATTATGTTTTCTCTTGTTAAGTGTGTTCAGTCCACGGGTCATCCATTACTTATGGGATACCAATACCAAAGCTAAGTACACGGATGATGGGAGGGACAAGGCAGGAACATTAAACAGAAGGAACCACTGCCTGTAGAACCTTTCTCCCAAAACCAGCCTCCGAAGAAGCGAAAGTGTCAAATTTGTAACATTTGGAAAAAGTATGAAGTGAAGACCAAGTTGCAGCCTTGCAAATCTGTTCAACAGAGGCCTCATTCTTAAAGGCCCAGGTGGAAGCCACAGCTCTAGTGGAATGAGCTGTAATTCTTTCAGGAGGCTGCTGTCCAGCAGTCTCATAGGCTAAACGTATTATGCTACGAAGCCAAAAAGAGAGAGAGGTAGCCGAAGCCTTTTGACCTCTTCTCTGTCCAGAGTAAACGACAAACAGAGAAGAAGTTTGTCTAAAATCTTTAGTTGCTTGTAAGTAGAACTTCAGAGCACGGACCACGTCTAGATTATGCAAAAGACGTTCCTTCTTTGAAGAAGGATTAGGACATAATGATGGAACAACAATCTCTTGATTGATATTCCTGTTAGAAACAACCTTAGGTAAAAACCCAGGTTAGTACGCAGAACTACCTTATCTGAATGAAAGATCAGATAAGGAGAATCACAATGTAAGGCAGATAACTCAGAGACTCTTCGAGCTGAGGAAATAGCCATCAAAAACAAAACTTTCCAAGATAAAAGCTTAATATCAATGGAATGAAGGGGTTCAAACGGAACACCCTGAAGAAATTTAAGAACCAAGTTTAAGCTCCACAGAGGAGCAACAGCTTTAAACACAGGCTTAATTCTAGCCAAAGCCTGACAAAAGGCCTGGACGTCTGGATGCTCTGCCTGACGTTTGTGTAAAAGAATAGACAGAGCTGAAATCTGTCCCTTTAGCGAACTAGCGGATAAACCCTTTTCTAAACCCTCTTGTAGAAAAGCTAATATCCTAGGGATCCTAACCTTACTCCATGAGTAACTCTTGGATTCGCACCAATATAAATATTTACGCCATATCTTATGGTAAATTTTTCTTGTCACAGGTTTCCGAGCCTGTATTAATGTATCAAGAACCGAATCCGAAAACCCACGCTTTGATAGAATCAAGCGTTCAATTTCCAGGCAGTCAGCCTCAGAGAAATTAGGTTTGGATGGTTGAAAGGACCCTGAATTAGAAGGTCCTGCCTCAGAGGAAGAGACCATGGTGGACAGGACGACATGTCCACTAGGTCTGCATACCAGGCCCTGCGTGGCCACGCAGGCGCTATCAGAATTACCGATGCCCTCTCCTGTTTGATCCTGGCAATCAGCCGAGGTAGCAACGGAAATGGTGGAAACACATAAGCTATGTTGAAAACCCAAGGGGCTGCTAATGCATCTACCAGCACTGCTCCCGGGTCCCTGGACCTGGATCCGTAACAAGGAAGCTTCGCGTTCTGGCGAGATGCCATGAGATCCAGATCCGGTTTGCCCCAACGATGAATCAGTTGAGCAAATACCTCTGGGTGAAGTTCCCACTCTCCCGGATGAAAAGTCTGGCGACTTAGGAAATCCGCCTCCCAGTTCTCTACGCCTGGGATGTGAATCGCTGACAGGTGGCAAGAGTGAGACTCTGCCCAGCGAATTATCTTCGAGACTTCCAACATTGCTAGGTGTCATGAACTCCTCAGTTCCACCTTAACTTATGTTACTACATCTCACATACCACCTTAAGAATCAATTATCTGGCTCTCTTTTCCTTTAAAAGCTTTCCATTTCCCATACACCTTTGCTGGTTTATTGAAGGTTGATACACACTCACTCTCCAGCCTTTCTTGTTACTTGTCTAAAACAGAGTATCACTTGTTCTGTGATTAGCTCTGTCTCCTTCAACTGAAGCTACTTCTCATCTAAAGCAGAAGTCACCTGTTGCAACTGCAGCACGCACACCGCTCTAACAACTTCCAGCTTAACAGACACAGGCCGCAATCTGCATAGAGGATCAGAGAAGCTGCACGCACACAGCTGCAAGAGCCAGGTTCCGTATACAAGTGTTAGCATTGCCGTTAAGACTGTGAACTTATATTTACCTATGGTGTAATGTTTAACAGCGCAGCAAGCTGATACAGTATTCTTAACACTGTTTACAAATCTTTACTGCAAGGTGTATTATTTAAAGGCCCAGCAAGCTGAAACAGTAAACTTAACACTGTGAACTTATCTTTACCACAAGGTGTATTATTTAAAGGGCCAGCAAGCTGAAACATTATACTCCACACTGTGAACTTATCTTTACCGCAATGTGTATTATTTAAAGGCACAGTATTACCTTAAAGGGGACCTCACTTATCTGTCACAAACCTATATAAACTGCTACTTATTATCTAAAAGTTTACATAGTACAAACTTATCTCTGGACCCAGATATAATTCACCTGATCTTACTACTTATAATTTTGAGGTGAATATTCCGGGCTACATTAATCCAGGTGATTAAGACTCTGTCTCCTCACTTGCAGACAGACTTAATCACATGATACATACAAACTATTTACCAGAGAATACTCATAATCAGACTAAAGAAACAGCAATCGAATTGCTGATCATTACATAATAAACCAGCCCTAAAATCTATATTTGATAATGGAGCCCAGTGACCTGACATCACAAATCCATACCCTAAATCAGCATTTGGATAGTCTGACACAGGCTTTTAGAGAGCTGCAGGTAGAAAACCAGAGTCTCAAAGCCTGTTTAAGGGAAGCATTGTCAAATAGGAACTCTGGAACTGATCATCAAGCAGAACCCCAAGTCTCCTACCCGGAGAAATTTTCAATCGTTCCACATTTAGGCAGTTTAGGAATGCATGCCTCTTGCTTTTTGACCTTCGTCCTAGGACATATGCAACTGATAGGTCCAAGGTTCTAACCATACTCTCCTATCTCAGGGGAGAACCCAGGGCCTGGGCCGACTCCTTTTATGAGACCCAGGACCCCATTCTAAATTCCCTGGATGCTTTCCTAAAGGCATTATCAGGCCTCTACGATGACCCCTACCATCAAATAACTGCAGAAAGTAAACTCAGGAACTTAAAGCAGTCTAAAGCACCGGTAGAAGAGTACATTACCAGATTTAGAATCTGGGCTAGAGATTCCCTCTGGAATGAGGTATCTCTAAAAAACCAATACCGTCTCGGACTTGCAGAGGAGATCAAGGATGAGCTCGCCAGGATTGGTATACCGGATCGTCTTGACGACCTTTATGCCCTCACGATTACAATTGACAGACGCCTTAGAGAGAGGAAGCAGGAAAGAAGCCCATCTACAGCACCTGTTCGCAGGGTACTGCCAACTCCTCCAACCGTTGGTCCACCGTCTGACCAACCCATGGACATCAGTTTTATTAGGGGTCCACTTACCCCGCAGGAAAAAGCTAGACGCCGAACTGCGAATTTATGTATGTACTGCGCAGGTACTGGTCATGCAGTTAAGGAGTGCCCTCTATTACTAAAGCAGAAGATAGGTAAGATCCATAACATAAAACATTGTTTCCACACAAAAACCACTGCTACAGCTTACCTTACCATTCCCTTGCTTTTGCAGTGGGACCGACACAGGATAGAGTGTAACGCAATCATCGATACAGGCGCTTGCGCCAACTTTATTGATTTACGTTTGGTTGAATTAAATAAAATACCCTTTCAGTTTAAAAGCACACCTTTGCCTATAAAAGTCATTGATGCTTCGCATTTAGCATCTGGTCCAGTGTCTCAACAGACTATTCCTTTACTCGTTTCCTCTCCACCTGGTCACACTGAAACTATCTCCTTTGATATTATTTCTTCTCCCATTTACCCTATTGTTCTGGGAATCACTTGGCTTCAACTACACCAACCTGTGGTACATTGGGATACCCTCACCATTTCATTATCCTCTCCCTACTGTGTCTCAACTTGTTTTCCAAACACTCACTTGTTCACTACTTCCTCATCTCCTATTCCTACACAATATCTTGACTTCTCTGCTGTCTTCAATAAAACAGAAGCTGAGTCGTTGCCCCCACATAGGCCTTACGATTGCCCCATAGACTTACTTCCCGGGGCAACCATTCCCTATGGCCACATCTATCCTCTTTCTAGACCTGAATTGGCTCATTTAAAAACCTATATCACTGATAATCTAAAAAAAGGTTTTATTCGCCCTTCCACCTCCCCTGCCGGTGCCGGCATTTTTTTTGTGAAAAACAAGGATGGGTCTTTACGTCCGATAATAGATTATCGGGAATTAAACAAGCGTACTAAAAAGAACAGGTACCCTTTGCCTCTCATTCCCGAGTTAATTGAGAGGTTAAGAGGCGCCACTATTTTTACTAAACTTGATCTTAGGGGCGCCTACAACCTTGTAAGAATAAGGTCCGGAGACGAGTGGCTGACTGCATTTAGGACCAGGTATGGTCTTTTCGAATATACAGTTATGCCATTCGGGTTGTGTAATGCTCCGGCAACATTCCAGAATTTCATTAATGATATCTTTAGGGACATCCTCGACACTTTCCTGGTGGTCTATCTAGACGATATTCTTATTTATTCTTCCTCACTTCTCTGAACATGTCAAACACATCAGGTTAGTGTTATCCAGATTACAGACACATAAGCTGTATGTCAAGTTAGAGAAGTGTCTCTTCCATGTAAATGAAGTATCATTTCTTGGCTATCGCATTAGCAATAGCAGGATATCTATGGAGGATAGTAAAATCTCTGCCATCACCACTTGGCCTATACCTTCCAACATAAAAGAAGTCCAGCGGTTCTTAGGCTTCGCCAATTTTTACAGGCGCTTTATCTGCAATTTTGCAGCCATTGCTAGGCCACTCACTAACCTGACTAGGACCTCTAAGCCATTCATCTGGACTCCAGAAACTCAAAAGGCATTTGAACTCCTTAAATCTCTATTTGTTACTTCCCCAGTACTGCACATTCCCAACAGCAAAGCACAATTCGTATTGGAAGTGGATGCGTCCGAATACGCCATCGGATCTATTCTATCCCAGAGACTCTTACCAAAAGATCCTTTGCACCCAGTGTGTTACTTCTCCAGACTCCTTACACCTGCTGAACTCAACTATCCAGTGGGGGAAAAGGAGCTTCTCGCAATTAAGACTTCATTTGACCAGTGGAGACATTTGCTGGAGGGAGCAGAACATCCAATAGTAATTTATACGGACCATAAAAACCTACAATATCTTCAAACTAGTCGTACTTTGTCAGCTCGTCAGCTCAGGTGGAGCTTGTACTTTTCACGATTCAATTTCACCATCACATATCGACCTGGTTCAAGAAACGGTAAGGCGGACGCTCTGTCTCGAAAAGATATTAAGCCTTCCACTGCTCATCCCAACTCAACAATAGTTCCCGTTACATCCATAATTGGTGTACTCTCACCTGATAGCACTGAATTAAAGAACCAACAACAACTTGATACAACAAAGGCTACTTACCCTCTCACCCCTGATCAAAACGGTATCCTCTGTAATAAGTCAAGATATTACATACCACTATCTCTCCAGACAAAAGTGTTATCTATAACTCATGATTCCTCCTTAGCTGGTCATTTGGGAATACATAAGACCTATGACCTTCTACAAAGGCACTTCTGGTGGCCTTCTATGAGACACTCAGTAAAACAATATATAAGTTCCTGTTCCACCTGTCAAACCTGTAAACCATCTCATCAACTCCCTCTGGGCCTATTGCAAAACATACCCTTACCAGACTATCCGTGGGCATACGTCTCTATGGATTTTATCGTTGATCTTCCAAGCTCCTGTGGCATGACTGTCATCTTTGTCATAGTTGACCTGTTCTCTAGAATGGCCCACTTCATTCCTACAGCTTCACTTCCTACAGCACAGCAGACTGCAGATCTATTTATCAAAGAGATTGTTCGACTGCATGGCCTTCCAGTATCTGTACTCAGTGACAGAGGGTCGCAATTTACATCCAAGTTTTGGAGATCCCTATGTCAATCTCTTGGCATTCAGCAACACCTGACTACATTGTACCACCCGCAAACAAATGGGCTATGTGAACGTACCAACCAATGGTTGGAGCAATACCTGAGATGTTTTTGCTCCCATAAACACGACTCTTGGGCTTCGCTCCTTCCCCAGGCTGAATTTTCTTTCAATAACACTACTAATTCATCCACAGGATTTTCACCCTTTTATGTCAACTCAGGAAGGCACCCTCATTTTCACCCGCTACCTCCTGCAAACAGTCCCTGTCCACAAGTAAATGACTTGGTCAACTCCATTAAACAGACCTATACTGTCATACAAGAGAACATCAAGCAAGCACAAGCCACCCAGAAACGATACTACGACCTACGCCATCGTCCCCAACCCGCCTACAAAGTGGGTGACTTAGTTTGGCTCGCCACCAAATATCTTAAATTACCTACACCCTGTAGGAAATTCAATAAACTGTTTGTGGGACCCTTCCCGATAGTGGCTATAAGCAACCCTGTCACTGTTACCCTACAACTCCCAGCAACTTACCGTATACATCCCACATTTCATGTGTCACTTGTCAAACCCTGTGATCCCTCTACCCATGTTCCTCCATCTCCTCCGGAATCTCCTACACCTGACCCCGAATACGAAGTACATTCTATAGTCGACTCCCGAAGGTATCACGGTGAACTCCAATACCTTGTCCGCTGGTCGGGGTATGACTCATCTGAGGATTCCTGGGAGCCGGCATCCAATCTATCGGCTCCCTGTCTGGTGTCTGTGTTCCACCGTAGGCATCCTGATCGTCCAGCGCCTTGACACCTCCTTGAGGTTCTTTTGAGGGGGGGATGTGTCATGAACTCCTCAGTTCCACCTTAACTTATGTTACTACATCTCACATACCACCTTAAGAATCAATTATCTGGCTCTCTTTTCCTTTAAAAGCTTTCCATTTCCCATACACCTTTGCTGGTTTATTGAAGGTTGATACCCACTCACTCTCCAGCCTTTCTTGTTACTTGTCTAAAACAGAGTATCACTTGTTCTGTGATTAGCTCTGTCTCCTTCAACTGAAGCTACTTCTCATCTAAAGCAGAAGTCACCTGTTGCAACTGCAGCACGCACGCCGCTCTAACAACTTCCAGCTTAACAGACACAGGCCGCAATCTGCAGAGAGGATCAGAGAAGCTGCACGCACACAGCTGCAAGAGCCAGGTTCCGTATACAAGTGTTAGCATTGCCGTTAAGACTGTGAACTTATATTTACCGTATGGTGTAATGTTTAACAGCGCAGCAAGCTGATACAGTATTCTTAACACTGTTTACAAATCTTTACTGCAAGGTGTATTATTTAAAGGCCCAGCAAGCTGAAACAGTAAACTTAACACTGTGAACTTATCTTTACCACAAGGTGTATTATTTAAAGGCACAGTATTACCTTAAAGGGGACCTCACTTATCTGTCACAAACCTATATAAACTGCTACTTATTATCTAAAAGTTTACATAGTACAAACTTATCTCTGGACCCAGATATAATTCACCTGATCTTACTACTTATAATTTTGAGGTGAATATTCCGGGCTACATTAATCCAGGTGATTAAGACTCTGTCTCCTCACTAGCAGACAGACTTAATCACATGATACATACAAACTATTTACCAGAGAATACTCATAATCAGACTAAAGAAACAGCAATCGAATTGCTGATCATTACACTAGGGAACTCCTGGTTCCCCCTTGATGATTGATGTAAGCCACAGTCGTGATATTGTCCGACTGAAATTTGATGAACCTCAGCTTTGCTAACTGAGGCCAAGCCAGAAGAGCATTGAATATTGCTCTTAATTCTAGAATGTTTATTGGGAGGAGTTTCTCCTCCTGAGTTCACGATCCCTGAGCCTTCAGGGAATTCCAGACTGCTCCCCAGCCTAGAAGGCTGGCATCCGTTGTTACAATCGTCCAATCTGGCCTGCGAAAGGTCATTCCTTTGGACAGATGAACCGGTGACAATCACCAGAGAAGCGAATCTCTGGTCTCCTGGTCCAGATTTAGCAAAGGGGACAGATCTGAGTAATCCCTGTTCCATTGACTGAGCATGCATAGTTGCAGCGGTCTGAGATGCAGGCGCGCAAATGGCACTATGTCCATTGCCGCTACCATTAAGCTGATTACCTCCATGCACTGAGCTACCAATGGGCTTGGAATGGAATGAAGGACACGGCAAGCATTGAGAATCTTTGATAACCTGGACTCCGTCAGGTAAATCTTCATCTTTACAGAATCTATAAGAGTCCCTAGAAAAGGAACCCGTGTGAGTGGTAACAGAGAACTCTTTTCCACGTTCACTTTCCACCCATGCGACCTAATAAATGCTAGAACTATCTCTGTATGAGACTTTGTATTCTGAAAACTTGACGCTTGTATCAGAATGTCGTCTAGGTACGGAGCCACCACTATGCCTCGTGGTCTTAGTACCGCCAGAAGTGAGCCCAGAACCTTCTCGGGGCCGTGGCTAACCCGAAGGGAAGAGCCACAAACTGGTAATGCCTGTCTAGAAAGGCAAACCTCAGGTACCGATAATGATCTTTGTGAATCGGTATATGAAGGTAAGCATCCTTTAAGTCCACCGTGGTCATATATTGACCCTCTTGGATCATGGGTAGGATGGTTCGAATGGTTTCCATCTTGAACGATGGTACCCTTAGGAATTTGTTTAAGATCTTTAAGTCCAAGATTGGTCTGAAGGTTCCCTCTTTTTTGGGAACCACAAATAGATTTGAGTAAAATCCTTGTCCCTGTTCCGATCGCGGAACTGAGTGGATCACCCCCATGATTAAGAGGTCTTGTACACATTGTAGAAATGCCTCTCTCTTTACTAGGTTTGTCGATAACCTCGAAAGATGGAACCTCCCTTGTGGAGGAGAGGATTTGAAATCCAGAAGGTATCCCTGAGATATAATCTTTAACGTCCAGGGATCCTGCACATCTCTTGCCCAAGCCTGGGCAAAGAGAGAAAGTCTGCCCCCCACTAAATCCGTCTCTGGATAGGGGGCCCTGACTTCATGCTGTCTTAGGGGCGGGAGTAGGCTTTCTGGCCTGCTTGCCCTTGTTCCATGACTGGTTGCCTTTCCAACCTTGTCTGTAACGAGCAGTAGTTCCTTCCTGTTTTGGAGCGGAGGAAGTCGATGCTGCTCCTGCCTTGAAGTTACGAAAGGCACGAAAATTAGACTGTTTGGCCTTTGGTTTGGCCCTGTCCTGAGGAAGGGCGTGGCCCTTACCTCCCGTAATGTCAGCAATAATTTCCTTCAAGCCGGGCCCGAATAAGGTCTGCCCTTTGAAAGGAATGTTAAGTAGTTTAGACTTGGAAGTTACATCCGCTGACCAGGATTTAAGCCAGAGCGCTCTGCGCGCCTGTATGGCGAATCCGGAATTTTTAGCCGTAAGTTTGGTTAGATGTACTACGGCATCTGAAACAAACGCATTAGCTTGCTTAAGGGTTCTAACTTTGCTCAAGGCCTCATCCAACGGCTCTGTGCGAATCGCCTCTTCCAGAGACTCAAACCAGAATGCCGCTGCAGCCGTGACAGGCGCAATGCATGCAAGAGGCTGCAATATAAAACCCTGTTGAACAAACATTTTCTTAAGATAACCCTCTAATTTTTTATCCATTGGATCTGAGAAAGCACAGCTATCCTCCACCGGGATAGTGGTACGCTTGGCTAGCGTAGAAACTGCTCCCTCCACCTTAGTCTCGTGTGGTGGCGTCTATAGGGAACATTTTTCTAAATATCGGGGGAGGGGAAAAAGGCACACCGGGTCTATCCCACTCCTTACTGATAATTTCTGTAAGTCTTTTTGGTATAGGAAAAACGTCAGTACACACCGGTACCGCATAGTATCTATCCAACCTACACAATTTCTCTGGAATTGCCACCGTGTCGCAATCATTCAGAGCCGCTAATACCTCCCCTAGTAACACACAGAGGTTCTCAAGCTTAAATTTAAAATTTGAAATTTCTGAATCCGGTCTCCCTGAATCAGAACCGTCACTGACAGAATGAAGCTCACCGTCCTCATGTTCTGCAAGTTGTGACGCAGTATCAGACATGGCTCTCGTGTCATCAGCGCGCTCTGTCCTTAACCCAGAGCTATCGTGTTTGCCCCTTAATTCGGGCATATTATATAATACTTCTTTCATAACATTAGCCATATCATGTAAAGTGATTTGTAAGGGCCTAGATGTACTAGGTGTCTCAATCCTACGCATCTCCTGAGCGGGAGACGCAGGTACTGACACGTGAGGAGAGTTAGGCGGCATAACTTCCCCCTCATTGTTTGCATATAATGTGTATTTTTATTATTGTTTTTGTATTTTATTGTACCCTATTGTATCAATGCAATGTTTTGTGATCCCAGGACATACTTGAAAACGAGAGAAATCTCAATGTATCCTTCCTGGTAAAATATTTTATAAATAAATAAATAAAATAAATAAATAAAATTGTCTGGTGATAGCTTCTTTATCGGTACAGATTGACTTTTATTCAAAGCAATATCAATACAATTGGTACACATCGTTCTATTGGGCTGCACATTGGCTTTTGAACATGATGAACAAACAGTTTCCTCTGAATCAGACATGTTTAAAACAGACTTAGCAATGAAACTAACAAGCTTGGAAATCACTTTCAATAAGTTTTACAAGCAATATAAAAAACGCTGCAGCGCTTCAAAAATACAGATATAATTAAACAATTCTTAACAAGAAGTGTACTATTAGCAGAGGATTGCACCCATTAGCAAAAGGATGATTAACCCCTCAATACCCAAAACGGATAAAACAGATATCAATTAAGATTTAACGCTTTTAATCACAGTCAGCACACTGTCACAGATCTGCTGTGACTGATTACCTCCCTCACAAATGAAATTTGCAGACCCCTGAGCTCTCTAGAGACGTCCTGGATCAAGGAGGAAGAAGCAGAAAGACTGTGCAATAATTTTAACTGCGCAACAAGGCGCTAAAACAAGGGCCCTCCCACTCCAATCACAACAGTGGGAGCCCTGATATAACTGTTTCCATGCAGAAAAATATGTTAGCCATGTGGAAAAAAACATGCCCAAAGCGATTTATCACCAAAGTACCTCACAAAAAACTAATAACATTCCAGTAAACGTTTTATTAAAAAACAACATTTTTCAATGTCATGCAAAGCTATCACTAAGCCTGCTACCAGTCGCTACCACTGCAGAGAAGGCTTAGGTATTATTTCAGTGTTAACAGTATTTTCTCAGTCAAATTCTAGTCCCTAGAATATAACTCGACTGCGCATACATTTATCAGCCCGATACCAGTTGCTACTATTGCATTTAAGGCTGTACTTACATCATACGGTAACAGCAGTATTTTCTTAGTCAATTCCATTCCCAGAAAATAAAGTACTGCACATACCTCATTTGCGGAGGACCCCGCATGCTATTCCCAGTTTCTGAAGTTACCCCACTCCTCAGAATGTCGAGAACAGCCAGTGGATCTTAGTTACGCCTGCTAAGATCATAGATAAAAAACGCAGGCAGTTTCTTCTTCCAAATACTGCCTGAGATAGAAAAACAGCACACTCCGGTGCCATTTAAAATAACAAACTTTTGATTGAAGAATAGATAAGTAAAAACTCCAGCTCCTCTCGCGACCTCCTTCTTTGTTGAGGGTTGCAAGAGAATGACTGGATATGACATGTGAGGGGAGGAGCTATATAGCAGCTCTGCTTGGGTGATCCTCTTGCAACTTCCTGTTGGGAAGGAGAATATATCCCATAAGTAATGGATGACCCGTGGACTGAACACACTTAACAAGAGAAATATACTGTTTAATGAAAACGAAAGCCTTGTGCTATATATATATATATATATATATATATATATATGAACACAAAAAAGGAACAGAGCGCAACCGCAACTCAAGGTAAAACTTTTATTTTTATGTCATGCGCTAAAAAACAAATTGCACTTACAAGAAGTTGGCAATATTAAAGCCTTTAGGTATTAACAATCCGCTGGATCACAGTTTTTCTGTTAGCTCCTCACACTGGGATCAGTTCTGGCGTCTCCGTAAAATCCCCAGGATCAGATGTCAATAACCCAAATGGTGACAGATAAGCAAATACTTGTAAGAACAACTGAATGTAAATGTCCATCAACAGTGTCCCTATTAGCGTCTACGCGTTTCGTCCTCCTTAGTCGGGACTTTCTCAAGACTCAGGGTATGGTAACTTCTTTCGCGGGGATCCTCTTCTTAAACATCCAGCTGTATTTCCATTGGTTGAACTCTAGACCAATCGTAGACTCCGATCCGACACACCCACCAACAAACAATGTGTCTCGAATGCGGTACGTCAGACAGGAGTCGCCGATGTTGATATTTTGATTAGAATTTAAAGCACCACCTTACACAAATTGAATATTGCAATACAACTGAATAATACACAACATCAACAACATCATATAATATTTTAAAATATACGAACATAACATTATATTGTACTTTCGAATAACACTTTGTAAGGCTCTTGCTTACTATAACCTCTGCTAATATTTCTTAAAGGGATATTATTAGTGATTCCTTAAAGGGATATGCACTTTACCTTCTCCCTTATGTACCTCCTATTACTAGTAATGGAGATGTACCAACACCAATTCTAAACCTCTCTAATGTGTGCTTACCTATAATTAAAAAATTATTTTGTTTTAAGAATTTAAAAATTTTAAAAATATATAAGCTGGTGAAACCCTAAAATTTTAAATTTATATTTATAAATATAAAAATACTGACTAAGATTAATATATAAATTTAAATAGTTGCTACTTATTAAATTACTTTGTTCTCTTTGGAGTAGTTATTACTTATAAAAGTATACCTATAATTATTGCTTAATAAATTGTTAAAATCAAATCATGAATGCTTGAAGATCCAAATCTATGTTTAACCCTTTTGGAACCAAGCAGTCTAACAGCTGAATCCATTTCGTTTCTCTTTTTCTTAATTCTGTTAATCTTTGATGGGGATTGGCAGTCACAGATACTGTTTCTAAGATACTGATTTTGAGACTACTGGGGTCCTTGTTATGGAACTCACGAAAGTGATCAGACACACTATGTGTCTTTAGACCTTGTTCTATATTGTAAATATGTTCATAGCATCTACGTTTCACTTTCCTTTTTGTTCTTCCTACATAGACACACCCACATTTACAAGTTAGGCTATAAACCACATATGTTGATTGACAGGTGCCTCTTGATTTGATGGGGAATGATTTCGAATTACTTGTGTCTTTAATTGAATCCCTATTCCAGATCAAGGGGCACATGCAACAGTTTTTACGGCCACATTTGAAGGTCCCCGGTTTCCCTTTTGCCCAATAGTCTAATGTTCTCTGGCTACCTTGTTTATTCTGATCTAACATCGGCAATTTAGAGGGGGCTAGTATATTTTTAAGGCTCCTATTTTTCTTATACACAATATTGGGTTTATCTTTAATTGTGTCTTTAAGAAGTGGGTCTGCCTGTAAGATACCCCAATGTTTATTCAGAATTTTCTTAAAGAAACCTGCCCCTTCATTATATGTAGTTATGAACCTAATTGTACTATGCTCAGATTCTTCATTGATAGTTCTCTCTTTGGAACATAATAGCGAGTCCCTACTACACACTGTATTCTTGCTTCTTGCTTCCGTTATTAACTTTTTGTCATACTCCTTTTCTAGGAACTTCATTTCCAGCACGTCAGCTTCCCTACTAAAGTCCTCTAATTTTGTACAATTTCTTCGTACCCTGCGAAACTGCCCATATGGGATATTTTGTATCCATGATCTCTTGTGGCCACTATTGGCATTTAAGAAACCGTTACTGTCCGTGGGTTTGCGGAAATTTTTTACCATTACAGTGTTCGGAATGCCTTCACTGAAAAATTCAACGTCCAAAAATTCAATACTAGATTTGGACATTTTGCTAGTAAATGATAAATTAAAAGTATTAGTATTTATATAATTAATAAATTCTGTGGCCAATAGTTCCTCTCCTTGCCATATAATAATGATATCGTCAATGAATCTCAGATACTTGACGATATGCTTTTCAAAGGGGTTATTATTCCAAATTTTCATATCCTCAAATTGGGCCATGTATATATTTGCATACGAAGGTGCCATTGGGGTACCCATGGCTGTCCCTTGGACTTGTCTATAAAAATTACCCTGAAAATTAAAGTAATTCTTACTTAATATAAAATCTATTGCTTTTATTAAAAACTCAAGCTGTTTATTTGATATACCATTATTAGCACCCACAGAGTTGAAAGCTTCTATTCCCTCTTTGTGAGGGATACTGGTGTATAAGGAAGACACGTCGCATGTTATCCACAAATAATTTTCATTCCATATTAAACCTTCTAGTTGAGTGATAACATCCAACGTGTCTTTAATATACGATTTAATTTCTTTCACCATTGGCTGCATAAAAAAGTCAATATAAGTGGATAAATTGCTGGTGATTGATTCCACCCCTGAAATAATAGGACGGCCAGGGGGATTGCATGAATCTTTATGTAGTTTAGGAATATGATAAAAAATGGGTATCTTTGGGTGAGGATTGTATATAAATCCATATTCCTCATTGTTCAGGATTGATTCATTTTTGGCCTCACTTAGGATGCTTAACAACTGTTTATTATATTCGACTGTGGGATCTCTACATAATTTTTCATAAGTTTGTGTGTCTCCTAAAAGTCTAAATGCTTCATTTAGGTAATCTGCCCTGTTCTGGACGATAATCCCCCCACCTTTATCCGCCTGTCTTATGACCAGCTGTTTATCATTTTTTAATTTGTTAAGGGATATTCTTTCTTGCTGACTTAAATTATCTTTAAACTTAAACTTATTCTTAAAGGTACCTGAATCGAAATATCTATTTAGTTCTTCAGTCATTAATGTGTTGAATACTGGAATATATTCTCCCTGCGTAGACGTAGGATTAAAAGAAGATGGGCGTTTAAAATTACTGTGTTTGATGTCTACCTCAGAGTCATGTAAACTTAACTCTAACAAGTCATCCAAATCTGGGTTCCCACTATTTTCTACGTCTCTTGTATCTTTGAGTTCATTGAGAATCCTCAGTGTTTCAACATCTTTTTTATCCCAAATATTTTCTGTCTGATCTTTCATGTTTACTGCTTTGTAAGTTATATTAGTCTTTGTATAATACCTTTTGAGGTTTAGTTTGCGTACAAACTTCTGGAGGTCAATATAAGTCTCAAATTTATTTGGGAGTTGTTTAGGGGCAAATTTAAGCCCTTTGTTTAACAGTAATATATCTGAGTTGGTTAATTCAGTACTAGATAAATTGAAAATGTTATCTTTGGCTCTCTCTAGAAGTTGTTCCTTTCTCTCTGTTTCTTTGGTTCTTTTGCCACTTCGCTTTCCTCGTTTGGTTCCCATTCTCTTCCCTCTCTTGGTCTTTTTCTGTTCTCCCTGTTTGCCATTAAAGGTTCTCCCCAATTGTTCGTTTGTGGCCATGGGGGATGTGGACCTTGCCCCTGCTCTAAAAAATGAGGGCCTCTCCATTCTAGACTCTGTACTGCTGGAGACTTGGGTTCTTTATTATAATTGTGTTGATAATTATGGTTCCAATGGGACCCTGTATTACTACTGGGAGAGTTTCTATAATGCGTATCATTGGCCTGATTGTAGTGTCTTCTACTTTCATTATGTGAAGGATGTTTGTTAAAATTCCTATGGTATCCTGGATTTTTATTTTGATAAACTATATTATCTTTAGGTCTAGCACCATATACGTTTTTGTTTTTGTATTCCCTGTTATTGTCATAACTATTTGACTGATCTTTATGATTCCTTTCATTAGCTGAATTATCTCTAATTATTTGTGAATCATCCTGTTTAGTGGAGTGCTGGCCATTTAGATTACCTTTAATTTTATGTATATCTATAGGTGGTATATATGTGTGGATTTGGTTGGTGTTGGTACCTTGTCTTGAATTATTAGTTCTATGATAATTACCCTGCCCCCTTCCTTTGTTATAATTGTACACTCTATCATTTTTATAATCGTCCAAATCTCTTTTAAGTTTATTTGTTTTAGCAATAAGAAGTTCATCTTCTATTTTTTGAACTCTCATCTTAATGTCCTCTCTGATTTTTTTCCATTTCTCGATATTTTCAAAGGGAATAATTTTTTCCATTATATCCTGTATTTCTGTTTTAAGTTTCTGTAATTTATTTTCCCTATATTTAATAAGAATTTTAATTAATGTCACTGAACAATTATGTAATGCACTGTCCCATTCAGAAGTATACTCCACTTCATCTAATTGGAATGCTGGGAATTTTTTGATACGCAATCCTCTTGGAATTACGTTGTGCATTACATAATTGTCCAGCAAAATCAAATCATGCCAATCTTTGGCATCCGCTACAAGAAGTTTTTCTAATGAAATAAACAATTCATGAGGATCCCCTTTAGATACATCGGGAACTGTTGACTCAAGTAAGTTAATAGCCCTATTGCGATTAAAAAACGAGTTTGGAACATCGATGGTGGAACTGGTGCTTGCCTCAGCTGCAGTGTCTGTCATGCTGCTGTGGAAAATCTTTATTTAAGAACAAAACCTTATACTATTACCCTAACACTGCGCTAACTGACAACTGCTGTAGAGCCTATTGTAACTTATTATCAACCGGCTGAACTCTACACACTTAAACGCTTACAGGATTTGCATACACAGTAACAATTCACAATGTGAAATATAGTTTTAAGTGAGCCAATTGCTAAGCACTCCTTATACACACTATAACAATACAGTAGATATGGACAAAATTAAATATCAATTGAATATCAATTGAATTGACAAATGTAACACAATATTCAAAAGTGAAAATAAAACACAATCTAACTATCACACATAACTTTTAACACAAACTAAAAAGTAGCATAACAAATGCTACCTATCTCACCTCGATGTCCCCAGGAGTATGGTAGATTTGCACATATATTCGAATGTCAGAGTAAAGATCCTCCTGCCTCTGTTATTGAGAGCGGTGCTGCTTTGATGCTCGTTAGACGCTGAAGAGCGCCCACACTACGGGAAGCTGTGAACACAAAAAAGGAACAGAGCGCAACCGCAACTCAAGGTAAAACTTTTATTTTTATGTCATGCGCTAAAAAACAAATTGCACTTACAAGAAGTTGGCAATATTAAAGCCTTTAGGTATTAACAATCCGCTGGATCACAGTTTTTCTGTTAGCTCCTCACACTGGGATCAGTTCTGGCGTCTCCGTGAAATCCCCAGGATCAGATGTCAATAACCCAAATGGTGACAGATAAGCAAATACTTGTAAGAACAACTGAATGTAAATGTCCATCAACAGTGTCCCTATTAGCGTCTACGCGTTTCGTCCTCCTTAGTCGGGACTTTCTCAAGACTCAGGGTATGGTAACTTCTTTCGCGGGGATCCTCTTCTTAAACATCCAGCTGTATTTCCATTGGTTGAACTCTAGACCAATCGTAGACTCCGATCCGACACACCCACCAACAAACAATGTGTCTCGAATGCGGTACGTCAGACAGGAGTCGCCGATGTTGATATTTTGATTAGAATTTAAAGCACCACCTTACACAAATTGAATATTGCAATACAACTGAATAATACACAACATCAACAACATCATATAATATTTTAAAATATACGAACATAACATTATATTGTACTTTCGAATAACACTTTGTAAGGCTCTTGCTTACTATAACCTCTGCTAATATTTCTTCCTTAAAGGGATATGCACTTTACCTTCTCCCTTATGTACCTCCTATTACTAGTAATGGAGATGTACCAACACCAATTCTAAACCTCTCTAATGTGTGCTTACCTATAATTAAAAAATTATTTTGTTTTAAGAATTTAAAAATTTAAAAAATATATAAGCTGGTGAAACCCTAAAATTTTAAATTTATATTTATAAATATAAAAATACTGACTAAGATTAATATATAAATTTAAATAGTTGCTACTTATTAAATTACTTTGTTCTCTTTGGAGTAGTTATTACTTATAAAAGTATACCTATAATTATTGCTTAATAAATTGTTAAAATCAAATCATGAATGCTTGAAGATCCAAATCTATGTTTAACCCTTTTGGAACCAAGCAGTCTAACAGCTGAATCCATTTCGTTTCTCTTTTTCTTAATTCTGTTAATCTTTGATGGGGATTGGCAGTCACAGATACTGTTTCTAAGATACTGATTTTGAGACTACTGGGGTCCTTGTTATGGAACTCACGAAAGTGATCAGACACACTATGTGTCTTTAGACCTTGTTCTATATTGTAAATATGTTCATAGCATCTACGTTTCACTTTCCTTTTTGTTCTTCCTACATAGACACACCCACATTTACAAGTTAGGCTATAAACCACATATGTTGATTGACAGGTGCCTCTTGATTTGATGGGGAATGATTTCGAATTACTTGTGTCTTTAATTGAATCCCTATTCCAGATCAAGGGGCACATGCAACAGTTTTTACGGCCACATTTGAAGGTCCCCGGTTTCCCTTTTGCCCAATAGTCTAATGTTCTCTGGCTACCTTGTTTATTCTGATCTAACATCGGCAATTTAGAGGGGGCTAGTATATTTTTAAGGCTCCTATTTTTCTTATACACAATATTGGGTTTATCTTTAATTGTGTCTTTAAGAAGTGGGTCTGCCTGTAAGATACCCCAATGTTTATTCAGAATTTTCTTAAAGAAACCTGCCCCTTCATTATATGTAGTTATGAACCTAATTGTACTATGCTCAGATTCTTCATTGATAGTTCTCTCTTTGGAACATAATAGCGAGTCCCTACTACACACTGTATTCTTGCTTCTTGCTTCCGTTATTAACTTTTTGTCATACTCCTTTTCTAGGAACTTCATTTCCAGCACGTCAGCTTCCCTACTAAAGTCCTCTAATTTTGTACAATTTCTTCGTACCCTGCGAAACTGCCCATATGGGATATTTTGTATCCATGATCTCTTGTGGCCACTATTGGCATTTAAGAAACCGTTACTGTCCGTGGGTTTGCGGAAATTTTTTACCATTACAGTGTTCGGAATGCCTTCACTGAAAAATTCAACGTCCAAAAATTCAATACTAGATTTGGACATTTTGCTAGTAAATGATAAATTAAAAGTATTAGTATTTATATAATTAATAAATTCTGTGGCCAATAGTTCCTCTCCTTGCCATATAATAATGATATCGTCAATGAATCTCAGATACTTGACGATATGCTTTTCAAAGGGGTTATTATTCCAAATTTTCATATCCTCAAATTGGGCCATGTATATATTTGCATACGAAGGTGCCATTGGGGTACCCATGGCTGTCCCTTGGACTTGTCTATAAAAATTACCCTGAAAATTAAAGTAATTCTTACTTAATATAAAATCTATTGCTTTTATTAAAAACTCAAGCTGTTTATTTGATATACCATTATTAGCACCCACAGAGTTGAAAGCTTCTATTCCCTCTTTGTGAGGGATACTGGTGTATAAGGAAGACACGTCGCATGTTATCCACAAATAATTTTCATTCCATATTAAACCTTCTAGTTGAGTGATAACATCCAACGTGTCTTTAATATACGATTTAATTTCTTTCACCATTGGCTGCATAAAAAAGTCAATATAAGTGGATAAATTGCTGGTGATTGATTCCACCCCTGAAATAATAGGACGGCCAGGGGGATTGCATGAATCTTTATGTAGTTTAGGAATATGATAAAAAATGGGTATCTTTGGGTGAGGATTGTATATAAATCCATATTCCTCATTGTTCAGGATTGATTCATTTTTGGCCTCACTTAGGATGCTTAACAACTGTTTATTATATTCGACTGTGGGATCTCTACATAATTTTTCATAAGTTTGTGTGTCTCCTAAAAGTCTAAATGCTTCATTTAGGTAATCTGCCCTGTTCTGGACGATAATCCCCCCACCTTTATCCGCCTGTCTTATGACCAGCTGTTTATCATTTTTTAATTTGTTAAGGGATATTCTTTCTTGCTGACTTAAATTATCTTTAAACTTAAACTTATTCTTAAAGGTACCTGAATCGAAATATCTATTTATATATATATATACAGTATATATCACTCACTGGCCACTTTATTAGGTACACCTGTTCAATTGCTTGGTAACACAATTTGCTAATCAGCCAATCACATGGCAGCAACTTAATGCATTTAGGCATCTAGACGTGGTGAAGACAACTTGCTGAAGTTCAAATCGAGTATAAGAATGGGGAAGAAAGGGGATTTAAGTGACTTTGAACGTGGCATGGTTGTTGGTGCCAGATGGGCTGGTCTGAGTATTTAAAAAACTGCTGATCTACTGGGATTTACACGCACAACCATTTCTAGGGTTTATAGTGAGTGGTCCAAGAAAGAGAAAATATCCAGTTAGCGGCAGTTGTGTGGACGAAATTGCCTTGTTGATGTCAGAGGTCAGAGGAGAATGGGCAGACTGGTTTGAGATCATAGAAAGGCAACAGTAACTCAAATAACCACTCGTTATAACCAAGGTATGCAGAATACCATCTCTGAACGCACAACACCTCGAACCTTGTAGCAGATGGGCTACAGCAGCAGAAGACCACACCTAGGCCTATCTATCAAGCTCCGAATGGAGCTTGATGGCCCGTGTTTCTGGCAAGTCTTCTAAAGACCGCTGCTCCATAACCCTGTCCGCCTGCTCTGAGCAGGCCGACAGGAATCACCGCAATTCAACCCGATCAAGTACAATCGGGTTGATTGACACCTCGATTGTCCGCGAGTCTGCAGGGGGCGGCGTTGCACCAGCAGCTCTTGTGCAATGCTGAATACGGAGAGAGTATTGCTCTCTGCATTCAGCAAAGTCTTGCGGACCTGATACACACTGTTGGATCAGGTCTGCAAGACCTTTCATAAATAGAGGCCCTAGTGCCACTCCTGCCAGCTAAGAACAGGAAACTGAGGCTACAATTTACACAGGCTCACCAAAATTGGACAATAGAAGATTGGAAATACGTTGCCTGGTCTGATGAGTCTTGATTTCAGCTGTGACATTCAGATGGTAGGGTCAGAATTTGGCATAAACAACATGAAAGCATGGATCTATCCTGCCGTTTATCAATGGTTCAGGCTGGTGGTGGTGCTGTAATGGTGTGGGAGATATTTTCTTGGCACACTTTGGCCCCTTAGTACCAATTGAGCATCGTTTCAATGCCACGGCCTACCTGAGTATTGTTGCTGGCCATGTCCATCCCTTTATGACTGATCAAAAGATCAGTGCAGAAGGAAAACTATATAGACAGTCAGGATATATAAGATCTCCAAAACCTTAAAAATAACAAAGCTATCTCTAAAACATGAACTCCTGATTGTGCAAAAAATGCTAAAATGTAGGTGATTATGGATCTATATGGTTAAAAAAATATATTAACTAATATGAAGCATAGGTTAAAAACATAAGTAAAAAAACACAAATCATACATTCATAAAATCAATACGAATTCATATGTGGAATGCAACAAATAGTTACAAAGATGCCAGTTAATAGTCCTGGATAGTGTCCACAATACTTGAACAGTTCTTGGAATTCGTACCCAGGATGTCTGAATCCTGTCTGAAGATCTGCTGATAATCTTTTTTATCTGTGTTAGCAGAAAATGAATTATCTACAGCAGTTATTCTCAGTTGGGGAAATTATGGCATCTTGGGGCATCAAAACCATAATGTCACCATTTATTTAGCGTGTAGTAAAAGCACCTTTGTAAAGCCTCTTAAGAATATCCAGTTCTTTAGATATGAATAGTAAGGAACAGCTATAAATGAGCTCTTGAACTGATCAAGCTAGTTCGGTTTACAATGGTTCACAGTTAAAAATATATATTTTTAACCAAATAGATCCCTAATCACCTATAGTTTAGCATTTTTGTGCAATCAGGAGTTCATGTTTTAGACATCCCTTTATGACTACAGTGTAGCCATCTTCTGATGGCTATTTCCAGCAGGATAATGCACCATGTCACAAAGCTCAAATAATCTCAAACTGGTTTCTTGAACATGACCATGAGTTCACTGTACTCCAATGGCCTCCACAGTCACCAGATCTCAATACAATAGAGCACCTTTGGAATGTGGTGGAACAGGAAATTGGCATCATGGATGTGCAGCCGACAAATCTGCAGCAACTGCGTGATATTATCATGTCAATATGGACCAAAATGTCTGAGGAATGTTTCCAACACATTGTTGAATCTATGCCACAAAGAATTAAGGTAGTTTAGAAGGCAAAAGGGGGTCCAACCTAGAACTAGCAAGGTGTACCTAATAAAGTGGCCAGTGAGTGAATATATATACAGGGAGTGCAGAATTATTAGGCAAGTTTTATTTTTGAGGATTAATTTTATTATTGAACAACAATCATGTTCTCAATGAACCCAAAAAACTCATTAATATCAAAGCTGAATAGTTTTGGAAGTAGTTTTTAGTTTGTTTTTAGTTATAGCTATTTTAGGGGGATATCTGTGTGTGCAGGTGACTATTACTGTGCATAATTATTAAGCAACTTAACAAAAAACAATTATATACCCATTTCAATTATTTATTTTTACCAGTGAAACCAATATAACATCTCAACATTCACAAATATACATTTCTGACATTCAAAAACAAAACAAAAACAAATCAGTGACCAATATAGCCACCTTTCTTTGCAAGGACACTCAAAAGCCTGCCATCCATGGATTCTGTCAGTGTTTTGATCTGTTCACCATCAACATTGCGTGCAGCAGCAACCACAGCCTCCCAGACACTGTTCAGAGAGGTGTACTGTTTTCCCTCATTGTAAATCTCACATTTGATGATTGACCACAGGTTCTCAATGGGGTTCAGATCAGGTGAACAAGGAGGCCATGTTATTAGATTTTCTTCTTTTATACCCTTTCTTGCCAGCCACGCTGTGGAGTACTTGGACGCGTGTGATGGAGCATTGTCCTGCATGAAAATCATGTTTTTCTTGAAGGATGCAGACTTCTTCCTGTACCACTGCTTGAAGAAGGTGTCTTCCAGAAACTGGCAGTAGGACTGGGAGTTGAGCTTGACTCCATCCTCAACCCGATAAGGCCCCACAAGCTCATCTTTGATGATACCAGCCCAAACCAGTACTCCACCTCCACCTTGCTGGCGTCTGAGTCGGACTGGAGCTCTCTGCCCTTTACCAATCCAGCCACGGGCCCATCCATCTGGCCCATCAAGACTCACTCTCATTTCATCAGTCCATAAAACCTTAGAAAAATCAGTCTTGAGATATTTCTTGGCCCAGTCTTGACGTTTCAGCTTGTGTGTCTTGTTCAGTGGTGGTTGTCTTTCAGCCTTTCTTACCTTGGCCATGTCTCTGAGTATTGCACACCTTGTGCTTTTGGGCACTCCAGTGATGTTGCAGCTCTGAAATATGGCCAAACTGGTGGCATCTTGGCAGCTGCACGCTTGACTTTTCTCAGTTCATGGGCAGTTATTTTGCGCCTTGGTTTTTCCACACGCTTCTTGCGACCCTGTTGACTATTTTGAATGAAACGCTTGATTGTTCGATGATCACGCTTCAGAAGCTTTGCAATTTTAAGAGTGCTGCATCCCTCTGCAAGATATCTCACTATTTTTGACTTTTCTGAGCCTGTCAAGTCCTTCTTTTGACCCATTTTGCCAAAGGAAAGAAAGTTGCCTAATAATTATGCACACCTGATATAGGGTGTTGATATCATTAGACCACACCCTTTCTCATTACAGAGATGCACATCACCTAATATGCTTAATTGGTAGTAGGCTTTCGAGCCTATACAGCTTGGAGTAAGACAACATGCATAAAGAGGATGATGTGGTCAAAATACTCATTTGCCTAATAATTCTGCACTCCCTGTATATATATCTACCTGCCATAGCTCCAATCACCAAGGAAGTGTCACAGACCACCAGCATAATACCCATAGTCACAGAGAATCATGGTTTTACTTGAGGAGCTTGTAAAAAGCAGCTTGAGTGATGGCTAGATTAGAAATAATTCAGGGTTCAGGGAATCAAAATAACTTGTGCGGATGAAGAAATAAAGGTAAGGGACATCATCTTACAATAAAGAATTTTGATTAAAGCTAAACTCTGTTTTAACAAAGGAATGGGATGAATGGTCTGATGTTCCAATAGTTCCTGGATTTCAAGTCTGAGAAAAGAAAAAGAAAAACTTAAAATGGGAGGCTTGACAAAGTTTATTTTGTAACAAGTGGAAATAAAATGAGTTATACCCCCTAAAAATCTCATCCTGTCCTTAAAAATAGATCGATTTCCATTCAGCTTTGAATAAGCCAAGTTTAGACCTTTTATTAAAATATTAAGGAAGAAAATAACTCTTGCTGCCTGTAATATCTTTGAAGAAACATACCAAGTTAGATCCAAAAAAGATTTTACCCTTGAAGGATTGTCCATAAAGAGTGGTCAAAGCCATTAGGCATAAATGTTAATGTGAACAAAACACAAGAGGAAACAGACTAATAAAAGAAAGACAAAAACAAAAAAGGACGCCTGTAACATAGAAGTATTTTCACTTTTTTATGTTTGTACACGTTATTACTGTAGTACCTACCCCAGCTTCTTTCTTTATCTTCAAAACAAAACAAAAAAAATTAAAATCACTGTACAAAAAATGTTGGAGTTAAGCAGACCAACATCATTTTCCTATGCAAACACAAATCACAAATAAACAAGATTACTAACTGAAAGAATAACTTGCAAAAATCTGAATGACTGAAGAAGGCTGGACAAATACATTTCTAAGGGATCCAATTTCATTTTCCAGTGTGAATCATACAAGAATTATAATGGCTGGCCTACAAATATCAGCATCTTAAAATAAGCTCTTTACAGAATATTTAGGTTTCTTATCCTTAGGAGCCTTACAGAACCATCCCACAAAGTGATGAAGGTAGTAATATACAGAATGTTTTGTCTTATTTCTAGAATTAATGATCGCTTAGCGTTAAAAATACTACACATGACACATTCTAGGCCAAGTCATACAACACACAAAATACATTTACACCTTTTCCCTCTTGAAACTAATACAGTTAGGATAAGAACCACATAGGTGAAAAACACCAAATGCTAGGCTTGCACAATATTTACACTATAAAGGAGAACGTGTTGGTGGGAACAGGACCTCTAGTTTTTCTAGGAATATATATATATATATATATATATACAGTATATATATATATATATATATATATATATATATATATATATACTGTATATGCTCTAAGCCTGTATAGCCTCATACAGACTGCTTAAAGGGACATTAAACTCCCCAAAAATTATTTCATGATTCAGATAGAGAATACAATTTTAAACAACTTTCCAATTCACTTCTATTATTTAATTTGCTTCCTTCTCTTGTTATCCTTTACTGAATGGTTTATCTAGGCAAGCTCAGGAGCAACAAAGAACCTAGGTTCTAGCTGTTGATTGGTGGCTGCATATATATATTGATTGTGATTGGCTCACCCATGTGTTCAGTTAGAAACCATTAGTGGTTTGCTGCTCCTTCAACAAATGATACCAAGAGAATTAAACAGATTAGCTAACAGAAGTAAATTAGAAAGTTGTTTAAAATTGTATTCTATATCTGAATCATGAAAGCAAATTTTGGGGTTTCATGTCCCTTTAAATGCTTTTCTAAGATATGGTGAGTCCACAAAGTCATCAATTACTAGTGGGAATATCTCTCCTGTCCAGCAGGAGGCAGCAAAGAGCACCACAGCAAAGCTGTTAAATACCACTCCCCTTCCCATAATCAATGCCTCCATTGCCTCTGTCAATGGAGGCGTGAAGTTTGGTGTCTGAAGAAATTAAATCCTTTATGGGAATAGTTTTCCCTGCAAGCAAGGATTTGGGTATAGCTGTAGTCCATGTCAATCTCTGCCGCAGAGTAGTGGTGGCTTTTAAGCAGTTAGGAAGTTGTAAGGTGGTGCTTACTTTGTTTTCTAACATAGTGCCTAAGTATAGAAAGCCAGAGTTGGTTACTCTATTCTTTCTTTTTTCCACAGGTCTCTTTTAGGAGTTTGTGTCCTTTCACGCCTTGTGAGCTGTCTTTCTGCTGGACAGCTAGACTGCAGGTGTTTTTTTTGTCTTCTAGGTATAGGAGACTTTGCACTTTTAAAAGATTCATTGTTTATATTCTGCAGTCTTTCTTTCTGTGGTTTAGTAATCCTTTATATAGGATTCTATAGGCAGTATGCAGGCACTATGTGATTTGTGATTTGCAAGTTTGGACCGGGTGTTGCTAAATTGTTAAATTCAAATGTTTGTTTTGTTTGTGTAGTAACAGCTGTTGTCTGTTTCAAATTTCGCGCCTTTTTTCTTGTATACGCTTTTCCGGATGTGCTGTCATGTGATCCTTGTGTTTCAGTTATATGTCTCAGTGTATGTGCAGTTACCTGTCATTCTCTGTGTCCTCTTCAAGTCTCCTGGAATTGCGGTAGGCACCTCAGTACTGCTGAGGTGTAGAGGTTGTCAAACTTTAGTTTTTTTATAACGTTTTTTTGGTTTTTAAGTTTTTTTTAAAGTGACAGTTGTCCCTTTTTCAAATTTATTTCCTTCGGCTGATTTTTCTTAGCTATGGACATGGATAATGATGATATTGTCTTTAATAAATGTTTATTATGTTTAGAGGTGCAAATTGTTTCTCCTTTGCAATTTTTTACTACTTGTTTAGCTGGAATGCTACAATGTAAATAAAAATTATTGCCTTATGAGCCTAATGTCTCTCAGGATGATGCTGTTCAGGCAATGCTGCAGCCTTCTCCTTAAACGTCCCAAGCCTCTATGGTGTCACATGCATTGCCCTGTGGTTCCTCTCAACCTCCTGGTGGGGTATATTTGCCTGCAGATTTTGCTGCTCAGATATCTTCTGCGGTATCTGAAGCTTTATCTGCCTTTCCTGTTTTAGGAAAAAGCAAGAGGAAAACTAAACACTTAATAGTAAAGTTCCTGTTTCAGCAGTTTCTATACAGGTTGATCCTCCTCATAATTCTACGGAGGATGTTACCTCAGTTCCTTCTGAGGGTGAAATTTCTGATTCTGACAATGTTAATCTTTTGTCTGAGGTGGAAGAAGTAAAGTAAGCTTTAGGTTTAAGTTTGAACACCTTCATGTTTTATTAAAAGAGGTTTTAGCTACTTTGCATGATTCTGACTCTCCTGTTGTAGTTAATCCTAAAAAATCTAGTAAGCTTAATAGATTCTATGATGTCTCTTCCTCTTCGGAAGTGTTTCCTGTTCCAGATCGTGTGACAGAGATTATTGCACAGGAATGGGATTCCGTTCTCCCCATCTTCGTTTTTTAAAAAAATGTTTCCTATTGCTGAATCCATTAAGGATTCTTGGTGCACAGTGCCTAAAGAAGAAGGGGCTATTTCTTCTCTGACTAAGAGAACTACGATCCTTACAGAGGATAGTTGCTCTTTCAAGGATCCGATGGATAAGAAGCTGGAGGTATATTTGAAGAAGATGTATGTGCATCAGGGTCTTCAATGGCAACCTGCAGTTTGTATTGCCACAGTGACAAGTGCAGCATCTTATTGGTGCAATACTTTATCTGAACCTATTTTAGAGGAAACTTCGTTGGAGGAAATTCAGGATAGGATTAAGGCTCTTAAGATAGCCAATTCTTTTATTTCTGATGCTAATATGCAAGTTATTAAACTGGGGGCCAAGCTGTTTCTCTGTCTTGGCTCACAGAGCTTTGTGGCTTAAGTCTTGGTCAGCTGATGTTTCCTCCAAGTCTAATCTTTTAGCGCTTCCTTACAAGGGTAAGACTTTGTTTGGGCCTGGATTGGCAGAAATAATATCTGATGTTACAGGTGGAAAAAGTTATTTTCTACCGTAAGACAAGAAGATTAGATTTAAGGGACTTCAAAGTAATTTTCGTTCCTTTCGTAATTTCAAAGGTCAAAAGCCTTCCTCCTCCGCTTCTAAACAGTAACAATCCAAGTCATCTTGGAGACCCAGTCAGTCCTGGAGCAAGGGGAAACAATCTAAGAAACCCTTAGCTGAGTCTAAATCAGCATGATGGGTTGGCCCTCGGTCCGGAGTCAGATCAGGTGGGGGGCAGACTTTCCGTGTTTTTTCGGGAGTGGTTACGAGATGTCCCAGATCCTTGGGCTGTGGGCATTGTTTCTCAGGATTACAAGATAGAATTCAATTTTCTCCCTCCCAGGGGAAGGTTTCACCTCTCAAGGTTATCTGCAGATCAGGTAAAAAGAGAGGCATTCTTGAATTGCGTTCAGGATCTTTTCTCTCTGGGAGTAATTGTTCCAGTTCCAGTAAATGAACAGGTTCTAGGATTCTATTCAATTCTGTTTGTAGTTCCCAAGAAGGAGGGAACTTTTCGTCCCATTTTAGACCTAAAGTGTTTTAACAGGTTTCTCAGGGTGCCGTCCTTTAAAATGGAGACCATTCGGTCCATTCTTCCTTTGGTTCAGGAAGGTCAGTTCAAGATCTTGTTATCTTTTCCATGTTCCCACGGATGGAAAGAGAATCTGGGAAAGAGTTCCCTTGTTCCAGCTACAAGGGTGGTGTTCTTAGGGACTATCATAGATTCCCTATCTATGAAGATTTTTCTGACGGAGGTCAGTAAATCCCAAATTCTCTCTGCTTGCCTCTCTCTTCAGTCTACTGTTCGGCCATCTGTTGCCCAATATATGGAAGTAATTGGTTTGATGGTCGCTTCCATGGACATCATTCCTTTTGCTCTGCAATTATGCATGCTCAAGCAATGGAAGGAAAACCATTTGGATCTGTCCCAGAGGATAGATCTAGATGTGTTAACAAGAGACTCTCTTCCATGGTGGCTTTCTCAGGAACATCTGTCTCAGGGCACATGCTTCCGGAGACCTTCTTGGGTGATTGTGACCACGGATGCCAGCCTGTTAGGTTGGGGAGCAGACTGGCACTTGTTAAAGGTGCAGGGATTATGGACTCGGGAGGAGTCTGCTCTTCCCATAAACATATTGGAGTTGAGAGCGATTTACAATTCTCTGATAACTTGGCCTCAGTTGGCTTTAGCCCGATTTATCAGATTTCAGTCGGACAATATCACCTCTGTGACTTACATCAACCCCCAGGGAGGAACTCGGAGTTCCTTAGCCATGAGGGAGGTGGCTCGGATTATTCAGTGGGCGGTTCACGATTTTTGTCTTTCTGCAAGCCACATTCCAAGAGTGGACAATTGGGAAGCGGATTTTCTGAGCAGACAGACGTTTCATCCCGGGGAGTGGGCTTTCCATCCGGAGGTGTTCTACAGGTTAACCCTCAAATGGGGGATGCCAGAGTTGGATCTGATGGTGTCTCAGCAGAACGCCAAGCTTCCAAAGTATGGTTCAAGGTCAAGAGATCCACAGGCAGTGGCGGTGCATTGGAGGTTTGGTCTAGTTTATCTGTTTCCTCTGCTTTTCTTCCACGAGTCATTACTTGTATCAAACAGGAGAGAGCGTTGATAATTCTAATAGCTCCTGCATGGCCTCACAAGATCTGGTATGCAGACTTAGTAAACATGTCATCTCTGCCTCCTTGGAGGCTGCCTCTGAGAAAGGACCTTCTAACTCAGGGTCCTTTCTTCCATCCAAATCTCGTTTCTCTGAAACTGACTACTTGTAGATTGAATGCTTAGTTTTGTCTATGCATTGTCTATGATTCAAGCTTGCAAGCCTGGTACTCGGAAGGTATGGCGTAAATACCTTTATTGGTGTGAATCTAAGGGCTACTCTTGGAGTAGTGTTAGGATTCCTAGAATTTTATCTTTTCTCCAGAAAGGTCTGGAGAAGGGGTTGTCAGTCAGTACTCTGAAAGGTCAGATTTCTGCTTTATCTATTCTATTGCATAAGTGTTTGGCGGTCGTGCCAGATGTGCAATCTTTTTGTCAGGCCTTGGTCAGAATCAAGCCTGTATTTAAGTCGGTTACTCCTCCTTGGAGTCTTAACCTTGTCCTTAAGGTTTTGCAGAAGGCTCCGTTTGAGCCAGTGCATTCCATAGATATTAAATTGTTATCTTGGAAGGTTTTGTTTCTAGTTGACATCTCTTCTGCGAGTTTTGGAACTCTTGGCTTTGCAGTATGATTCTCCTTACCTTATCTTTCATGCGGATAAGGTAATCCTAGGTATTAGGTTGGGTTTTCTTCCTAAAGTGGTTTCGGTTAGGAATATTAATCAGGAAATTGTTGTTCCTTCTCTCTGTCTTAATCCTTCTTCTCATAAGGAGCATCTGTTGCACAACTTGGATGTAGCGCATGCTTTAAAATTCTATTTACAGACGACTAAGGATTTTCGCCAGTCTTCTGCCCTTTTTGTTTGTTTCTCAGGAAAGTGTAAGGGTCAGAAGGCTACTGCTACTTCTCTTTCCTTTTAGTTGAGAAGTATGAATCATTTTGCTTATGAGACTGCTGGACAGCAGCCTCCTGAGAGAGTTACAGCTCATACCACTAGGGCTGTCTCGTCTTCTTAGGCTTTCAAAAATGAAGCTTCTATGGAACAAATTTGCAAAGCTACAACTTGGTTCTCTTTGCACACTTTTTCTAAATTTTATAAATTTTATACTTTTGCCTCAGCTGAGGATTCTTTTGGGAGGAAGGTTCTTCAAGCGGTGGTTCCTTCTGTTTAGGTCCACCTGTCTTTTTCCCTCCCTAGTCATCCGTCTCCTCTAGCTTGGGTATTGGTTCCCACTAGTAATTGATGACGTTGTGGACTCACTATATCTTAGGAAAGAAAACATAATTTATGCTTACCTGATAAATGTATTTCTTTCCGGATAGTCCACAACCCCACCCTTATATTTAAGACAGTTATTTTTTACTAAACCTCAGGCACCTCTACACCTTTGTATTATTCCTTTTTCCATTTCCCTTCGGATGAATGAATGGGAATTATGGGAAGGGGAGTGGTATTTAACAGCTTTGCTCTGGTGCTTTTTGCCACCTCCTGCTGGACAGAAGAGATATTCCCACTAGTAATTGATGACGTCTGTAATAAAAGAAATTTATCAGGTAAGCATAAATTATGTTTTTCTGTTGCCTATATTTATTTAAAAAAAAAAAAAAAAACTGACAAACGGGTAGATTACGAGTTTTGCGCTAAACAGAGTGCAAAACTGTCACGCTCCTTGCGTGCTTGATTGACAGGCCGTCCGCTCGGCTGAGCCGTCCCCTCCTACTTCTTATTCCGGGCTTCCTGTTCCTTCAGTGCCCGTTTGATTGTTTTACTTCGTGGCTCCTGTGAGTACCCTGTTTTCTCCTTAACCCTCAAACTGCCTGATAACCTGTTGCCAAACTCTGCAAGTACTGACTTTGCTGTGTTTAACCCTCAGACTGCCAGATAACAAGTTGCCAAACTCTGCATTATTGACCACGCTGGTGACTAACCCTCAAACTGTCTGGTTTCCTGTTGCTAGACTTTGCATTACTGACTACGCTGTGCTTATCCCTCTAATTGCCTGATTTCAAGTTACCAACTCCTGCATTATTAACTGTTTATTGTTAACCTCCTTCTGTCTGAGAATATGTTGTCTTTCCTTGCAACCCTGGTATTGTGGAGGACTATTCCTGTACTGCTTGAATACAGTTCCCTATTCAGAAGTCTATCCGGCTGATATCAAGAACTCCATTTCTCTTCCTAGAGGACTCAGACCAACACTGCTCCATATCGTGAGTACCTTGTTTTATAGAAGTTGTCATAGGGTCACGTCCTGGATTAAACTCAGAGTGCAAGGGTGTTGTTTAAAGTTCACCCTAGCATTTGGGTCTTCTTCTGGACATTACCTAATCTGACATTACAAACGGGCCAAGTATGGACCCCGATGAGTTATCCAGGGCTGTGGCTCTACAAGGGCAACTTCTAGGAAATCATTCTGCTCATTTGCAATCTTTGGATTCCAAGCTTGACCAGCTTACTGCTCTGTTACATAATCTCTCCGCTCCTTCTCAAGCTACGGCTACTCCTGCTGCTGCTAGTTCCAATGCCGTTTATAACCCGCTTCAGCCAGTCGGACAGTATATACCTAGAATCCCTCTTCCAGATAAATATGACTGAAATCCGGAGGAATGCCGTGGATAACTAAATCAGTGTTGTTTACAATTCAGAAAGAATCCTCAAGTATTTGCCAATTCTTCTTCCAAGATCACCTTTATTATATCCCTCATGAAGGGTAAGGCTCTAGCCTGGGTGTCTCCTCTTTTGGAGAAAGATGATCCTCTACTTCAGGATGTGGACTTATTCGTGTCTATTTTTTCTTCTGTTTTTGACAAGCCTGGCAGGTCTGCAGCTGCTGAGGCAGGGTTGTTTGATTTGAGACAGGGATCCCTTTCTGTAGCTCAATATGCTATTGAATTCAGGACTTTAGCCGCAGAAACTGAATGGAACCATGGAGCCTTAGGGGCAGCCTTTTGCAAAGGACTTTGCCAACGCCTTAAGGATGAACTTGTCTTTCGGGAGCTTCCCGACTTGTTGGAGGATCTTATCAATTTATGTATTGATCTTGATGCCCGGCATTCTGAACGTCTTCAGGAGAGAGATAGGAATCGGAGATCCTTTTCTAGATCTATTTATCGTCCTCCTATTCTAACCCCAAGTCTTTCTAATAATAATTCCCATTCATCGGTGTCTGTAGAACCCATGGAAGTAGGAGCTATTAAGTTAACAGAAGCTGAACGCCATAGAAGGCATACTCTTGGGTTATGTCTGTATTGTGGAACCAAAGGACAACTTCTGAAGGACTGTCCCATTCGGCCAGTAAAAGCCATGGCTTAACTATTGATAGAGGGTCAGAGTTAAGCCAGAATACCTGGTCATCCCTCAATTCTAAACTCTTTATTCCTGTAACTATCACTTTTGGAGACACCAAGTTTCAAGCTCAAGCTCTCATCGACTCTGGAGCTGCTGGAGTTTTCATTGATTCAAGTTTTGTTGACTCTCTCAGGATTCCTCTTCTAGCCAAGAAACAGTTAATCAAGGTAACTGTAACATACTACCCCTTTAAAGGGAGGTTCCTTCTTTCACCAGGCCAATAAATTACGCTGGATACTTCATATTATTGCTTGGTATTGAAGTATCCAGCCGTAACTACCTTTGCTCCTTGTGTCCTAAACAGAATTGAACCATATTCTGTCTCCATTGCCTTAACCTTTTGAATTATTTATATTCATTCGAATCACCTTTTCACCTTGCTGGCATAATTTACTTTGTCTCCAGCTACTTCCAACTCAGAAGCCGTTACAGCTGATCTCTGACCTTTGCTGCAATCAGCTGTTCTCTCCCTGCATACAGGAATCCTTACACGCTGCAGAGTGACATCACTCCAACGAGATGCTTCCTCTGTGTGTGTGTTCTGCTCCAGATAACAGCCTGCCTTCCAGCGTTCACTTGCCTGTTTGAACTCCTCCTCACCTTCGAACCTAGAGACCCCAGGACTCTCTCTTCAAAGATTAGAACTGATTAATCTTACACCGGTAAGCTGTCTAAACTAGTTCAGCTTGTATTTATATATATATATATATATATATATATATATATATATATATATATATATATATAAATATATTGTCTCCTACCTAAATCTACTGCAGTTATACCCGTATTTTTGTAAAAAGTCTTTATTTGTTTTGAACTTCCTGTTAATTTTAATAACTACATAGTTCAAGCTTCCATATTGACTTTAAACATTAAATTGAGAGGTTATAGGAATTGCTTAAGATATTGGCAACTGCCTATAGCTCAATATGAAACATAATCCAAACATATTTAAAGAGACATTCAGATTAGACTTGCTTGTTGGTATATTCAAGATTCACAGATTAATTAAACATAAGAAAATAACAAAAAGTAACCAACTTTTAACCACATGTTACAGTAACTACTGTTAGTGGACAGCCTCTGGGTTCTGGAATCATTCAACATACTACTATTCCTCTTTCTTTATCTGTGGGCATACTCCACTCTGAAATTATTCATTTTGATGTCATCTCTTCCCCCCACATACCGTTGATTCTGCGTTTACCTTGGTTGCAGCTTCATGATCCGGTATTCTCATGGTCGAAAGGAGAACTTATTTCCTGGGGAACTTCCTGTTTTAAGCATTGCCTGCAAAATCCTTCTAAACCATCCTGTCCAGTTGTAGCTATGTTGGAAGTTCCTGATTCATTGCCTAATTACTATCATGCCTTTTGTGATGTGTTTTCCAAAAAGGAGGCTGAGACGTTACCTCCTCACCGGATATTTAACTGTCCTATCGAATTATATTCTGGGGCTCCTCTACCTAATGGAAGGACCTATCCTCTCTCTCGTCAAGAAAATGTCTCTCTTGAAGAATACATTAAGGACAACTTAGCCAGAGGATTTATTCGTCCTTTCTCTTCACCTGTGGGTGCAGGGTTTTCCTTCATTGGGAAAAAAGATGGAGGTCTTCGTCCCTGTATAGATTATCGGGCTTTGAATCAGATTACTGTCAAAAACAGTTACCCTCTTCCACTCATCCCTGAGCTATTTGATCGTCTCCAAAGTGCTTCTATTTTCTCCAAGTTGGATCTCCGTGGGGCCTACAATTTGGTCAGAATTCGTAAAGGAGACGAATGGAAGACGGCATTTAACACTAGATTTGGTCACTAAGAGTATCTTGTAATGCCTTTTGGATTGTGCAATGCACCAGCAGTATTTCAGCACTTTGGTAACGAGATCTTCAGAGATTATCTAAATCAATTTGTTATCATTTATCTCGATGACATTCTGATCTATTCCAGAACATTACAGGAACATGTACACCATGTGAAACCTGTGCTTCAAAGATTACGTGATAACTCCCTTTTCGCTAAAGTAGAGAAATGCTCTTTCCATCAGAGTTCCATTCCCTTTTTGGGTTATATTATTTCAGAATCTGGTTTTGCATCTCATCCTGCTAAACTTTCGGCAATCAAGGACTGGCCCAGACCAACTACTCTCAAATCCTTGCAGAGGTTTCTTGGCTTTGCCAACTACTATAGAAAGTTTATAAAGAACTTTGCTGACATCATGTCTCCTCTCACTTTTCTTACTAAGATAGGACAAGATTGTAAGAACTGGTCTACTTCTGCAGTACAGGCTTTTGAAACACTGAAATCAGCATTTTCTTCTGCACCTCTCCTCAGTCATCCAATTCCGGATCTCCAGTTTATTTTGGAGGTAGACGCTTCCTCTATTGCTGCTGGAGCTGTTCTCTCCCAACGAGCTCCGTCTACTAGCAAGATACAGGTATACCCCGCTCATACAGCGGGTTAGGGACCGAAGCAGTTTTTGCTATCTTTTCACTTGCCAGTGTGTTTAAAAATTTAAAAACATGTTTAAACTAACATATATTAGAGGTGCAATATTGCTATGTTTATTTTAACACTAGGGGGTCGATCCGATAAAAATCGTCGCCCGCAAAAGTCGGCGACGCCAATATTTGCGCGGGTTTGGTATCCTATATACGGCGTAACCTAGAAGTTACGCGCGTATATTTCTGCCGTCGCCCGTAGTTTTTTGGGCCATAGGCAGGTATACGGTGGGGTGAATACAAGGTAGGGAGATCTTCAGGGGGGGTAGTGTTAGGTTTATTTAAGGGGGGTTTGGGTTAGATTAGGGGTATGTGGGTGGTGGGTTGTAATGTTGGGGGGTGGTATTGTGTTTTTTTTTTTGCAGGCAAAAGAGCAGTTTTCTTTGGGGCATGCCCCCACAAAAGGCCCTTTTAAGGGCTGGTAAGGTAAAAGAGCTTTGAACTTGTTTTAATTTAGAATAGGGTAGGGAATTTTTTTATTTTGGGGGGCTTTATTATTTTATTAGGGGGCTTAGAATAGGTGTAATTAGCTTAAAAATCTTGTAATCTTTTTTTTATTTTTTGTAATTTAGTTTAGTTTATTTAATTGTATTTTTAGATAGATATTTGTAGTTTATTTAATTTATTGATAGTGTAGGTGTATTTGTAACTTAGGTTAGGATTTATTTTACAGGTAATTGGGTAATTATTTTAACTAGGTAGCTATTAAATAGTTAATAACTATTTAATAGCTATTATACCTAGTTAAAATAATTAACAATTTACCTGTAAAATAAATATAAACCCTAACATAGCTATAATGTAATTATTAATTACATTGTAGCTATCTTAGGGTTTATTTTATAGGTAAGTATTTTGATTTAAATAGGAATATTTTAATTAATAATATTAATATTAGATTTATGTTAATAAGAGTTTAGTTAGGATGTTAGAGTTAGATAGGGTTATTATACTTAATATATATATAATATAATAACGATATTAACTATATTAACCCTAATATAATTAGGGTTAATATAGTTAATATATATAATATAATAACTATATTAACTATATTAACCCTAATATAATTAGGGTTAATATAGTTAATATAGCTGGCGGCGGTGTAGGGGGATTAGATTAGGGGTTAATACATTTATTATAGGTGGCCGCAGTGTAGGGGGATGTAGATTGTAGGCAAAAGAGCAGTTTACTTTGTGACAAAGCCCCGCCAAAAGCCCTTTTAAGGGCTGGCAAAAGAGCTGTTACTTTGGGGCATGCCCCGCAAAAAGCCCTTTTAAGGGCTGGCAAAAGAGCTGTTACTTTGGGGCAATGCCACGCAAAAAACCCTTTTCAGGGCTATTTGTAGGGTTAGACTTAGGTTTAGTAGTAGGGATAGTTTATTATTTTAGGGGTTAAATAATTTAATATAGATGGCGGCGGGGTAGGGGGATTAGATTAGGGGTTAATAATTTTAAAATAGCGGCGGGGTAGGGGCTCACTTTAGGGGGTAGGTAAGGTAGATGGCGGCGGTGTTAGGGGCTCACTTTAGGGGGTTATAGATTTAATATAGCCGGCGGCGGTTTAGGGGTTAATAACTTTATTAGGTAGCGGCGGTTTAGGGGTTAATACATATTTTATTGTTAGGCTAGTGAGGGGGGATAGCGGATAGAGGGTAAGACGTGTCGGGCTATGTTAGGGAGGCGTGTTAGACGTGTCGGGCTATGTTAGGGAGGCGTGTTAGACAGTGCGGGTGATTTAGACTTTAGTCAGGTTTTGTAGGCGCCGGCAGTTTCTAACGTACCGCAAGTCACTGGCGACGCCAGAAATTTGTACTTGCGCAGATTTCTGGACATCGCTGGTTTGTCAGACTTACGGCACATTAGCATCTGACGGCGACATATATGGGATAGCTTGAGTTGCGAGCTGAAACTGCGGGCGACGCGGGTTCCCTCGCTTGCGCCGCAAACTACGATCTATATCGGATCGCACCCTAGCTCAGCACAGTATTCAACAAATACTGTATCTGTAAAATAGTGACAATTACTGTAGTAAAATTTGCCAGACTATAACACTGAGATACAGATTGCACTGTAATGCTGTAAACAAAGTGAACTGCGCATAACAAAATGGTGCCAGTCACTTTTCTCGCAATTTTACGAAGATTACAGCACTGATTCAAATATTTGGAAGTTGAACTTCAGCTCCACAAAGCGCTGTATTAGTGAAGCGCTGTAAAGTGAAGCGCTGTAAAGTGAGGTATACCTGTACATCCTGTGGCGTTCTTTTCTAAATAATTCAATCCTGCCGAGTTAAACTATGATGTGGGCAATAAGGAACTATTGGCTATAAAATTAGCTTTGGATGAGTGAAGGCATTGGTTGGATGGTACTAGTCAACCTTTTTTCATTCTGACAGACCACAAGAATCTCCTATACCTTCATACATCTAAACGCCTCAATCCTCGTCAGGCTCGGTGGGCCTTGTTCTTCTCCAGGTTTAATTTCGTACTTTCCTATGTTCCTGGTTCCAAAAATTCCAAGGCAGATGCGTTATCCAGGCAATTTCAATCTTCTGAGTCTTCTCCATTGGAATCTGAACCTATTCTACATTCAGTCAGAGTTTTGGCTCAAGTATCCTCTTTTCCAGTACAGGCTTTACGTTCTGCTCAAGACCGGGTACCATCTTCTTACAAACTACCCTCTGGAATCCTGTATGTACCCAGAGGATTACGTCTTAAGCTTTTACGTTGGGCTCACGACAACATATCAGCAGGTCATCTTGGAGTAACCAATACTTTGTGGAAACTGAAGCAGCATGTTTGGTGGTCCACCATGAGGAGGGATGTTAAGGATTACATTGCTGCTTGTAGCTCTTGTGCTTCGAAACAAACAATCTTCTCATCGACCGTTTGGTTTGTTACACCCTCTAACTGTTCCTCATTACTCTTGGTCCCACTTATCCATGGACTTTGTTATGGATCTTCCTGTTTCTGCTGGAAATACGACCACTTGGGTAGTGGTGGATCGATTCACCAAGTCTGCTCACTTCATACCTCTTCCAGGTTTACCTTCGGCTCGAAGACTTTCTGAACTTTTTGTTCTGCATATATCTCGATTACATGGATTTCCCTCTGACATAGTCTCTGATCGTGGAGTTCAATTTGTTTCCAAATTTTGGAGATCTTTTTGTAAGCACTTCGGAATCAACATATCTCTTTCTACTGCACATCATCCTCAATCCAACGGACAGACTGAGCGTGTAAATCAATCCTTGAAATCTTTCCTTAGACATTATGTAAACCATCACCACTCCAACTGGTCTCAGTTATTGCCTTTAGCGGAATTAGCTCACAACTCACGCTACAATTCCTCCTTACAGACCTCACCCTTCAAGGCGGCTTATGGTTTTGAACCTAGAACTTTCCCTATGATTACCAGTTCTACTGATGTTCCTGGAGCAGATCGCATTGTGAAAAATCTCAGTAACCATTGGCAACTTATTTGTCAAAATCTACTCTCTTCTTCCTTAAGACACAAGAAATATGCTGATCGCAGAAGGTGTAAGGCTCCTTTACTTCGTACTGGAGACAGGGTATTTTTATCCACTAGATTCATACGTCTAAAACAACCTTGTACAAAGTTGGGTCCTAAGTACATAGGACCTTTTCGAATTGTTACCAAAGGTTGTTCTTCAGCATACCGCCTGGCCTTACCCAAGACCCTCAAGATCCATCCTGTGTTTCATGTATCCCTACTCAAGCCAGTCATCTACAACCGGTACTCCATCAAGAGTAAACCACCTCCTCCACTTTCCGTAGAGGGTACTTCTGAGTTTGAGGTCAGTCATATTCTGGATTCCAAGCTACGGGGCAATTGGTTGTACTACCTGGTCCATTGGAAGGGTTACCCTATCACTGAACAATCTTGGGAACCAGCCTCTTATGTTCATGCTCCTGCTCTTGTCAAGTCTTTTCACATGAAATATCCTACCAGGCCTGGTCGGGTCCCCCGGAGGGGTCTTTGAGGAGGTGGCACTGTCACGCTCGGCCGCCGGGAAGCTCCGGTGGTCCTCCTTGCATGCTCTATTGAGAGGCCGTCCACTCAGCTGAGCCGTCCCTTCCTGCTGATGTCAGGACTTTGCTTCTTATTCCGGGCTTCCTGTTCCTTCGGTGCCCGTTTGTTTGTTTTACTTTGTGGCTCCTGTGTGTACCCTGTTTTCTCCTTAACCCTCAAACTGCCTGATAACCTGTTGCCAAACTCTGCAAGTACTGACTAGGCTGGGTTAACCCTCAAACTGCCTGATAAACTGTTGCCAAACTCTGCAAGTACTGACTACGCTGTGTTAATCCTCAAACTGCCTGATAACATGTTGCCAAACTCTGCAAGTACTGACTACGCTGTGTTAACCCTCAAACTGCCTGATAACCTGTTGCCAAACTCTGCAAATACTGATTACACTGTGTTAACCCTCAAACTGCCTGATAACCTGTTGCCAAACTCTGCAAGTACTGATTACACTGTGTTAACCCTCAAACTGCCTGATAACCTGTTGCCAAACTCTGCAAGTACTGATTACCCTGTGTTAACCCTCAAACTGCCTGATAACCTGTTGCCAAACTCTGCAAGTACTGATTACACTGTGATAACCCTCAAACTGCCTGATAACCTGTTACCAAATTCTGCATTACTGACTTTGCTGTGTTTAACCCTCAGACTGCCAGATAACAAGTTGCCAAACTCTGCATTATTGACCACGCTGGTGACTAACCCTCAAACTGTCTGGTTTCCTGTTGCTAGACTTTGCATTACTGACTACGCTGTGCTTATCCCTCTAATTGCCTGATTTCAAGTTACCAACTCCTGCATTATTAACTGTTTATTGTTAACCTCCTTCTGTCTGAGAATAAGTTGTCTTTCCCTGCAACTCTGGTATTGTGGAGGACTATTCCTGTACTGCTTGAATACAGTTCCCTATTCAGAAGTCTATCCGGCTGATATCAAGAACTCCATTTCTCTTCCTAGAGGACTCAGACCAACACTGCTCCATATCGTGAGTACCTTGTTTTATAGAAGTTGTCGTAGGGTCACGTCCTAGATTAAACTCAGAGTGCAAGGGTGTTGTTTAAAGTTTGCCCTAGCATTTGGGTCTTCTTCTGGACATTACCTAATCTGACAGAAACTAACGCCAAAAAAGTTGTGTTATTTCATTCTTCATAGCGCTGCCATTACGAGTTACTGAAAGCCTCCTTGTGTATGCAATATGGTGGTGTTAAGCCCCATATCGCACAAAAGTCAAGGGCTGCTTTGATGTGCTCATGCACGCTTTTCCCTATAGACATCAATGGGGAGAGAGAGTGTTAGAAAAAAACTAACACCTGCGATCGCAGAATGGAGATCGCCGTAACGCAACCCAATTGATGTCTATGGGGGAAAAAAAGTTTAAACCTAAGTTTAAACCTAACACCCTAACATAAACCCCTAGTCTAAACACCCCTAGTCCGCCGCCCCCGACACCTAAATTAAGTTATTAACCCCTAATCTGTGGCTCCCAACATCGCCAACACTAATAAAAGTTATTAACCCCTAATCCGCCGCTCCCCGACATCGCCGCCACTATAATAAAGTTATCAACCCCTATTCCGTCTCTCCCTGACATCGCCGCCACTATAATAAAGCTATTAACCCCTAATCCACCGCTCCCCGACATCGCCACCACTATCATAAAGCTATTAACCCCTAAACCTCCGCCCCCCACATTGCCGCTACTAAATAAACCTATTAACCCCTAAACCGCCAGCCCAACCACATCGCAAAACACTAAATTAAACTATGAACCCCTAAACCTAACACCCCCTAACTTTAAGTTAAAATTACAATATAACTATCTTAAAATAAATAAAAACTTACCTGTGAAATAAAAAAAACTAAGTTTAAACTAAAAATATAAATATAATATAATATAATATAAATTAACCTAACATAACTATTCTAATAAAATTAAAAAACTACCAATTAAAAAATCTAAATTACAAATTTTAAAAAAACAACACTACGAAGAAAATTAAAAAATATAAAATTACAAAAAATAATAAACACTAAATTACGAAAAATAAAAAACACTAAGGTTACAAAAAATAATAAACGAAATTATCAAAAATTAAAACAATTACACCTAATCTAATAGCCCTATAAAAATAGAAAAGCTTCCCCAAAATAAAAACACCTCCTAGCCTACAATAAACTACCAATAGCCATTAAAAGGGCCTTTTGTAGGGCTTTGCCTTAAGTTAAACAGCTCTTTTACCTGGAAAAAAAAATGCAAAGTCCCCCCAACAGTAAAACCCACCACCCAACCTATTCCCCCCAAAAAACAAAAAACAATAACTATAAAAAAAAAAACCTAAGCTACCCATTGCCCCTAAAGGGGAATTTGTATGGGCATTCAGCTCTTTTAAAAAAGTCCTAATCTAAAAAAAAAACCGACTTCACGGTTCCTGAAGTCGGGACATCCATCTCCATCCAGGCGGCGAGAAGTCTTTATCAAGACGGTGATATCTTCATCCATCCCGGGGGCGTCTTCTATCTTCATCCCGGCTGCGCGGAGCGGAGCCATCCTGGAAGCCGAAGACATCCTGTGTGGATCGTCCTCTTTATACGGTCACCGTGATTTCAATAGCTCTCATCCTATTGGCTGTTTTGAACAGTCAATAGGATTTCAGAAGCTGTCATCCTATTGGCAAATTTGAATTTGAAGAATCAAATCAGCCAATAGGAATGCAAGGTACGTCATTTTAAATTCGGTTACCTTGCATTGAACTTCAGTATACGGCGGTGACCATATGAAGAGGACGCTCCGCGCAGGATGTCTTCGGATTCCAGGATTGCTCCGTTCCCTGCCGCCAAGATCAAGATAGAAGACACCCCGGGATGGATGAAGATATCGCCGCCTTGATGGAGACTTCTCATCGCCTGGATGCAGATGGATGTCAGGACTTCAGGAACCATGAGTACATATACTGGGGTTAGTGTTAGGGGTTTTTTTTTACAGTTTTTTGGGTGTTTGTTTTTTCTAGATTAGGCCTTTGGGCTTTTTTAAAAGAGCTGAATGCCCTTTTAAATGCAATGAAAAAGAGCTGAATGCCCTTTTAAGGGTAATGCCCATATAAATGCTCTATTAGGGGCAATGGGTAGCTTAGTTTTTTTTTAGAGTTAGCTTTTTTTATTTTGGGGGATTGGGTGATGGATTTTATTGTTGGGGGGACTTTGTATTTTTTTCTAGGTAAAAGAGCTGTTTAACTTAGGGCAATGCCCTACAAAAGGCCCTTTTAAGGGCTATTGGTAGTTTATTGTAGGCTAGGGGGTGTTTTTATTTTGGGGGGTGCTTTTTATTTTTATAGGGCTATTAGATTAGGTGTAATTGTTTATTTTTGATAATTTTGTTTATTATTTTTTGTAACCTTAGTGTTTTTTATTTTTCGCAATTAAAAGGACAGTCTACACCAGAATTGATATTGTTTTAAAAGATAGATAATCCCTTTTTTACCCATTCCCTAGTTTTGCATAACCAACACAGTTATATTTATATATATATTTTTACCTCTGTGATTATCTTGTATCTAAGCCTCTGCAGACTGCCCCTTTATTTCAGTTCTTTGACAGACTTGCAGTTTAGCCAATCAGTGATGGCTCCCAGGTAACTTCACGTGCACGAGCACAGTGTTATCTATATGAAAAACATGAACTAACAACCTCTAGTGGTGAAAAACCTGTTAAAATGCATTCTTAAGAGGCGGCCTTTAAGGTCTAAGAAATTAGCATATGAACCTCCTAGGTTAAGCTTTTAACTAAGAATACCAAGAGAACTAAGAAAAATTGGTGATAAAAGTAAATTGGAAAATTGTTTAAAATTACATGCCCTATCTGAATCATGAAAGTTTTTTTTGGACTAGACTGTCCCTTTAAGTGTTTATTATTTTTTGTAATTTTAGATTTTTTATTTTTTTCGTAGTGTTCGTTTTTTTAAAAATGTATCATTTAGATTTTTTAATTGGTAGTATTATTTTATTTTATTAGAATAGTAATGTTAGGTTAATTTACAGTATAGTTTAATTTTAGGTTTATTTTTATTTCACAGGTAAGTTTTTATTTATTTTAAGATAGTTATATTGTAATTTAAAGTTAGGGCGTGTTAGGTTTAGGGGTTAATAGTTTAATTTAGCGTTTTGCAATAAGGGGGGCCGGCGGTTTAGGGGTTAATAGGTTTATTTAGTGGCGGCGATGTGGGAGGCCTGCGGTTTAGGGGTTAATAAGTTTATTTAGTGGCGGCAATGTGGGAGGCCAGCGGGTAAGGGGTTAATAGGTTTATTAAGTGACTGCAATGTCAGGGAGCGGCGGATTAGGGGTTAATACATTTTAAATAGTGTTTGCGATGCGGGTTAGTGTACTTTGTAACACTTTAGTTATGAGTTTTGTGAAACATTTTTGTTGCGCAAAACTCATAACTACTGCTCTCAGATGGCGGCATGGATCATGTCGGTATAGACTGTAACGCAAGCATTCTAGCCGGACCGCACAACCTGTAATACCGGCGCTATGAAAATCCCATGCAAAAACGTAATTTTTTGTGTGTGCGGAATGGACGTTGCGTTACAGGCTAAAATGCTTGCGGTATAGCTATACCGACACGACTCGTTGACTATGTGTTACTGGCCATTACGCTGGAATTGCCATTTTTTAAGCGTTAAAAGCCGTAACAAAAAATTTGTAATCTACCTGTATATTTCTTAGAAAAAACAGAATTCTGGAGATTATTAGTATGTTGGCATGGCAATTCTTCTGCACACCAGAGAATCTTGATACATTGTTACAACTTAGAAATAAAACAATTAACAAAGCCCTGTATAAAAGTTCACAAAATAGAAACCATCTTAAGAGCCTGTCAGAATACATCACGTACTATAAGCATCATACTCTTCTTAGACCAGTAATGCGTGATGATTGAATATCTGACAGGTATGTTAAGGGAACATGACCGGTATACCAGGAACAGTTACAAATAAAAAACAGTTTGGTACAACATAATACTATACAGAAACCATTCCATTTAACATAGTATTAAATTGTGTATTAAAGCTAAATTAATTTTCCTTAGAATTTCAAATACGGTATATTGTTTCATTGTTACAACTCACATTACAAACCGCTAAGAAAACAGATAAAATTAATAGACCAGCCTGTGCTGTACATTCTTGCATGTATAAAATCTGTACTACAAAGCTTGAAATACTGCTAGGGAGAGACAGTAACAATACATTCTACAGAGGGGTGAAGCATATGAATTAAAGCAATGTGTGAAACACTATAAAACAGTGGCTTTACAGTTCTGGGAACAACATCAACAAACTTCCCTGTCCTTTACCTCATGAGAAGAAGTTTGCCTCCTGTATTTGCCTGTATGCCAAAGCTTATTTGCTCTGCACAGTTTTCTCCTTGTTCTTCTGTGACATACTGCTCCAGATTTCTTTTTGATCACTTGCACCAGGAAGAGGGATGAGTAATGCAATTTGAAGCAAGTGAACTGACAAGCTAACCATGAGGAGAAAAAAAGCATAAAAGCAAGAGAAGAAAGGAGGGGCTGTGTGCAGGGCAAAAAACCATGTGGGTTTTCAAATGACATCCATGCTGAATGTGTAACCGTGACTTTCCATGCCGTCAACCAATGGGAGGTTAGGAGCCTTTTATTTTATTAAGGATTATTTTGCTTAGGAGTCCTAATGGAGACTGAATGTGAGAAGTTAGAAATCTCTTACAGGAGCAGACTGAGCATGTGTAAAGTGGTATCAGGAAGGACAGATTTCCAAAAATGACCTTAGATCTTGACAGTATTTTCACTGTTTTTTTTTTTTTTTAATTATTTCAGACTAACCCCCTGCCTCACTGCCTCCTGGAAAAAAACTCCTGAACCCCCTGTCCCCCCCCCCCCCCCCCCCCCGCCGCCAAAAAACAAACTCAAAATTACTAGTAACCTTAGAGTCCCACATCACATTGGCATTTTATTTATTATTATTTATTTTATTTTTTGCCCAAAAATCTAGTGTGGTGCTGCCACTACAGCCCCTATGGAGGAGTCTCCTCTGTCAAACACACACACACGTAAAACCCCAAGCAACACACAGCAGTTCATTGGTGGTGCAACTGCCTCAGCTTGCAACCCCAAAGCAGAACCTCTTTTATAGACGTCAAACATGTAGTTATTTAGATTCAGTAATGCAAAAACATTGTGCTCTAATAAATAAGATCATGTAATATTTGCATTAGAATGTCCCTTTAAGATATCATCAAGACAGATTTCTTTAAAGGGACACTCAGGTTAAATTAAATTTTCATGATTCAGATACAGCATGTAATTTTAAACAACTTTCCAATTTACTTCCATTAAAAAAAAAAGTGCACAGTCTTTTATATTTACAATTTTTGAGTCATCAGATCCTACTGAGCATGTGCAAGAATTCACAGACTATACGTATATGCATTTGTGATTGGCTGATTGCTATCACATGGTACAAGGGGAGTGGAAATAGACATAACTTTGAAATTTGTTATTAACCCCTTAATGACCGCAGCACTTTTCCATTTTCTGTCCGTTTGGGACTAAGGCTATTTTTACATTTTTGCGGTGTTTGTGTTTAGCTGTAATTCTCCTCTTACTCATTTACTGTACCCACACATATTATATACCGTTTTTTTCGCCATTAAATGGACTTTCTAAAGATACCATTATTTTCATCATATCTTATAATTTACTATAAAAAAAATTATAAAATATGAGGAAAAATTGAAAAAAAATACACTTTTTCTAACTTTGACCCCCAAAATCTGTTACACATCTACAACCACCAAAAAACACCCATGCTAAATAGTTTCTAAATTTTGTCCTGAGTTTAGAAATACCCAATGTTTACATGTTCTTTGCTTTTTTTGCAAGTTATAGGGCCATAAATACAAATAGCACTTTGCTATTTCCAAACCATTTTTTTTTCAAAATTAGCGCTAGTTACATTAGAACACTAATATCTTTCAGGAATCTCTGAATATCCATTGACATGTACATATTTTTTTTTAGTAGACATCCCAAAGTATTGATCTAGGCCAATTTTGGTATATTTCATGCCACCATTTCACCGCCAAATGCGATCAAATAAAAAAAATTGTTCACTTTTTCACAAATTTTTTCACAAACTTTAGGATTCTCACTGAAATTATTTACAAACAGCTTATGCAATTATGGCACAAATGGTTGTAAATTCTTCTCTGGGATCCCCTTTGTTCAGAAATAGCAGACTTATATGGCTTTGGTGTTGCTTTTTGGTAATTAGAATGCCACTAAATGCCACTGCGCACCACACGTGTATTATGCCCAGCAGTGAAGGGGTTAATTAGGGAGCATGTAGGGAGCTTTTTGGGGTAATTTTAGCTTTAGTGTAGTGTAGAACAACCCCAAGTATTGATCTAGGCCCATTTTGGTATATTTCATGCCACCATTTCACCGCCAAATGCGATCAAATTAAAAAAAACGTTAAATTTTTCACAATTTTAGGTTTCTCACTGAAATCATTTACAAACAGCTTGTGCAATTATGGCACAAATGGTTGTAAATGCTTCTCTGGGATCCCCTTTGTTCAGAAATAGCAGACATATATGGCTTTGGCGTTGCTTTTTGGTATTTAGAAGGCCGCTAAATGCCGCTGCGCATCACACGTGTATTATGGCGAGCAGTGAAGGGGTTAATTAGGTAGCTTGTAGGGAGCTTGCAGGGTTAATATCACATTTAGTGTAGAGCTCAGCCTCCCACCTGAAACATCAGACCCCCTGATCCCTCCCAAACAGCTCTCTTCCCTCCCCCACCCCACAATTGTCCCCGCCATCTTAAGTACTGGCAGAAAGTCTGCCAGTACTAAAATAAAAGCTATATTTGTTGTTTTTTTGTGTTTTTAAAAAGCATATTTACATATGCTGCTGTGTACTATCCCCCCCTTAGCCCCCAACCTCACTGATCCCCCCCAAACAGCTCTATAACCCTCCCAATCTAACTTAATATGCGCCATCTTGGGTACTGGCAGCTGTCTGCCAGTACCCAGTTTAGAAGAAAATATGGGTTTTTTTTATTTTTATTAAAATTTTCTGTAGTGTAGCTTCCCCCCACACAAAACCAACCCCCCACCCCTCCACGATCTATTTTTGTGCTTTTGCACAAACAAGATTTGGCCCTTTTTCATAGCAATATTTTCCGTAGTGTAGCGGTTCCCACCCGCTCCCGCCCCGTGCACGCGCCCACCCGCCAACCTCCGTGCACGTGCGCGCTCCCGCGCGCCCCCTAACGGCCCCGCCTCCGATCCCGCCCCCCTTGATGGCAGAAGATGGTGGGTGGGAGCCGCCCACCCGCCTCCCAAGTCGGCTCCCACCCACCAACGATACCGGCCATCGATGTCCGGTGCAGGGAGGGCCACAAAGTGGCTCTCTCTGCATCGGATGGCCATGTAAAGTTATTGCAGGATGCCTCCATATCGAGGCATCACTTCAATAACCGGAAAGCAGCTGGAAGCGAGCAGGATTGCTTCCAGCTGCTTTCCACACCGAGGACGTGCAGGGTACGTCCTCAGGCATTAACTGCCTTTTTTTTGAGGACGTACCCTGCACGTCCTCGGTCATTAAGGGGTTAAAAAATCTACTACTCATTTGAAGTTCAGACTAAGCGCTATTGCATTGTCTTGTTATCTTGCATTTGTTGATTATGCAAATCTAATGTAAATCTAAAGCTCACAAGAAGATCCAGCCTGGTAAAGCTTCTGGTAATTTGGAGGCTGCCACAAAGTTCAGAAGAGTGAGAGGCTGTCCTTTCTTAAAGGGACAGTCTATACCAGAATTGTTATTGTTTTAATAGATAATAGATACTGTACCCACACATATTGTATACCGTTTTTCTCGCCATTAAATTGACTTTCTAAAGATACCATTATTTTCATCATATCTTATCATTTACTATAAAAATAATTATAAAATATGATAAATAAATGGAAAAAAAACACACTTTTTCTAAATTTGACCCCCAAAATCTGTTGCACATCTACAACCACCAAAAAACACCCATGCTAAATAGTTTCTAAATTTTGTCCTGAGTTTAGAAATACCCAATTACAAGCAAAGATTAAAAGCAAAAATGGACGCATCTGGCCAAATGGGACAAGCCCAGGTACCTCGTCAAGGTCCTTTCCAATACCTGGGACCCTAAGACAGCCACACAATGCAAGCAACCTTTCCATTTTTGCTTTTAATCTTAGCTGAGAGCTTGTAAGTGAGTGCTGGGTTTTCTCTGTGTGTTGTATTAATTTGTTTTGTAATTTCCCTATGGTTCTTGCACCAAAACCTGTCTGGGGTTAACTGCCTGTGACTCTGGGGACAGCACAGCTTCCTGTGAGTGCCAGTGGCACCCAGGGCTGAGCATGTTGCAGGGTCATGGGATGTGTACCCGGTCCGGTATGAGAGTGCAGTTCCCTTACGTGTTTTAGAAATACCAAATGTTTACATGTTCTTTGCTTTTTTTGCAAGTTATAGGGCCATAAATACAAGTAGCACTTTGCTATTTCCAAACCATTTATTTTTTTCAAAATTAGCGATAGTTACATTGGAACACTGATATCTGTCAGGAATCCCTGAATAACCCTTTGCATGTATATATTTTTTAAAAGAAGACAACCTAAGATATTTAACTTGGGGTATTTTGACTCTTTTCATGCAACCATTTTACCACCAATCTATGCTAAAGTTTTGAAAAAAAAAAAAAAAGTGGTGATATTTTGACAAAATAGCAAATTAAGAATACATTTACTGAAAACGTTAAGGGTTACTGCCAAATAACACCCCAATGTGTGTTCAGCAACATCTCCTTAGTACAGTGATACCACCCATGTATAGATGTGTTGGGTTCCCTGGGGGCTAAAAGGCCGTATTTTTAGGGGGCGCAATCCAGTTTTCCAACTTGGAATTTTCACATCTGTCATCATGCACCCATATCCTATTTGGGACATTTCTGAAGCTGGCCAAGGTAATTTACCCCCATCAAACCGTATATTTTTGAAAAGTAGATACCCTAGGGTATTTGAAATGCTGGTATTTTAACACTTTCCATGCACTAATTCAACCACCAGTCTTTGTCAAACTTTTGGGTAGTAATTTTTTGTTATTTTTCACACACATTGTACTTTAGGCATGGATTCTCAGTTCCTGTTATGTGTTACTGACAAAAAACACCGTAATATGTGTTTAACAACATCTCCTGAGTACAGTGATACCACCTATGTATAGGTGTGTCTGGTTCTCTGGGGCTAAATGGCCTTATTTTTAGGGGGCGCATTCCAGTTTTCCAACATGGAATTTTCACATCTGTCATCATGCACCCATGTCCTAATTGGGACATTTCTGAAGCTGGCCAATGTAATTTACCCCATCAAACCATATATTTTTAAAAAGAAGACAACCTAGGCTATTTGAAAAGCTGGTATTTTAACACTTTCCATGCACTTATTAAACCACTAGTCTTTGTCAAACTATTGGGTAGTCCTTTTTTGTGTTATTTTTCACACACTTTTTTTAGGCATGGATTTTCAGTTCCTGTTATGTGTTACTGCCAAAGAACACCCCAATATTTGTTCAGCATGATCTCCTGGGTACAGTGATACCACCTATGCATAGGTTTCTTGGGTTGTTTGGGGTTTGCAATGCCAAACTTCTGACATGTGTTTGTGATTTTTTTTCAAATTAAACATATCTTATTTGACTATCTTCTTTTGGGGGGCCTTTTTACATAACCCAATTTATTTGCTTGCCATGAACGTGCATATACTACAGAAGTTGAGACCCCAAGGTATTGTATATGGGGTGTTTTGATGCCTTTGATGCAACTGTTTTAGCCAAAACAAAATTGGAGAAAGTGTGTGGTGGTATTTTTGTATTTTTACACACACATTGCTTTTGGCTATGATTAAGGATAGCCTGCTGTAAGTTATTACAAGAAAACACTCCAGTTTTTTTTTTGCAAGACCAACTGAGTACACCTATGCCCCCTATGCATAGGTGTGCCAGGATTTTGGGAAGGTGAGTATTTCTTCTGATAGGCCTATCTTTAGTTTGGGGCCTATCACATACTCCAGTGTTATTTATTGCCATGAAAGTGTATATATTTGAAATGTTGACACCACAAGGTATTGTGTATGGTGTGCTTTGCTGCCTTTGATGCAACCATTTTAAGCCAAAAAAAATGGAGAAAGTGTATGGTGGTAATTATTCAATTTTCATTTTTACACAAACATTGCTTTTTGACTATGATCTTGGAGTGCCTGTTGTAAGTTATTGCAAAAAAACACTCCAGGTTGTTTTCTGCAAGACCTCCTGAGTACACCTATGCCCCCCATGCATAGGTTTGCCAGAATTTTGGGAAGGTTCTGATACAATTTTATGATTTGTAATTTTAGTTAAAAGTGAGAGTATTTCTTCTGATAGGCCTATCTTTAGTTTGGGGCCTATCACATACCCCAGTTTTATTTATTGCCATGAAAGTGTATATATTTGAAATGTTGACAACCCAAGGTGTTGTATATGGTGTGTATGGAGAGAAATACGCTCTCCATATTCAGCATTGCACCAGCAGCTCTTGTGAGCTGCTGGTGCAACGCCGCCCCCTGCAGATTCGCAACCAATCGGCCGCCAGCAGGAGGTGTCATTCAACCCGATCGTAGATCGATAGACATATATATACATACACAAACATACATACATACACACATATGCATACACATATATACACGCATTATACATACATACATACACATTATACACCCACATACAAAGTTACACACACACATACACACACAGAAACATACATTCACACACAAACACATATACACACATACATACACACAGAAACATACATACACACACAAACACATATACATATATACATAAATACACACATACATACACACACAAATACATACACACACAAATACATACACACACATACATATATACATAAATACACACATTCATACACACACAAATACATATACACACAAATACATATACATATATACATAAATACACATATTCATACACACACAAATACATACACACACAAATACATACACACACATACATATATACATAAATACACACATTCATACACACACAAATACATATACACACAAACACATATACACACATACATATATACATAAATACACATATTCATACACACACAAATACATATACATATATACATAAATACACACATACATACACACACAAATACATACACACACATACATATATACATAAATACACACATTCATACACACACAAATACATATACACACAAACACATATACACACATACATATATACATAAATACACATATTCATACACACACAAATACATATACACACAAATACATATACATATATACATAAATACACATATTCATACACACACAAATACATACACACACATACATATATACATAAATACACACATTCATACATACACAAATACATATACACACATACATATATACATAAATACACACATTCATACACACACAAATACATATACACACAAATACATATACATATATACATAAATACACATATTCATACACACACAAATACATACACACACAAATACATACACACACATACATATATACATAAATACACACATTCATACACACACAAATACATATACACACAAACACATATACACACATACATATATACATAAATACACATATTCATACACACACAAATACATATACACACAAATACATACACACACAAATACATACACACACATACATATATACATAAATACACACATTCATACACACACAAATACATATACACACAAACATATATACATAAATACACACATTCATACACACACAAATACATATACACACAAATACATATACACACAAACACATATACATATATACATAAATACACATATTCATACACACACAAATACATACACACACAAACACATATACACACATACATATATACATAAATACACACATACATACACACGAATTATACATACATACACACACAAAGATGACAACAAAACAAAATAATAAAAAAAATTCCCATATATATATTCCCATATATATATATATATATCAGTGCTCAAAAGTGGAAATTTAATAGAGGTGAGTGAAAGTTAGTGAGTGAATGTTGGGCTACCTGCTACAAATATTATCTACAGGGATATTATATATCCATGAAAGGGCAAGGAAATTTTATTCTTCTAGGGCTATAGGGACTGTTACTTCTGAGAGGATAAACGGAGGCAGAGAGAAAAATAAATTGTTAATAAAACGTGTAAAGAGAAGTTATGGCCTGAGAGAGAAGCAAGAGGGTAAAACAAGAGATTGAAGAGAGGAGGGAGTGGATAAAGATGAGAGATGATGATTATAATAAAAAAAATGTCCAGGTCTGCTATGCTTCACATTAAAGTCAGAACTCTCTGCATTCTCTCAGTTCAACAACTTATTTTTTTTTATCCAGCTGTTGTCTTCCTCAGAACCCTAGTTTATGTTGATAACTACTATACATTATTTTTTGTTAATTTATTACTGTATGTAGCATTATTTAGTTTATGGTATAAAATAAAAACAATCTTTGAAAATTACTGCACAATAATGTGTTTCACAATGGAAAATCATATGCAAAGAGGGGGTGGAGTAGTGGGTGTGGGCGGGTAATGGGTGGGATCAGAAATAGTGAGTAACATTTTGGGCTGGCTAGTAGCTTAGGACTTGAAGTTTTGAGCCCTGTAATATATATATATATATATATATATATCAAAATAACAAGAGTATTGCATTGAGCAATGATACTGTTTTATTGGACTAACTATACATTTATAAGATGACAAGCTTTCGGAAAAATGTCTTCCTTTTTCGAGTCTGAAGCAATACTGACCAATTTAGTGGAATTTACAGATTATATCTTAAAACATAGGATGGCTAAAAAGACAGAAAGTGTTACAAAGGTCTGAATGCAGGGGGAGGAGGGAGTGTCGTAAAAATCAAGAGGGGGGTTTAGGAGACAGAGGCAGACAGTGTCAGCAAAGGATAACCAACAGGGGAAATATATGGTTATACACAAAGCATATACTGACATAAAGTTAGATATAAACATAGAATCAATATCTATAAAATGTGAAATTAGGTATACAGGGGAATATAAGATAGTCAAAAAAGGAGAAAGGAAAAAAAAAAAAGGGGGAATAATAATAATAATGACAAACGTGTGGGCATAGGCTTACCTCCATACCTATGCATAGAGAGTGTGGAATATACAATGTAATTGACTACAGTATATGATAGTACATTACAAAAATTTTTGATAATGGGTTAAGAAACCAGAGTCCACATAAAGTCCAGAATTTAACAAGTTGAAGGGCATTATCATTTTAATTTCAAAGGTTTTTCTTCCCATGGTGTTTTTGAAGTTGCCTCTGAGAATCTTGATTTAGAGGTTTTGGATGGAGTGGTCAGGTTGGGTGAAATGGTGAAAAACAGGGGTACAGTATTTTGTTTCACAGTGGTTTTTGATTGAGTGTCTGTGTAAGTTCATCTGAACGTGCAGTTTTTGGCTTGTTTCTCTAATATAACATCCCACTTCACATGCAGTGCAATATATCATGTATCAATGTATCATGTATACCACATTTGCAGATATACATGAATATGCCCCTTTAATGTTATAGGATTTACTCTTGTTATTAGCTGTGCTGCTTTCACAAATGTGTTGACATAGTTTGCAGAGAGCTTTGTTGCAGCGCTTGGGTCCATTCTGAGTGTTCTTTTTATCAAGGGGTAGCTTTTTGTGGACCAGTTTCTGTTTTAGGTTGGGTGGTTGTCTAAGTGCCAGGATAGTTTTTTTTTTTTTAAAGATTGTTTTGAGTGTGGGATCTTCTAAGAGTAGTGGCTGTAAGTCTTTTATGATTTTTTGTATTATTTCTACAGCAGGGTTATATTTGACTACTAGTGGGATACGCAATATGTTTTTCTTCTCCCTGTATTGTAGCAAGTTTTCACTTGGGGTATTGAGGGCAGAGTTAATTTGTTTGTTTATAACCCTTGTTTTGTAACCTTTTTCTCTGAATGATTGGGACAGTGTGATGAGGTGTTTGTCACGGTCCTTGGTGTCTGAGCAAATTCTGTGATATCTGGTGGCCTGATGGTAGATTATGGATTTTTTTTAATTTAACTGGGGTGGGAGCTGGAGCTGTGGAGGTAGCTGCATCTATCTGTTGGTTTCCTGTATACAGATGAGTGCAATTTGCCATTTGTGATGGCTATTGTATCCAGGAAACTTACAAAGTCTCTAGAAAATTCCATTTTAAGCTTGATTGATGCATGAAATAGATTAAATGATGTATGAAAATGTTCTAGGTTATTTTCTCCTTCTGTCCATATGATGAAAATATCATCTATGTAGCGAAAGTATTTGAAGTGTTTGTGAGGGTGAGTAGCTAGGAATCTCTGTTCTAAGTCAGCCATGAAGAGATTTGCATACTGTGGTGCCATTTTGGTGCCCATGGCTGTTCCCATGGTTTGTAAATAGATGGAGTTATTGAAGATGAAATAATTGTGGGTGAGTATAAATTCTGTAAGTTTACTGTCTGTAGAAGCACTGTATGTCTGGTTAGAGCTGTCTGAGGAAAGAAAGTTTAAGCAGGCATCAATACCATCTTTATGTGAAATATTGATGTACAATGATTCCACATCCATTGTCACAAGTATAGTATCCTCTGTTATTCTGTTATCTGGCTGCTCAGGCACCAAGGACCATGATAAACACCTCATCACACTGTCCCAATCATTCAGAGAAAAAGGTTACAAAATAAGGGATATAAACAAAAACATTAACTCTGTCCTCAATACCCCACGTGAACACTTGCTACAATACAGGAAGAAGAAAAACATACTGCGTATTCCACTAGTAGTCAAATATAACCCTGCTGTAGAAGGAATACTTTATTATAAATTATTTATTATAAAAGACATACAGCCACTACTCTTAGAGGATCCCACACTCAAATTTTTTTTCCAAAACCCCCTATCCTGGCACTCAGACAACCACCCAACCTAAAACAGAAACTGGTCCACAGAAAGCTACCCCTTGATAAAAAGAACACTCAGAATGGAACCAAGCACTGCAACAAAGCTCTCTGCAAACTATGTCAACACATTTGTCAAAGCAGCACAGCTAATCACAAGAGTAAATCCTATAACATTAAAGGGGCATATTCATGTATATCTGCAAATGTGGCAAACATGATACATTGCACTGAATGTGAAGTTGAATGTTATATTGGAGAAACAAGCCAAAAACGGCACCTTCGGATCAAAAACCACTGTGAAACAAAATACTGTACCCTGTTGGTCACCATTTCACCCAACCTGACCACTCCATCCAAAACCTCAAAAACAAGATTCTCAGAGGCAACTTCAAAAACACCATGGAAAGAAAAACCTTTGAAATGAAAATGATAATGCACTTCAACTTGCTAAATTCTGGACTTAATGTGGACTCTGGTTTCTTAAACCATTATCAACTTTTTTTGTAATGTTATTTCATATATTGTAGTCAATTACATTGTATATTCCACACTTTCTATGCATAGGTATGCAGGTAAGCCTATGTCCACACTTTTCATTATTATTATTATTCCCCTTTTTTTTTCTTTCTTTCCTTTCTCCTTTTTTTGACTATCTTATATTCCCCTGTATACCTAATTTCACATCTTTATACATATTGATTCTATGTTGATATATAACTTTATGTCAGTATATGCTTTGTGTATAACCATATATTTCCCCTGTCGGTTATCCTTTACTGACACTGTCTGCCTCTGTCTCCTAAACCCCCCTCCTCCCCCTGCATTCAGACCTCTGTAACACTTTCTGTCTTTTTGGCCATTCTATGTCTTATGATATAATCTGTAAATTCCATCAAATTGGTCAGTATTGCTTCAGACTCGAAAAAGGAAGACATTCTTCCAAAAGCTTGTCATCTTATAAATGTATAGTTAGTCCAATAAAAAAAGTATCATTGTTCAATGCAATACTCTTTTTATTTTAATATCTAAATCTCTGGACTAACACGGCTACTCCAATATATATATATATACAAAATGGTGAAGGCTGTGATTTAGGGTAAGGGGAGGAGCTTGAAAGTGAACTCTGGTCCTAGTTAGAGACAGGAAAATCTACTAGAGAAGCAAATGTCCCAGATTTTTAAAATAAATGTTGTTTTCCCTGTATTTGCTTGTACACAGAGATGACCTAAACAAAGCACAAAGGTACAACACTTTACACCCTCGCTTCTCTGAGAACTTAACCCTATATGCTGTGCACACAGATTAATACACTTTATAGGGTTAAGTTCTTAGAGCAGTGTGTGTAAATGTCACCTGCCAGCATCTCTGTAGCTCCTAATTTATTACTTAGGCAAACACGTGCAGCAGGTTCTAATAAGAGCTGCGGTGGTAAGGGGGCAGCTGTGCTGGCTGACCTCATTGCAGCTGTGTGTACACCATATATATATTATATTAATTTAAAGTAACCCTGTGACTTACACTTACCCCAAATCTTCATATTTGCTGCCAGTGTCTGCTGGTGCCGCTCCTTCCTGCGCTCTGTAGCTCCTCTGTCCTGCACACTGGTGCTGGCTCCTTCCTCTGGAACTGAAGTAGAGGCTAGCATATAGCAGCAGCCAGCATGGGGTATTGGAGTGGTGCTGCGTGTAGAGCAGGCACCTGTGGTGGGTGGGGGTTCCAACTGAGCATGAGGAGGCACGCCGCTTGCATATTATTACTCAAAATAAAAACAAACACCCCAAACAGTAAAACAAATTTTTTAATACATTTTTTTTATCAGTTCACGCTCCATGTTTGCGCCACCCTGCTGGGGCACCTAGCCAGTGCTGGGGCTGGCGGGGACGGGGGCAAATGCAGGGGCAATGAATAACCTAGGGGGGCAATTGCCCCCCCTGTAGCAATGCCTATGATGGTGTGCTTTGATGCCTTTAATGCAACCATTTTAGCCAAAAAATTGGAGAAAGTGCATGGAGGTAATTTTTCACTTTTCATTTTTACACACACATTGCTTTTTGACACTCCAGGTTGTTTTCTGCAAGACCTCCTGAGTACACCTATGCCCCCCATGCATAGTATTGCCAGGATTTTGGGAAGGTTCTGTTTCAATTTTATGACTTGTAATTTTACTTAAAAGTGAGAGTATTTCTTCTGATAGGCCTATCTTTAGTTTGGGGCCTATCCAGGGGCGTATTATGGCCTAGGCCAACAAGGCCGGTGCCTATAGCGGCAGGTTTTGGGGGGGGCAGCACATCTGCCTTATTCTCTCTCTAAAAGCCAGCACACAGTATAGTGAGCAATAAAGTGCAGGCTTTTACAGAGAAGACAAGACACGCTGATTAAGGTTGCTCTTCACAGGCTGTGCTCCTTTAAACTGTTGCTTCATTTAGAGCGTCATCATTTTTGCAGTGGAAGCGTTCTTGGTGAGAAACTTGCCCGGGGATATGCTTACAAGGTGAGGCTGGAGGAGAAAACCTTGTGCCGATATGCTGCCTCCCCTTGCCAGCTGTGGTGCTTATTGCAGGTCTTAGTAACTAACAGACTGGATGCATCTGTGCACTGCTTGGATCAGCTTGTGATGTCTAATCATACACTCTCAGCGCTAATGTATGTTAGATACTAATAGTTAGCTTTCTCTGCATTTATGAACCCACGGAGTAAATAGTAAATGGACACTTAAAAAGTTTCATTACTTGAATGATGGTAATTACTGTTTGTTGTTGCATGTGAAGGGCAGTAATTGTTTCAAAGTGTATTCTTCTTTCCCTCCCTTCCTCTCTCCCTTCTTTCCCTCTCTGCCTTCTTTCCCTCCCTCCCTTCTTTCTCAACTCCATCCCTTCCCTCCCCCTTTTCTCCCCCCCCCACTTTTCTCTTCCCTCTTTCTCTCTCTCTCTCTCCCTCCATTCCTTCTTTCCTTACCCTCCCTTTTCTCCCCTCCCCTTCTTTTCTCTCCCTTAACTCAGGGAGAAAATGGTATGAGATGCATGCAATTTAACCCACCTGTATGCAAGTGTTTTGCTAGCCCATTTTCTTTTGAATTGCTATGAAAATAAAAAACATTTTACACACTGACCCTTTGGGGGGGGGCAGCAGAATTTTGAGTACCTAGGGCAACACAAAACCTAAATACGCCACTGGGCCTATTGCATACCCCAGTTGTATTTATTGCCATGAAAGTGTATATATTTGAACTGTTGACACCCCAAGGTATTGTATATGGTGTGCTTTGATGCAACCATTTTAGCCACAAAAAAAAATGGAGAAAGTGTATGGTGGTAATTTTTCAATTCTCATTTTTACCCACAGATTGATTTTTTACTATGATTTAGGAGAGCCTGTTCTAAGTTATTGTAAAAAAACACTCCAGATTGTTTTCTGCAAGGCCCTCTAAGTACACCCATGAGTAGTGAAATGTAACAATCTGGAACAGTAAAAGTAAAAAAAAAAAAACTCTAACAGTGAACATAACCAAAAAAAAACCCCGGCAAATTTAAATAAATAAATAAAAAATGGACTATTGTTTGATACCGCTTGAAGCAGTCCCCAATGCAGAGTCCAGGCCGTCCAGGGCAATCAGGACAGTAATATATGGTGTCCTTTCTCTGCCCCCTCTTGGTACAGACTCTGCATTTTTTTTTTTAAGGTTTCTGCTTTGCGGCAGTAGGGGGGATTTTAAAAATGTAGCCCCAACTCTGCTCTCTTTAATCACAGCCCGGGGAGCAGGTGCATCTTGGTACAAAATCCCCGAAATGATCTGGAGCTGAAACTGTAAAAAAGTCTGTTTCATTCCGGGGTTTGATATTTTGAACAACAAAAAACGTTGTGGGTTGCAATTTGCATTAAGTAAACTGCAACCTTTTGTACCAGGCCCTTGACTTCCACATAATTAGGTATGTCTGCAGCAGTTGATCTGCCAGATCAACCCCACCCATATGCCGGTTATAAGCCTTGATGCACACTGCCTTCATGATGCTCTCTGTGTGGATGGTGGTAAGAAGGTATACATCCTTCTTGTCTCTGTACTTAACTGCCAACAGCTCCTCTTGGCGCAGAGCTGAGGTCTCCCCCTTCGTAGCCGGGTGCGTGCAAGTTGTCCTGGGAAACCTGCACGGTTCTTTTTAATTAGTGGAGGAGACAAATCCAGCTAATGTTTATAATCTGAAAGTTCTGGTTCAGAAAGCTGATAAATATGCCAGTAGCAAACTTTTTCTCTGAATGTCAACTTGATCATGGCAATCATAGAGTCGATATGGTGGATGGATCTACTTTTCTGAAAAGTGACTATAACAGGTTGCATGTCAGTTATCTCTGTCTTGGGATTTTGAAACTATTGACTGAAGCATACATCACACATGTAGATGTAAATTAAACTAAGTTATATATTTTTTAACAATCATATATTTATACTCACAGGCACAAAATCCTCTGTTACTAATATGGATGTCTATTCATTTTTGTAAAATTCAAAAAGCTTGTGCATCTGAAGGTGCGATAGATTTCATTCTAGGGTCTGTGTTACACTTTTTAGTCTTCAGGCTTTTCGAGTTTAAAGGCTAGTTTGGGGTCCTGCCATGAGATAATGACCTATTGTGTTGGATGTGCTAATTATATTACCAAAGCTAAGCATCAGCTATATGCCCATTAAAACTAGTTGTTCATTTGTCTACTTAGCTTTCAATCTAATACTCTGCCTTTAATTATCATGTTATCACTTAAATGATACCTTAATGGGTGTGTTTCTATTTGCTTATCCTACCTCCTTGATTTTTGTATTCCTTAACCCGAGGAAGGACCAGCACAACAGATGTCAAACTGTAAGCACTTAGGGTAAGATTGAAAATCAACCTTAAACATACAGGGCCAGATTACAAGTGGAGCACTAATTAGGTTTGGCTTTTTGCGCTCGTTGGGTTGCACTCATATTATAGGTTGAAAGTAAACTGTTGTCGCTCTTGCGCTAACCCGACAAGCGCAAAAAGTAGACATGTGCACAGCGGAAAAATTTGTTTTGGTTAGTTTCAGATTCAGAGTTTTTCGAAGTTCGTTTCAGATTGATTCGAATTTGAATACATTCGAATGTATTTGTTTCGTATTCATTCGGATTTGAATAAATTCGGATGTATTCGTTTCGGATTTGATTCGGTATGTGTTGTTGATTCAGATGGTTCCAAGTTACACAAACAGAATTATTTCACTGTTCCATCTCACTAAATTTAATTTTTATACTGAATTGAATTGTATTGAATTGAATTCCAAGCTACACAAATGGAATTATTTCACTGTTCTATCTCACTAAATTTAATTTTTATACTGAATTGTATTGAATTGAATTCCAAGTTACACAAACGGAATTATTTCACAATTCTATCTCACTAAATTAAATTTTTTATTTTTTTTTTAGTGTAAAGAGTCTCCTCTTTATTTTTTTTTATTTTTTTATTTTAAACAATAAGCTTTATTTGGTGAACAGACATTATGTTACAGTAGTTGTTTCATTGATGTGTTACAGTACAATTGTTCTTGGAGGCTTAATAAACCATCATTGTAAAGAGACATTTTAAGCCATTACACGAATGGTATATAGAAACAGAACATCTGAACATTATTGACATATAGTTAATTGTTACATGAGCTTATTAAGTGCGCAGTTTGAAGCATATTAAAGGATAATAAAAGAAAGACGGAGAAGTGCAACTCAGTATATAATACTAGTGCATAAAGGAAGTATCACCCAAGGGGCGATTGGGGAAAATAGGATATTAGTGAGGGGATTATGAAAGGAGGGGGGTGTAGAGAGGGGGAAGATGATGGAGGGAGAGAGAGACGAGAGAAGAGGGAGAGAGAGAGAGGAAAAAAAAACAAAAAAAAAAACACCCCTATAAGGGGTGGGGGGGGATGAGGACGGGAGTGGGGGTGTAAAGGGACTGAATCATGTTCCACAGACCAATTCCAGGGGCCAATATAGGATCGACACTTGTACACTAACAGAGACCAGAGCAGGTTATAGGCTTCTACCTTCCCAGATTAATGACATGTACTCATTTGTTTCTAGCTTCCCTGTCCTAAGGTAGTGGTATCTCTTTAAGTCTAGTAAATTTCGGACTTTTGCTTTCCATTCCTCTGTGCTCGGGGTTTGGATAGATTTCCAGTGTCTTGGTATAAGTCCCTTAGCTCCATTTAGCATTAAAAGAAACAATTGACGTTTGGCTTCCATAGCTAACTTTGGGAACTTGTGGTAAATCAGGTATTTAGGGTTCGGTGGGAGAATGATCTGCAACAATCTGCTAATTTCTCTAAATACACTCACCCAAAAAGGTTGTATGTGTGGGCAGTGCCACCAAATGTGTAGTATAGATCCGTCTTCCCTGCAACCCCTCCAGCACTCCCCACAGGCATTGGGGTAAATTTTTTTCAGCCTCTGAGGGGTGAGGTACCACCTACTCAGGAATTTGAAGTGCATCTCTTGTAATTTTGCAGATGCCGATGCACGCCTAGCTCTATTAAAGATTACTTGCCAGGTTTTAGTGTCTATCTCGAGCTCTAGATCTCTCTGCCAGGCAGTTACGTATGAGGGGACCACCTCCCCACCTCCTTCTATCAAAAGCTTGTAAAGCATCGAGATCAAATGTTTTGGTGGGGTCTCTGATGTGCATAATGCTTCGAAATGCGTTTTCTGCCTACTAAGGGAGTCTTTCTCACTGATAGTGCTGACAAAGTGGCACAATTGGGCCACTCTGAACCATGAGGAGAATAGTTCGCCGTCCCAGTCCGCCAGCTCCTTCTGTGTTTTAATTTTACCGTCTGTCAGCACATGTGATATGGCAACTTCCGACAGTGGGTAGCTATTGTCATGAGAGTATGGTTTGATCTCAATACCATTATCTGGGTTTTCGCGAACCGGCATAACTGGTGAAATAGCCGTAGAGATATATCTCCCGTTCCTAAGTAATCTGTCCCAGGTCTGCAACACATCCCAGATTAGGGGGTACTGTACTGCCCAATTTGGGCGGTGATTAGAGCTGATCCATGCGAGTGAACCAACGTTCCCCCTTTGAAGGATCTCTCTGTCCAAGCTTATCCAAGCTTTATTCTGTGAGCAGTGGCACCACTCTACAAGTCGTTGTAGTAAGATTGCTCTGAAGTAGGCATTCAAGCGTGGGATGCCAGCCCCGCCTCTGTTCCTAGGAAGATACATGGTTAGTTTTTGTATCCTGGGCTTCAATCCCTTCCAGATGTATGTCTCTATTGCCGCTTGAATCTGTTGGATTAAGTGGCCAGCTGATGCTAGAGGGATAGCCTGCATAATATATAGGACCCTGGGCAAGACATTCATTTTAACAACATTTATGCGGCCCATCCAGGAGATGGTTTTACTTCCCCAAGCCGCAAAGTCCCGTAGGATATCATCCCTAATACTTTTATAGTTAACGTTGACCATTTCTTTGACCGTGGAGGCTAAATTGATACCTAGGTATTTCAGGTGCTGTGGTACTATTTTCAAAGGGCATCTGTACCCCTGCTCCACAAATGTCTCCGGTAGGATGGAGACATTTAGGATCTCAGACTTTGAGAGGTTTAACGAAAAGTCCGACACACAGCCGAACGTCTCGAATTCCTCCAACGATGCCTGCAGTGAACGTGCATTATCAGCAAGGGTTAGTAGGACATCGTCGGCGTACATTGCCAGTTTGTGTTCTGTTCCTCCCGTCCGAACACCAACAATGTCACTGTTGGTTCGAATGCGGCACGCCAGGACCTCTATAACCAGAGCAAAGAGCAGGGGGGACAAAGGGCACCCCTGCCTTGTACCGTTGGATATAGGGAAGGGATCTGAGAGTAAGCCATAACACGAATCCTAGCGTTAGGGTTTGAGTACAGGGAGAATACGAGGTTCGTGAAGCGTGCCCCGAACCCCATTTTTCCTAATGTATGTCTCATAAAGGCCCAGTTCACCCAGTCAAAGGCCTTCTCCGCATCCGTTGAGACAAGTACCAACGGAGCGGAGTTGGCCTGTGCATAAGAGATCAGCTGCACGACCCTTAGAGTGTTGTCGCGAGCTTCTCGAGCCGGGATGAACCCTGTTTGGTCTGTACTGACCAACCTAGGGAGAAAGTTTCTGAGGCGATTCGCGATCACTTTGGCCAAGATCTTAACATCGCAGTTAAGCAAGGAGATGGGCCTGTAACTGCCAGGCAGGTTTTCTGGTTTACCCGGCTTCGGGATGACCGAGATGAATGCTTCCAGCATCGAGCGTGGCAGCTCAGGCGTTACGGGTAGCCTGTTGAACAGTAGAAGTAAGTGTGGTACTAGAAGTCCCGCAAATTTTTTATAATAGCCGATCCCAAATCCGTCCGGACCAGGGCTTTTGCCCACTGGTAGGCTTTTAATAGCTATTAGAATCTCCTCTGCAGTGAGAGGGGCATCCAATTGTTCTGCCTCTTCGTCGGACAGTCTTGGTAAATCAGTTTTTGCAAGGTAATCCAGTATCCTCTGCTCAGAGGTCTGCCCATCCATAGGGGCCTCCTGACCATGTGCTGTAATGTGCAGATTATATAGTGATTCGTAAAATTTTCCAAAGACATTGGCAATTGATTGACCGTCTTTGCACTCCCTGTTTTGGCTATCAACCATTTCGTAGACGTACGAGCGAAGTCTCTTCCTGGCAAGGGCTCGTGCCAGGAATTTACCCGCCTTATCACTATGCTCGAAGAATTGTTGGCGAAGTATTAGTGCTTTTTTGTGTTGTTCTTCTCGCAGATGGCGTAACAGGGCTGATCTGGCAGCCGCCAGATTCTCCTGTTTTACGCCACTATTAGGTTGCTCTTTATGCGCTAGTTCTGCTTGATCCACTTTTGCTAGCAGATCATTGTAGGTGTCTCTCTTGGACCTGCGTAGAGCTGCGCTGTGTCTCAGAAGCAGGCCTCTAGTAACGCATTTATGAGCTTCCCATACGACTGCGTTGTCTAAGTTTCCATCTGCGTTTAGACGAAAGTATTCTTCAATGCTGTCGTTTAGTTTTTGTACCAGATGTTTATCATCAAGTAGATATTCATCTAACCGCCAGACAAATGGTGTTATCGGTGTATTGGGCCAGTTGATCGTGCATCTGACCGGGGCGTGATCAGACCACGTAATCGGATCAATCAAGCTACTAGTTGTTATCGCGAGGCCCGCAGAGTCGGTGAGGAGGTAGTCAATCCTCGTATATTTTTTGTGAGGATGAGAATAGAAGGTGTAATTTTTTTCTGTGGGGTGCAAGGTTCGCCAGATGTCGTGAAGGACCAGATCCCTGAGGGATCGCGTTAAGTGTTTGAGTACCTTGTGAGGAGCGCTGGAGAGGCCATCAGAGGTGTCCAAGACCGGGCTCAGGGAGACATTAAAGTCCCCCCCCCATGTATAGTGTTCCTTTTTGTAATTCTAGTAATTTAAGTGCTACATTTTTGAAAAATATATCTTGGGCTCTGTGTGGAAAGTAGAGATTGGCCAAGGTTATTGGTCTCCCATAAAGTGTGCCTGTAATGATTAGATACCTGCCGTTAGGGTCTCTCATTATCTGTTCCGTTTGGAATGGTACTGAATGGTGAAATAGTATCCCCACCCCATTTTTTTTAGATGGACCAGAGGCAAACTGTGCTACAGGGTAGTTCCTATTAAACCATTTTGGTTCTTTGTGTTTTGAGAAGTGTGTTTCCTGGATGAAAACAATATCGCCTCTCAATCTGTGTAAATCTCGGGTGATTATTGAGCGTTTCTCGGGGCTATTAAATCCCTTAACATTTATGGTAAGAAGTTCAAGGGAGTGTGCTTTGGTACGTGGATGCATGTTAGTAAGGAGAAAAAAAAAAAAAAAAAGGGGGGAGGGAGGAGAGGGAAGAGAGGGGAGGAGATGGGGGGGGCAGGGGAAGATTTGAGAAAGTGTGAGCGGGTAAGGTGAGATAGAGCTTCCAAAAATTCGGTTGAAGGGTAAAGAGAGAGAGTAGGGAAGAGGGCAGATAGACCCGATAAGGCCTGTAGGACCAGAGTTAAGAGTCCCACCTGCCGCTCGGGTTAGATGAAGAGGTTAAAGAGTGTAGACTGTAGAGGTACAGTCAGTAAATACAAGTAAAAATGTGAAACAGGAGGTAGTAACCTCAATATTCTTATGTAGAATGATAATGCAAACATTAAACTTTGTAGGTAAAGTAACCCAAATAAAGAAATATCAAACATTCAGTGTCAGAACTCTCATATGAACTAGCAGTGAATAACATTGAAGGAACAGACATTTATGAACCACAAAATAACATGCCCCACGACAGTGAAGACCCATTTCCCATGTCCCCATGAGACAGCAACCAAAATACACATTTTTGAACACATATTCCCTCCCAGTGTTGTTTGTTATGTTCCTGTGGGGAGGTGTTGTGAGCTGTATCAATATAATCTGGGGGAGTTTACATAAATAAGCCTATGTTAGGATGTGTTCACATAGTCTGACAATACAGTATAAACCCATAAAGGACAATTTTAAAACACCTTATATACTCTTATTTCAGTGTAGAGGTTAGATCTAGCCCGGGGGCTAATTATCTAGATTATCACAAAGTCAATTTGTCCAAATATTGATGCCTCTACACGGTAGGGTGGTAAGAACCCGAACCCAAATGTTCATCTGGAGTTATATATGAGTAAGCTGTTTTGGGAAAAACATATATGAGTTAATGGTAACTTATCTGTCTGGAAGATCAGTTGGGCCGCTGAAAACCACCCCAGGAGCCACCAGCCTCCAGGGTGGAACGTGCAAGATAGAATATGTCCGTGGGTCTGTGTCTGAGAAATTGACTTATCAAGCTAAAGTCAGTGGACGTTTTCATCTCGAGCTCTTTCAGGTCCAGGCCGTGCTGGTGCCACCATATTACCCGGCGGGATTACCTGCAGCCCAAAGGCCTGATTTAGAGTGGGGAGATCAGCTGGTGTTCTATAAATTGCCGAGGTGCCATCTTTTGTTGCTATAATGCAGGTGGGGAATCCCCATCTGTATTGGATTTGGCGGTCCTTGAGTGTGGAGGTAATATAGCGCAGGTCCCTCCGCTTCTGGAGGGTTGCTGGACACAAATCTGTGTAAATTTGAATTTCCGTGTCCTCAAACACCAAAGGGTGTTTATTCCTGGAGTGCCGTAGAATTTCCTCCTTGTCCCGGTAGGACAGGAGTTTGATAATAATGTCCCTGGGTGGGGCCCTGGCTGGAGGTTTAGGCCTAAGGGCCCGATGGGCTCTTTCAACCGGGATTTCCGCTGCATTGGGGGAGTTCTTGAGGTACTTGAACAGGGTCTGCACATATTTTTCTATATCAGGTGGGGCCACTGTCTCAGGGACCCCGCGGAGCCTCAAATTGTTGCGCCGGCTCCTATTTTCTAGGTCCTCTATCCTGTCAGTGAGGTTTTGAACTGTAGCTTCCTGTGACTGTATATTACTGACCTGTTGTTGGAGTTCAGATTGAATTGTTTCTTGTGCCTCCTCCATCTGAGTGACTCTATGGTCTACAGCAGCAATGTCTTTTTTAAGCTCACCAAATAGTAGTTTTACATCAAACATTGCTTCTTTTATATCGTTCTTAGAGGAGAGGTGTCTGATATCCTCTTTAGTAACATAATGAGATAGTGGTGGATCTGAGTTGGATGTCTGGACTGCAGTATTCTGCTTGCTGGGTTCCACATTATCCCTGTTGGCATTTGCAGTGGTGTCTGTTGTAATGAGATAGCTTTCCATGTTCGAGGATTGGGATCCTTTAAGGGGTTTAGTAATGCGTCTATTAGCCATGTTAACAACTCTGAGGGCAGTGGGTAATTACTGTACAAGCACCCTGCACTGATCTCAGGAAAGAAGGCTCCGGTGCTGCTGTTGTGTACTCAGCTGCTATTCTACCTCTCTGCCGGTTATTCTGTATCTGTATGTTTAATTGAGTTTATCTCCCCCTTTTCAGTGGTACTCGAAAGCAATTTTATATAGTGGGTACTGCGTTGAGTATAGTGCTGCTGTGCTTCTGGTAGTTACTTCTAACAGGCTAGAAATGAACTAGGAGGCCCTCCTCCAACCAGGCCCAAAGGTTCTATCTGTAGTACTCGCTTTAGCATCACTTGACTGGCTCTCAAGCTCACCCTGTGCTCGGACTCCCTCATATCTAGGATGTGACCTCTGCTGTCCGTGGACTGGGCTAGCTGTGAGTATCCGCTGGGTGTTTTACCTGATTGCAGTCACCCGGTCGGATGTTGGCGATATGAGTGGCTGCGCGGGTGGCGTGAACCAGGTATGATGAGGCAGGATTTTCCACGGCACAGTGCTGTTGTTGTCCCCAGGCGCAAGGCTCCGGTCCGGTTAGAAAGCCTCTGTGCATTCGGTTGATGCCTCGTTCTAGTGTGGTGTGTTCACCAAAGTCAGGTTAGGCACTTGTGAAATGGCGGCAGGCTCCGCTCTGCTTTAGGCCTCTCCACGCACCTTGTTAGTAAGGGGTTTCACACTGCTCAGATAAGTCACAGATTTGGTAGTTTAATTCACGCAGTTCTCAGGAGCTATTGTTATATTTTCCCAAGTTCTGACACGCTGTGGGTTACTTTCTACCTTTCATAAGGTTACTGAGGCTTCAGAGCTAACTTAAAATGCGGCCATCAGCTAGTGCGGCCAAGCTCCGCCCCCTAAATTAAATTTTTATACTGAAATGTATTGAATTGAATTGTATTGAATTGAATTCCAAGTTACACAAACAGAATTATTTCACTGTTCTATCTCACTAAATTTATTTTTTATACTGAATTGTATTGAATTTAATTGTATTGAATTGAATTCTATTGAATTGAACTAATTCTGATTTATTTGTTACAAATGCATCCGGATTAGTTTAATTTCGTTGCTAGGATAATTCAGAAATTCAAATTGATTCCAATCCGCGAATCTGTCGAATTCATCAGAATTTAGATTCGGAACGAAATGAAACGCACATGTCTAGCAAAAAGCCAAAATTCTAATAAAAAAAAAACACCCAACTCTCGCGCAAACCTGATCGTGTATTCTCATGTGTGCTAACCCAACATAAACATATAAATATTTCACATTCCATTGTTCACATAGTAGAATATGTTCTATATATTCATAAATACATATTTATATATATATATATATATATATATATATATATACATATACAGTATATATATATATATATATATATATATATATATATATATATGATGGAATATTTGTACAATATATATTTATACCTATATATATAGATTGTTATATATAGGTATAGATATATATAGATATACAGTCATGGCCAAAAATATTGGCACCCCTGCATTTCTGTCAGATAATGCACCACTTCGCCCTGAAAATTGTTGCAATTACAAATGTCTAGGCATTCTCGTGTTTATTTCTTTTGTTTTTATTGGTATGACAAAAAAGTGGAGAAAAAAAAGCCAAATCTGACACATTCCACGCAAAACTCCAAAAATTGACTGGACAAAATTATTGGCACCTTCTCAAAATTGTAAGAAATAATTGCATTCCAAGTTTGTGATGCTCCTGTAATTTGTAATTAAACTCAACTGTATCAATTAACAGGTGCTAACAAAATAGAAATCACACCGGCAACCAGTTAAATGGTAAAAAATGTACTCAACATTTCTGTTGTGTGTCTGTGTGCCACACTGAGCATGGAGAAGAGAAAGAGCAGCAAAGAATTGTCTGAAGATATGAGAACAAAAGTTGTAGAAAAGCATGGACAATCTCAAGGTTACAAGTCCATCTGCAGAGATATTAATGTTCCTGTGTCCACTAGACGTGCAATTAGTTTTCGGACAAATTTCGTTTTCGGACAAATTTTGGTTGATTCAGAGATTTGTATGAATCCGAATTTCTGAATTGGCACTATAACTAAAATCCCGAAAAATTTCAAAACCGAATAAATCAGTTTCCAAATTTTTGTATCCATTCTTTATTCATAAATCGCCATCCCCCCACATCACCAACACTAAATAAATCTATTAACCTCTAAACCGCCGCCCCCCCAAATCATCAACACTAAATAAAGCTATTAACCTCTAAACCGCCGTCCGCCCACGTCGCCAACACTAAATAAAGCTATTAACCTCTAAACTGCCATATCCCCAGATCACAAACACTAAATAAAACACTAAATAAAACTATTAACCCCTAAACCACCGTCCCCCCACTTCACCAACACTAAATAAACATATTAACTCCTAAACAGCCGTCCCCCCAAATTGCAAACACTAAATAAACCTATTAACCTCTAAACCACCACCCCCCACATCGCAAACACTAAATAAACCTAATAATTCCTAAACTGCCGTCCCCCACATCACCAACACTAAATAAACCTATTAACCCCTAAACTGCCATCCCCCCACATCGCGACTCTCTAAATAAAACTAATTACCCCTAAACACTAAATACAATTATTAAACTCTAAACCACTGTCCCCACATCGCAACTACCTAAATTAAACTATTAACCCCTAAACCTATCTCCCCCTAATGTAAACATAATTAAAATAAACCTAAATTAAAGTTACAATTACTAACTACCTATTTAAAAATAAATACAATCTCACCTTGTCAAATAAAAATAAAACCATACGGCCAGATTACAAGTTTTGCATTATGAGCGGCTCGGTACTAACTTGCAAGTTATTTCCACCGCTCACCTCCCTATAGCGCTGCTAAAGGTTTGCAAAAACCCGGCGTTAGCAGGCAATATGGCAGCGTTGAGCTCAATACCACACACAAATACCAGCGCTCGTTTTACGTGCTCGTGCACAATTTCCCCATAGACATCAATGGGGAGAGTCGGCTTAAAAAAAAAGCCTAACACCTGCAATAAAGGAGCGTAAAGCTCCGTAACGTAGCCCTATTGATTCCTATGGAGAAAGAAAATTTATGTTTAAACCTAACACCCTAACATAAACCCTGAGTCTAAACACCCCTAATCTGCCACCCCCGACATCGCTGACACCTGCATTACACTTATTAACCCCTAATCTGCCGCCCCCGACATCGCAGACACCTACCTACACTTATTAACCCCTAATCTTCCGCTCCCAACGTCGCCGCCGCCACTAAACTAAAGTTATTAACCCCTAAACCTCTGGCCTCCCACATCACTAACACTAAATAAATATATTAACCCCTAAACCTAACCCTAAGTCTAACCCTAACCCTAACGTAAACCTAAGCCTAACCCTAACACCCCCTTACTTAAATATAATTAAAATAAATCTAAATAAAACCTTCTATTAATAACTAAATAATTCCTATTTAAAACTAAATACTTACCTGTAAAATAAACCCTAAGATAGCTACAATATAACTAATAGTTACACTGTAGCTATCTTAGGTTTTATTTTTATTTCACAGCTAAGTTTGTATTTATTTTAACTAGGTAGACTAGTTAGTAAATAGTTATTAGCTATTTACTAACTACCTATTTAAAATAAATACAAATTTACCTGTAAAATAAAACCTAACCTGTCTTACACTAACACCTAACATTACACTACAATTAAATCAATTACATTAATTAAATACAATTAACTAAATTACAAAAAATAAAAAACACTAAATTACAAAAAATAAAAAACACTAAATTACACAAAATAAAAAATAAATTATCAAATATTTAAACTAACTACACCTAATCTAATAGCCCTATCAAAATAAAAAAGCCCCCCCCCCCAAATTAAAAAAAAAAACCTAGCCTAAACTAAACTGCCAATAGCCCTTAAAAGGGCCTTTTGCGGGGCATTGCCCCAAAGAAATCACCTCTTTTACCCCCAACAGTAAAACCCACCACCCACACAACCAAACCCCCAAATAAAACCCTATCTAAATAAACCTAAGCTCCCCATTGCCCTGAAAAGGGCATTTGGATGGGCATTGCCCTTAAAAGGGCATTTAGCTCTTTTTCCTTGCCCAAACCCCTAATCTAAAAATAAAACCCACCCAATAAACCCTTAAAAAAGCCTAACACTAACCCCTGAAGATTCACTTACAGTTTCTGAAGACAGTACATCCATCCTCAACGAAGCCGGGAGAAGTCTTCATCCAAGCGGCAAGAAGTCCTCAACAAAGCCGGGAAAAGTCTTCATCCAAGCAGCAAGAAGTCGTCCTCCAGACGGGCAGAAGTCTTCATCCAGAGCGGCTCCATCTTCAAGACATCCAGCGTTGAGCATCCTTTTCTTTCGCTGGCTCTTCAAGAATGAATTTTCCTTTAAATGACGTCATCCAAGATGGCGTCCCTTGAGTTCCGATTGGCTGACAGAATCTGACTGGATCAGCCAATCGGAATTAAAGGTGAAAAAATCCTTTTGGCTGATGCAATCAGCCAATAGGATTGAGCTTTAATCCTATTGGCTGATCCAATCAGCCAATAGGATTGAGCTTGCATTCTATTGGCTGATTGGAACAGTTTAGTGTAGGCTAGTTTTTTTTTTATTTTGGGGGGGCTTTTTTATTTTGATAGGGCTATTAGATTAGGAGTAATTAATTTTTTTTATATATATAATTTCGTTTTTATTTTTTGTAATTTAGTGTTTATTTTTTTTGTAAGTTAGGAAATAGTTTTTTATTAATTTAATTTATTTCATTTTATTGTAAAGTTAGGTTTTAGTGTAAGGCAGGTTAGGTTTAGTTAGTAAATAGTTAATAACAATTACTAACTAGTCTACCTAGTTAAAATAAATACAAACTTATCTGTGAAATAAAAATAAAACCTAGAATAGCTACAGTATAACTATTAGTTATTTTGTAGCTAGCTTAGGTTTTTTTTTACAGAAGTTTTTATTTAGTTTTAAATAGGTATCATTTAGTTAATAATTGTAAGGTTTATTTAGATTTATTTTAATTATATTTAAGTTAGGGGGTGTTAGGCTTAGGGTTACGTTAGGGTTAGGATTAGGGGTTAATATATTTATGTAGAGTTAGTGATGTGGGAGGTCAGAGGTTTAGGGGTTAATAATTTATTTTAGTATATTTCATTTTGGGGGATTGCGGTTTAGTGGTTAATAGGTTTATTAAAGCAGCAGTGTGGGCGGACGGCAGATTAGGGGTTAATAATATAGTGTTTGCGATGCGGGAGGGCGGCGGTTTAGGGGTTAATAGGTTTATTATAGTGGCAACGATGTTGGGGAGCGGCAGAATAGGGTTTAATAAATTTTAATAGTGGTGGAGAGGTCCGGAGCGGCAGATTAGGGGTTAATACATTTATTATAGTGTTTGCGATGCAGGAGGGCCCTGGTTTAGGGGTTAATAGGTAGTTTATGGGTGTTAGTGTACTTTTTAACAATTTAGTTATGAGTTTTATGCTACAGCTTTGTAGTGTAAAACTCATAACTACAGGGAGTGCAGAATCAATAATTAAATACATGAGATTTATTGATGACTTGATCTTTATAGTACAAGACCCATTAGATTTCAATAATTTTTTACACTATCTTAATGATAATCAGTTGAATCTTAGATTCACGGGACAAATAGATCCATATAAAATATGCTTTTTGGATTTAACACTAACAGGAGATGCTGATAGTGGTATCATACTCACTGATACTTTCCGCAAGCCCACAGCAGGGAATACTATACTCCATGCTAAGTCATGTCATCCACCTCATCTTATTCGCTCCATTCCGAGAGCTCAATATATTCGTATGAGGAGGAATACCAACTCCGATAGTAACTTTCACATACAGTCAGTGGATCTTACCAATAGGCTCAAAATGAGGGGTTATTCAGAAAAAGAGCTACAGAAATCATTTGATAATATCAGAGATAAAAAACAATCAGAAGTTATTGGTCATAAAAAGGAGAAGAGCAAATTTAATAGAGACTCTGTGGTATTTTCTACAGAATATTCTAAACAATTTAATGATATCTGTAAGATTTTGAGAAACAATCTCCACATTTTGAATAGTGATGAACTTCTGTGTAATATCTCTGAGTCTTGCAAATTTGTCTCTAAAAAGCCCCCTACCTTAGCTACCAAACTGGCTCCTAGCTTGGTTACTAGCAATAGAAAACAAGCAGCCAATTGGTTAAAGAGAAAAGGCACTTTTAAGTGTGGAGCAAGGTTTTGCATTACTTGTGGTGTCATCAAACAAAGTAATAGCTTCTCCAGCTCTGTAACCAGGGAAAACTTTATGGTTAACTTTTATGCCAACTGCAGAAGTGAATTCACTGTTTACCTACTTGAATGTAATCTTTGCTCCCTTCAATACGTCGGACAAACGACGAGGGAACTTAGATCTAGGGTTAGGGAACACATTAATGACACCAAGAATTATAACAAGGATTCCGCTGTGGCGAGACACTTTAATCAAATACACTTCACTCATGAGGCACTATTAACTGTTATGGTGATAGACAAAATAGAAGCTCCAATTAGAGGGGGGAATAAATGTAAATTATTACAGAAACGTGAGTTATATTGGATACACAAACTCAAAACTGTAACTCCCTCAGGTTTAAATAGAGAGTGGGATATGTCTTATTACTTTGAATAAGTGACCTTTTCTCATTTCTGTTTCTGTTTTGGTCTTATCTATTCTTGATATGCAATGTTTCATGTTAGGAGCATACAATACTAACTTTAAATGAATGGTACCGTCATGTTTAATGTTTTAGGGTACCATCAAGGAAGTACCGTTATATATATCTGTATACTCTTGTATCCAATCATAAATAGATAATGATAGGCTTTTAAAGCACCATAGTTAATATACATATTATAGCAAGTTTTATTGTGCATTTAATCTATTACATCATTACTATTGATGTTGCTCTAAAAGAACTTTAGGCTTAAATTAGAGTTGTAGTAGTGTGATTGCTATTAGACATAATATATTAGCATTATTTAAGGCAATTTATTTATGCATTTACTTATCAATTTTTGCATTACATTATGGGGTGATTCATATGATGTCCTTTTTCACTTTCACATTTGGCCCCTATATTTGTCTCCCCGTGTTTCCCATTTAGTGCATAGGTTTCCCAAGTACTGTCTTTTTAAATTGTACTTAGCATTCTATTGGATATGGCCCCTTTAAAAGGAAGAGGCCATACCTTGAACACTTGTCCTATGATTAAGTGCCGTGTCGGGCACGAAACATGTTAGGATGTTCTGTCTGCCTAGCCTGCTTGTACCTTGTTTTTAAACAGAACTAATAAATTTTTGATTTTTATACTACAACCGCCAGTGCAGCTGATTACATTTTTTTTTCCTTTGCTATTATTGCGGCGGAACCGGCCGCATTTTCGGCTTGCACCCCCTGTGGCCTCACACCAATTACATTCCCCCTGTGACTTCCGGTGGCGTTTACAGCCAGCAACGGACTGGAGCGGCAGTTGTCTATGGATGTTGTTGAGGAGTTTCTCTCTGCACAGCTCAGCCAGCATTAACGGATACTTTCAGTAAGTGACTTACGTCTCCTTCTTTGATTTATTGCACGTTAAAGTAAAATAATTTATGTCCACATGTATAACAGAGTGATATAATCGTGATTGACAGCAGCTTTACTTTTTCTGCTTCTGTGGAAGAGACCTACATCAACGTCCTCTATTTTCTCTGACCTAAATGAAAGGACTAGTACTTGTGCATTTCATGTGAAGGCTTCCCGGTGTATAAATTACCATCATTGTAATAACGGGTGTAACATTTTTTGGTCACTTTTTCTTGAATGGAGGGATTTACAGGTGTGAAGCCAAATATACTGTGAGGGGTATACAGCGGTTAATTCAGGTACCAGGCTAAAGCAGAATAATAGTTTGTTTTTTAATCTCCTATGCACTATAAAAGGTGAATATACCATAAAAGTTAAAAACATGGATAAAGAGGGAGCAAGCTTGCATAAATCTATTTTTGATATGGAACATCGTCAGAGCTATTTTGATACCATATTCAATATCTCAAATCAGCAAATTGGGGCCAGTAGTGATCTTAAAGGACAATTTGTACAATTAGAAAGATCATTACTTACAGACCTCAGATTGATGTGGGATGTAGCCTCATTTGATCACTATATTAAAGCCAAAAGAATCCCAAGGGGTCTCAGAATAAAGAAGTACCCCTCTTTTGACTTAGAGGATCAGGGCCTCCAGAATGAGTGGAATGAGGCATTGACAGTCTGTTCTATGACCCTTATGGATATCATAATAAGGAGCAAAGCAAGCAAGCGTGAGAAAGTCAAAGCAAAAATTGACAGTCTCAAAGTGGAGGTAAAATTGAAAAAATCGGATCCAAAATATAGAGACTTTAAAAATAATCTTAAATCTAAAATTGAGAAGACAGATGCTATCTTGGCTGAAAGAAAAGGCAAGAAATTCAATAGAGACCTAGAGGACTATCAAAACAACAAAGTCTATAATTGGTCTAGGTTTCAGAATAAACCCAGGCGAGGGGCAAACCGTAGTAGAGGGGGTAACAAGTCCTCGACGGATGAGGATAAAGAGAAGACCCTGAAGCCCATTCTTAAACACAAACATAAAAGGAAGGTTGCCTTTTCATCACCAGAAACATCAGACCAAGATTCCTATGCATCTGACAGCAGTGGAGCTTCTTTACCAGCAGTGGCCACAAAAGCTTCTTCTTCTACTATTTCTTCCTTTTCTTCCTCTGTTCCCCATTCCTCCTGCTCCCTTCTGTCGTTACAGGTATTAAGCGATAGCGACACAGATGAAGACGAGACTCCAGTGGTTCGCTCAGGGGACACAATAGAACCTGCAGTCCCTTTAGGAAACGCATCAGGAGGGGTGGCAGAAGAAAAAAGAAAACTAACGAGGAAACAGAAACAGAATCAGAAGGACTCTCAGTCTTAAACTTGTCTAAAGTAGATCTTACTGTTGAAGAAAGGTCACTTCTTAGCAAAGGACTGGGCTTTGCCCCTACCAACACTTTTTCTGCATTTAAAACCATGATAGATGTTAATAAATTTGTCAGAAAAATCACCTTGAAAAGGTTTTTTAAGCTACAGGAAAGTAATGGGGATAATGCCATCTGTGCAGAAGGTAGCAATACTGACACAACTGTTAACACTAACATTGAAACTGATAGAGGGGCTGACTTCGGATTTGGCGATTTTATAACACTAAATCAATTGAAGCAAAATGAGGACTTGTTTGGTCCAAAAGATAGTGAAATTCCATCGCCAAGTAAGAAGCCATCTGAATTTTATCCTACCTTTGCCAGGGGTCATGCAATTAATCTTTTTCAGAAAAAAGTACAGAAAGAGCTATTAGAATTAGAAACCACTGCCAGTCAACACATCGTCCACTCTAATCTTACAAAAGGTGAAAAATTAGCCCTTCAAAAATTACAAACAAATGAAAACATAGTCATCAGGGCGTCAGATAAGGGTGGCAATGTAGTGGTCCTTGACAAAGACTACTACATTGAGGAAGCCCAACGTCAATTAGCTGATGCCAATACGTACAGAAGATTAGAGAGTAATCCCACTACAGTGTTCAAATCTAAGCTACGCCATTTAATTGAACAAGGTATAGCCTTAAATATTTTTTCAGAGGAACAAGCAGAGTCATTGATTCCCACACACCCTATCACTCCTATTTTTCATCATGTGCCTAAAACACATAAAGATATTCAACGTCCCCCGGGGAGACCCATCATTTCGGGGATTGGCTCAATGTTTGAGCCACTGTCTGAATGGGTGGACTCAATCTTGCAGCCTCTTGTTCAGGACTTGAATAGCTATTTGAGGGATTCAACACATCTCATTAGCTGTCTCGAAAATACTAGGTGGTGCAAAAGTTTTAGTTGGGTAGTTGTGGATGCTACAGCATTATACTCAAGCATACCTCATGCCTTGGGGATAAGGGCATTACAATATGTCTTAACCTCCAGGACTCAATATTCCGTTGAATTCATTATTTTTTTCTGTGAAACTGTGGAGTTTTTATTGAAGCATAAATTTTTTTATGTTTGATGGCATTTATTTTTTACAAGTATGTGGCACGGCGATGGGGGCCAAGTTTGCCCCCTCGTTTGCCAACTTATTTGTTGCATGGTGGGAGGATATGTATCTTTACACTACCCTGAATCCCTTTGCAGAATCAATAATTAAATACATGAGATTTATTGATGACTTGATCTTTATAGTACAAGACCCATTAGATTTCAATAATTTTTTACACTATCTTAATGATAATCAGTTGAATCTTAGATTCACGGGACAAATAGATCCATATAAAATATGCTTTTTGGATTTAACACTAACAGGAGATGCTGATAGTGGTATCATACTCACTGATACTTTCCGCAAGCCCACAGCAGGGAATACTATACTCCATGCTAAGTCATGTCATCCACCTCATCTTATTCGCTCCATTCCGAGAGCTCAATATATTCGTATGAGGAGGAATACCAACTCCGATAGTAACTTTCACATACAGTCAGTGGATCTTACCAATAGGCTCAAAATGAGGGGTTATTCAGAAAAAGAGCTACAGAAATCATTTGATAATATCAGAGATAAAAAACAATCAGAAGTTATTGGTCATAAAAAGGAGAAGAGCAAATTTAATAGAGACTCTGTGGTATTTTCTACAGAATATTCTAAACAATTTAATGATATCTGTAAGATTTTGAGAAACAATCTCCACATTTTGAATAGTGATGAACTTCTGTGTAATATCTCTGAGTCTTGCAAATTTGTCTCTAAAAAGCCCCCTACCTTAGCTACCAAACTGGCTCCTAGCTTGGTTACTAGCAATAGAAAACAAGCAGCCAATTGGTTAAAGAGAAAAGGCACTTTTAAGTGTGGAGCAAGGTTTTGCATTACTTGTGGTGTCATCAAACAAAGTAATAGCTTCTCCAGCTCTGTAACCAGGGAAAACTTTATGGTTAACTTTTATGCCAACTGCAGAAGTGAATTCACTGTTTACCTACTTGAATGTAATCTTTGCTCCCTTCAATACGTCGGACAAACGACGAGGGAACTTAGATCTAGGGTTAGGGAACACATTAATGACACCAAGAATTATAACAAGGATTCCGCTGTGGCGAGACACTTTAATCAAATACACTTCACTCATGAGGCACTATTAACTGTTATGGTGATAGACAAAATAGAAGCTCCAATTAGAGGGGGGAATAAATGTAAATTATTACAGAAACGTGAGTTATATTGGATACACAAACTCAAAACTGTAACTCCCTCAGGTTTAAATAGAGAGTGGGATATGTCTTATTACTTTGAATAAGTGACCTTTTCTCATTTCTGTTTCTGTTTTGGTCTTATCTATTCTTGATATGCAATGTTTCATGTTAGGAGCATACAATACTAACTTTAAATGAATGGTACCGTCATGTTTAATGTTTTAGGGTACCATCAAGGAAGTACCGTTATATATATCTGTATACTCTTGTATCCAATCATAAATAGATAATGATAGGCTTTTAAAGCACCATAGTTAATATACATATTATAGCAAGTTTTATTGTGCATTTAATCTATTACATCATTACTATTGATGTTGCTCTAAAAGAACTTTAGGCTTAAATTAGAGTTGTAGTAGTGTGATTGCTATTAGACATAATATATTAGCATTATTTAAGGCAATTTATTTATGCATTTACTTATCAATTTTTGCATTACATTATGGGGTGATTCATATGATGTCCTTTTTCACTTTCACATTTGGCCCCTATATTTGTCTCCCCGTGTTTCCCATTTAGTGCATAGGTTTCCCAAGTACTGTCTTTTTAAATTGTACTTAGCATTCTATTGGATATGGCCCCTTTAAAAGGAAGAGGCCATACCTTGAACACTTGTCCTATGATTAAGTGCCGTGTCGGGCACGAAACATGTTAGGATGTTCTGTCTGCCTAGCCTGCTTGTACCTTGTTTTTAAACAGAACTAATAAATTTTTGATTTTTATACTACAACCGCCAGTGCAGCTGATTACATTTTTTTTTTCCAGTGCAGAATTATTAGGCAAGTTGTATTTTTGAGGATTAATTTTATTATTGAACAACAACCATGTTCTCAATGAACCCAAAAAACTCATTAATATCAAAGCTGAATATTTTTGGAAGTAGTTTTTAGTTTGTTTTTAGTTTTAGCTATTTTAGGGGGATATCTGTGTGTGCAGGTGACTATTACTGTGCATAATTATTAGGCAACTTAACAAAAAACAAATATATACCCATTTCAATTATTTATTTTTACCAGTGAAACCAATATAACATCTCAACATTCACAAATATACATTTCTGACATTCAAAAACAAAACAAAAACAAATCAGTGACCAATATAGCCACCTTTCTTTGCAAGGACACTCAAAAGCCTGCCATCCATGGATTCTGTCAGTGTTTTGATCTGTTCACCATCAACATTGCGTGCAGCAGCAACCACAGCCTCCCAGACACTGTTCAGAGAGGTGTACTGTTTTCCCTCCTTGTAAATCTCACATTTGATGATGGACCACAGGTTCTCAATGGGGTTCAGATCAGGTGAACAAGGAGGCCATGTCATTAGATTTTCTTCTTTTATACCCTTTCTTGCCAGCCACGCTGTGGAGTACTTGGACGTGTGTGATGGAGCATTGTCCTGCATGAAAATCATGTTTTTCTTGAAGGATGCAGACTTCTTCCTGTACCACTGCTTGAAGAAGGTGTCTTCCAGAAACTGGCAGTAGGACTGGGAGTTGAGCTTGACTCCATCCTCAACCCGAAAAGGCCCCACAAGCTCATCTTTGATGATACCAGCCCAAACCAGTACTCCACCTCCACCTTGCTGGCGTCTGAGTCGGACTGGAGCTCTCTGCCCATTACCAATCCAGCCACGGGCCCATCCATCTGGCCCATCAAGACTCACTCTCATTTCATCAGTCCATAAAACCTTAGAAAAATCAGTCTTGAGATATTTCTTGGCCCAGTCTTGACATTTCAGCTTGTGTGTCTTGTTCAGTGGTGGTCGTCTTTCAGCCTTTCTTACCTTGGCCATGTCTCTGAGTATTGCACACCTTGTGCTTTTGGGCACTCCAGTGATGTTGCAGCTCTGAAATATGGCCAAACTGGTGGCAAGTGGCATCTTGGCAGCTGCACGCTTGACTTTTCTCAGTTCATGGGCAGTTATTTTGCGCCTTGGTTTTTCCACACGCTTCTTGCGACCCTGTTGACTATTTTGAATGAAACGCTTGATTGTTCGATGATCACGCTTCAGAAGCTTTGCAATTTTAAGAGTGCTGCATCCCTCTGCAAGATATCTCACTATTTTTGACTTTTCTGAGCCTGTCAAGTCCTTCTTTTGACCCATTTTGCCAAAGGAAAGAAAGTTGCCTAATAATTATGCACACCTGATATAGGGTGTTGATGTCATTAGACCACACCCCTTCTCATTACAGAGATGCACATCACCTAATATGCTTAATTGGTAGTAGGCTTTCGAGCCTATACAGCTTGGAGTAAGACAACATGCATAAAGAGGATGATGTGGTCAAAATACTCATTTGCCTAATAATTCTGCACTCCCTGTACTGACTTTAGATGGTTTTACGGATCTTGTGGTTATAGAGTGTACCTCTCACTTTTTAGCCTCACCGCAAAACTCGTAATATCAGCACTATGGGAGTCCTATTGAAAAAGGACTTTTTTAAAAGTTTGGTACTGACAATGCGTGACTGGCTAAAAGGTGTGCGGTACACCTATACCTACAAGACTTGTAAAAGCAGCATTATTGAAAAAGCAGCTTTTTTTCTAGCTATTCTGCAGTGTTGGATCCCCCCTTAACTCCCAACCTCCCTGATCCCCCACAAACAGTTCTCTAACCCTCCCCATCTACCTAGTTTCCACCATCTTGGGTACTGGCAGCTGTCTGCCAGTACCCAGTTTGTTAAAAAAATAGCCTTATTTATAAATAAATAAAAACCCAATTTTCTTTAGTGTAGCTGCCCCCTCTCATATCCCTCCCCCTCCCAGATCCCTTTCCAAATATTTATTTGCCCCCTCTCCCTCCATCCCTTAGACTTTTCTGTAGTGTAGCGGTCCCAGTCCCACCCGCTCCTGTGCGCTCCTGCGCACTCCCACCCACCTGCGCATGATCTCGTTCACCCATGCACGCACCCGCACTCCGCTCCCGGCACCTGGAAGGAAGTGGACCAGCAATGGGCCGCCCACCCGCCTCCCTGCTACAGCTCCCACTCACCAAAGATCGGCACCATCGCTGGCCGATGCAGAAAGGGCCACAGAGTGTCTCTCTCTGCATCGGATGCTTAAAAAAGGTATTACAGTGATGCCTCAATATTGAGGCATCACTGCAATACCCTGGAAGCGGCTGGAAGCGATCACGGTCGCTTCAAACCCCAGAGGACGTGTCAGGTACGTCCTTGGTTCTTAAGGGTATTTTTTTGTAGGGTGTGCCTGACACGTCCTTGGTCGTTAAGGGGTTAAATAGGTAGTTAGTAATTGTAACTTTAATTTAGGTGTATTCTAATTAATTTAAAGTTAGGGGGTGTTAGGTTTAGGGGTTAATAGTTTAATTTAGGTAGTTGCGATGTGGGGGGACGGCGGTTTAGAGGTTAATAATTTTATTTAGTGTTGGCGACGTGGTGGGACGGCGGTTTAGGGGTTAATAAGTTTAGTTAGTGTTTGTGATGTGGGGGGACGACGGTTTAGGGGTTAATAGGTTTAGTTAGTGTTGGCGATGTGGGGGGACGACGGTTTAGGGGTTAATAGGTTTAGTTAGTGTTGGCGATGTGGGACGGCGGTTTATGGGTTAATAAGTTAATTTAGTGTTTGTGATGTTGGGGGACGGTGGTTTAGGAGTTAATAGGTTTAGTTAGTGTTGGCGATGTGGGGGGACAGCTGTTAAGGGGTTATTAGCTTTTTCTTTCATGTAAATGGCAAGAGTCCATGAGCTAGTGACGTATGGGATATACATCCCTACCAGGAGGGGGAAAAGTTTCGCAAACCTTAAATGCTTATAAATACACCTCCCCCCACACATATACTTCAGTTTTACAAACTTTGCCTCCTATGGAGGTGGTGAAGTAAGTTTGTGCTTGATTTTTATGATTTCTTCTATGATAAGCGCTTCTAAGCATTCTGAAACCCAATTCCTCTCAGAGTACAGTGTTTATTAGAGGGACGTGAAGAGAGTATTGCCTGTTGATTTTTATGTTTTCACTCATGGGAAATCTTTTCAAGGGTTCTCTGTTATCGGTCGTAGGTATTAATCTCCTACCTCCCTTTTCAGATCGACAATATCTCTGCGGATAGTTTTCAGTACTGGTTTAGCTGTCTGCTATATGCGGATGGGGTGTCTTTCGGTAAGTATGTATCATTATTTAAGACACTCTCAGCTATGTTTGGCACTTTATGTATTAATATAAAGTTTTAAATATATGTATTTACTTATATTTGCCATGAGTCAGGTCTATGTGTATTTCCCTTTGCAGTCTAACAGTTTCAGTATGAGAATCATGTTTAAGGAAGTTATTTTTAAAAAAAATAAATAAAAAAAAAATTCTTACCTGGGGTTTAGTCCTTTTTTTTCCCAATTTGACTTGTTTTTTACTTAAAATTTGCGGGCAAATCTAGGCTAGCAAGGGCGCAAAATGCTGTTATTTATTGCGTCATTTTTTAGGCAAAATTTTTTTGCTGCAAATTTGTGTTGATGGTGTCGCAAGTTTCATCATTTCCTGCGTCTTGACGTTAGTTTGTTTGGCGCGAATTCGCACTTGTTATGACGCGAGTTGCATCATATCCGGATGTTGTTTGGAGCCAAAAAATTTTCACTTTGCACTGTGCATCATACTTGGCGCCAAATATTTTTTTGGTTATATTACCCTACTTCCTTTATGCTCCCTGCTCCCTTTCTATTCTAGAGGACTATGCTGTTTGCTTTTCTGCGTATTTAGCATATGCATTTTTTCCCATTCCTGAAACTGCTATATGAGGAAATTGGATATTTTGTTTAAATGTTTTTTTTTTCTTTTACATTTTGCAAGATGTCTCTGTCTGATCCTGTCTCAGAAGCTACTGTAGGAACCATGCTGCCTGAACACAGTTCTACCAAAGCTTAGTGTATCTGTTGTAAGCAAGCTGAGATTATATCTCTGGCTATATTATGTAACAGTTGTCATGATAAGCTTTTGCATGCCGATAATGTTTCTATTAGTACTAGTACAACACCTGTTGTTCCCTCGACATCTAATGTACATGATATCCCTGTTGATATGAAAAATTATATTGCTGATGCAATACAGAAGGCTATGCCTGCTATTCCACCTTCTAATAAACGTAAAAGGTCTTTTAAAACTTCTCATAAAACTGATGAAATTTGTGATGACCGACAACATACTGAAATATCCTCTGAAGAGGATCTCTCTGCTTCAGAAGATCCTACTTCAGACATTGAAATTGATAAATCTTATCTTTTTAAGATTGAATATATTCGGTCTTTGTTGAAAGAAGTATTGGTTACTTTGGGTATTGAGGAGTCTGATCCTCTTGATAACAAAACCAGTAAACATTTAAATTCTGTTTTAAATCTTCTGTGATTACTCCTGAGGGTTTTCCTGTTCCAGATGCAGTTTCTGATGTGATTGCTAAAGAATGGTCTAAGCCTGGTGCTTCTTTTAACCCTACTTCTAGGTTTAAGAAGTTTTATCCTTTACCAGTGGCTAATTTGGAGTTTTGGGGAAAAGTCCCTAAGGTTGATGGAGCTATTTCTACTCTTGCCAAACGTACTACTACTATTCTATGGAAGATAGTACTTCTTTTAAGGATCCTTTAGATAGGAAGATTGAATCTTATCTAAGGAAAGCTTATTTACATTCTGGCTATATTCTCAGGCCAGCCATTTCTATGGCTGATGTTGCAGCTGCATCAACCTTTTGGTTGGATAGCTTAGCACATCAGAAAACAGATCCTTATTTGTCTAGCATTGTTCGTTTGCTTAAAGTGATGGTAAATTTAGAGCAATTGTCAAATAAATTCTTAATCCTCAAGTATGTCCCAGATAAATCGCTATATTTGTTTTAAATTTCTCTTATTCCTTTATATAAAAATGTATATTTTACTTACAGAGCGTTATTGCTCCTTGCTCTGCCCCCGCCATTACTTCCTGTTTTTTTCTTTAGCTGGTGAGAAAAATGAACCACCCCTCACTACGTCATTGTATTGGAATCTATAGCACTGTCAGTCAGCGATCCAACATGTAGTGCATGCGTATAAATAACTTAGGGCGTGTTTGCTTATATCAGTATTCCCGACTGGCCTGGGCTGTCATTGGTAGTTAAAAAAACTTGACCTGAATAAATTAATGGTGGCCGTTGTATGGGAGGAGGAAGGTATGTGAAATGTAAGCTTTTTAATATTAAATATTTTAAAATAACACGCGATTAGGAGATTTTCATGAATGAAAGTCAGCTTCTTTTTTTATTTTACATACGATTGCATGTTTGACGTCGGCATAGTTTACCATCTCTTTAAACATGCTAATAATTTTATCTGTGATGCTATTTTTGATATCATCAAGATTAATGTTAAATCTATGTCTTTAGCTATTCTGGCTAGAAGAGCTTTATGGCTTAAATCATGGAATGCTGACATGGTATCTAAATCTAGATTACTATCTCTATCTTTCCAGGGTAATAATTTATTTGGTTCTCAGTTGGACTCTATTATTTCCACTATCACTGGGAGGAAGGGAGTTTTTTAGCCCCAAGATAAAAAGTCTAAGGGTAAATCTAAAGCTTCTAATCAGTTTTGTTCCTTTCGTCAGAAAAGAGAACAGAAAACCAATCCTTCCCCTAAGGACTCTGGCTCCAATTTGAAGTTGGAATAAATCCAAGCCTTATAAGAAACCAAAGCCAGCCCCCAAGACTGCATGAAGGTGTGACCCTCAATCCACTTCAACTGATTGGGGGGCATATTGAAATTATTTCAAAACATTTGGGCAGATTCTGTTCAGAATCAGTTGATTCAGAGCATTGTTGCAGGCTCGTAAGTCTGTTTCAAGGAAGATTAATTATCGGGTGTGGAAAACCTATATTTCATGGTGTTCTCATAAATTCTCTTGGCATTCTTTTAGAATTCCTAGAATTTTACAGTTTCTTCAGGATGGTTTGGATAAAGGTTTATCTGCAAGTACTTTGAAGGGACAAATCTCTGCTCTTTCTGTTTTATTTCATAGAAAGATTGCTAAACTTCCTGATATTCACTGTTTTGTTCAGGCTTTGGTCCGTATCAAGCCTGTTATTACGTCTATTTCTCCTCCATGGAGTCTTTATTTGGTTTTGAAGGCTTTGCAGGCTCCTCCTTTTGAGCCTATGCATTCTTTGGATATTAAACTACTTTCTTGGAAAGTGTTGTTCCTTTTGCCTATCTCTTCTGCTAGAAGAGTTTCTGAATTCTCTGCTCTCTCGTGTGAGTCTCCTTTTTTGATTTTCTATCAAGATAAAGCTTTTTTGCGGACTTTGTTTAAATTTCTTCCTAACGTTGTGAATTCTAACAACATTAGTAGTGAAATTGTTGTTCCTTCTTTGTGTCCGAATCTTAAGAATTCTCTTAAGAAATCATTACATTCTTTGGATGTGGTAAGAGCTTTGAAATACTATGTGTAGGCTACTAAGGAATTCAGGAAGACTTCTAGTCTATTTGTTGTCTTTTCTGGTTCTAGGAAAGGTCAGAAAGCCTCTGCCATTTCTTTGGCATCTTGGTTAAAGCTTTTGATTCACAAGGCTTATTTGGAGGTGGGACAATCTTCGCCTCAGAGAATTACAGCTCATTCTACTAGATCAGTTGCCACGTCGCCAACAATTTAGTGTAGGCGACGTGGTGGGACGGCGGTTTAGGGGTTAATAAGTTTAGTTAGTGTTTGTGATGTGGGGGGACGACGGTTTAGGGGTTAATAGGTTTAGTTAGTGTTGGCGATGTGGGGGGACGACGGTTTAGGGGTTAATAGGTTTAGTTAGTGTTGGCGATGTGGGACGGCGGTTTATGGGTTAATAAGTTAATTTAGTGTTTGTGATGTTGGGGGACGGTGGTTTAGGAGTTAATAGGTTTAGTTAGTGTTGGCGATGTGGGGGGACAGCTGTTAAGGGGTTATTAGCTTTTTCTTTCATGTAAATGGCAAGAGTCCATGAGCTAGTGACGTATGGGATATACATTCCTACCAGGAGGGGGAAAAGTTTCGCAAACCTTAAATGCTTATAAATACACCTCCCCCCACACATATACTTCAGTTTTACAAACTTTGCCTCCTATGGAGGTGGTGAAGTAAGTTTGTGCTTGATTTTTATGATTTCTTCTATGATAAGCGCTTCTAAGCATTCTGAAACCCAATTCCTCTCAGAGTACAGTGTTTATTAGAGGGACGTGAAGAGAGTATTGCCTGTTGATTTTTATGTTTTCACTCATGGGAAATCTTTTCAAGGGTTCTCTGTTATCGGTCGTAGGTATTAATCTCCTACCTCCCTTTTCAGATCGACAATATCTCTGCGGATAGTTTTCAGTACTGGTTTAGCTGTCTGCTATATGCGGATGGGGTGTCTTTCGGTAAGTATGTATCATTATTTAAGACACTCTCAGCTATGTTTGGCACTTTATGTATTAATATAAAGTTTTAAATATATGTATTTACTTATATTTGCCATGAGTCAGGTCTATGTGTATTTCCCTTTGCAGTCTAACAGTTTCAGTATGAGAATCATGTTTAAGGAAGTTATTTTTAAAAAAAATAAATAAAAAAAAAATTCTTACCTGGGGTTTAGTCCTTTTTTTTCCCAATTTGACTTGTTTTTTACTTAAAATTTGCGGGCAAATCTAGGCTAGCAAGGGCGCAAAATGCTGTTATTTATTGCGTCATTTTTTAGGCAAAATTTTTTTGCTGCAAATTTGTGTTGATGGTGTCGCAAGTTTCATCATTTCCTGCGTCTTGACGTTAGTTTGTTTGGCGCGAATTCGCACTTGTTATGACGCGAGTTGCATCATATCCGGATGTTGTTTGGAGCCAAAAAATTTTCACTTTGCACTGTGCATCATACTTGGCGCCAAATATTTTTTTGGTTATATTACCCTACTTCCTTTATGCTCCCTGCTCCCTTTCTATTCTAGAGGACTATGCTGTTTGCTTTTCTGCGTATTTAGCATATGCATTTTTTCCCATTCCTGAAACTGCTATATGAGGAAATTGGATATTTTGTTTAAATGTTTTTTTTTTCTTTTACATTTTGCAAGATGTCTCTGTCTGATCCTGTCTCAGAAGCTACTGTAGGAACCATGCTGCCTGAACACAGTTCTACCAAAGCTTAGTGTATCTGTTGTAAGCAAGCTGAGATTATATCTCTGGCTATATTATGTAACAGTTGTCATGATAAGCTTTTGCATGCCGATAATGTTTCTATTAGTACTAGTACAACACCTGTTGTTCCCTCGACATCTAATGTACATGATATCCCTGTTGATATGAAAAATTATATTGCTGATGCAATACAGAAGGCTATGCCTGCTATTCCACCTTCTAATAAACGTAAAAGGTCTTTTAAAACTTCTCATAAAACTGATGAAATTTGTGATGACCGACAACATACTGAAATATCCTCTGAAGAGGATCTCTCTGCTTCAGAAGATCCTACTTCAGACATTGAAATTGATAAATCTTATCTTTTTAAGATTGAATATATTCGGTCTTTGTTGAAAGAAGTATTGGTTACTTTGGGTATTGAGGAGTCTGATCCTCTTGATAACAAAACCAGTAAACATTTAAATTCTGTTTTAAATCTTCTGTGATTACTCCTGAGGGTTTTCCTGTTCCAGATGCAGTTTCTGATGTGATTGCTAAAGAATGGTCTAAGCCTGGTGCTTCTTTTAACCCTACTTCTAGGTTTAAGAAGTTTTATCCTTTACCAGTGGCTAATTTGGAGTTTTGGGGAAAAGTCCCTAAGGTTGATGGAGCTATTTCTACTCTTGCCAAACGTACTACTACTATTCTATGGAAGATAGTACTTCTTTTAAGGATCCTTTAGATAGGAAGATTGAATCTTATCTAAGGAAAGCTTATTTACATTCTGGCTATATTCTCAGGCCAGCCATTTCTATGGCTGATGTTGCAGCTGCATCAACCTTTTGGTTGGATAGCTTAGCACATCAGAAAACAGATCCTTATTTGTCTAGCATTGTTCGTTTGCTTAAAGTGATGGTAAATTTAGAGCAATTGTCAAATAAATTCTTAATCCTCAAGTATGTCCCAGATAAATCGCTATATTTGTTTTAAATTTCTCTTATTCCTTTATATAAAAATGTATATTTTACTTACAGAGCGTTATTGCTCCTTGCTCTGCCCCCGCCATTACTTCCTGTTTTTTTCTTTAGCTGGTGAGAAAAATGAACCACCCCTCACTACGTCATTGTATTGGAATCTATAGCACTGTCAGTCAGCGATCCAACATGTAGTGCATGCGTATAAATAACTTAGGGCGTGTTTGCTTATATCAGTATTCCCGACTGGCCTGGGCTGTCATTGGTAGTTAAAAAAACTTGACCTGAATAAATTAATGGTGGCCGTTGTATGGGAGGAGGAAGGTATGTGAAATGTAAGCTTTTTAATATTAAATATTTTAAAATAACACGCGATTAGGAGATTTTCATGAATGAAAGTCAGCTTCTTTTTTTATTTTACATACGATTGCATGTTTGACGTCGGCATAGTTTACCATCTCTTTAAACATGCTAATAATTTTATCTGTGATGCTATTTTTGATATCATCAAGATTAATGTTAAATCTATGTCTTTAGCTATTCTGGCTAGAAGAGCTTTATGGCTTAAATCATGGAATGCTGACATGGTATCTAAATCTAGATTACTATCTCTATCTTTCCAGGGTAATAATTTATTTGGTTCTCAGTTGGACTCTATTATTTCCACTATCACTGGGAGGAAGGGAGTTTTTTAGCCCCAAGATAAAAAGTCTAAGGGTAAATCTAAAGCTTCTAATCAGTTTTGTTCCTTTCGTCAGAAAAGAGAACAGAAAACCAATCCTTCCCCTAAGGACTCTGGCTCCAATTTGAAGTTGGAATAAATCCAAGCCTTATAAGAAACCAAAGCCAGCCCCCAAGACTGCATGAAGGTGTCACCCTCAATCCACTTCAACTGATTGGGGGGCATATTGAAATTATTTCAAAACATTTGGGCAGATTCTGTTCAGAATCAGTTGATTCAGAGCATTGTTGCAGGCTCGTAAGTCTGTTTCAAGGAAGATTAATTATCGGGTGTGGAAAACCTATATTTCATGGTGTTCTCATAAATTCTCTTGGCATTCTTTTAGAATTCCTAGAATTTTACAGTTTCTTCAGGATGGTTTGGATAAAGGTTTATCTGCAAGTACTTTGAAGGGACAAATCTCTGCTCTTTCTGTTTTATTTCATAGAAAGATTGCTAAACTTCCTGATATTCACTGTTTTGTTCAGGCTTTGGTCCGTATCAAGCCTGTTATTACGTCTATTTCTCCTCCATGGAGTCTTTATTTGGTTTTGAAGGCTTTGCAGGCTCCTCCTTTTGAGCCTATGCATTCTTTGGATATTAAACTACTTTCTTGGAAAGTGTTGTTCCTTTTGCCTATCTCTTCTGCTAGAAGAGTTTCTGAATTCTCTGCTCTCTCGTGTGAGTCTCCTTTTTTGATTTTCTATCAAGATAAAGCTTTTTTGCGGACTTTGTTTAAATTTCTTCCTAACGTTGTGAATTCTAACAACATTAGTAGTGAAATTGTTGTTCCTTCTTTGTGTCCGAATCTTAAGAATTCTCTTAAGAAATCATTACATTCTTTGGATGTGGTAAGAGCTTTGAAATACTATGTGTAGGCTACTAAGGAATTCAGGAAGACTTCTAGTCTATTTGTTGTCTTTTCTGGTTCTAGGAAAGGTCAGAAAGCCTCTGCCATTTCTTTGGCATCTTGGTTAAAGCTTTTGATTCACAAGGCTTATTTGGAGGTGGGACAATCTTCGCCTCAGAGAATTACAGCTCATTCTACTAGATCAGTTGCCACGTCGCCAACAATTTAGTGTAGGCGACGTGGTGGGACGGCGGTTTAGGGGTTAATAAGTTTAGTTAGTGTTTGTGATGTGGGGGGACGACGGTTTAGGGGTTAATAGGTTTAGTTAGTGTTGGCGATGTGGGGGGACGACGGTTTAGGGGTTAATAGGTTTAGTTAGTGTTGGCGATGTGGGACGGCGGTTTATGGGTTAATAAGTTAATTTAGTGTTTGTGATGTTGGGGGACGGTGGTTTAGGAGTTAATAGGTTTAGTTAGTGTTGGCGATGTGGGGGGACAGCTGTTAAGGGGTTATTAGCTTTTTCTTTCATGTAAATGGCAAGAGTCCATGAGCTAGTGACGTATGGGATATACATTCCTACCAGGAGGGGGAAAAGTTTCGCAAACCTTAAATGCTTATAAATACACCTCCCCCCACACATATACTTCAGTTTTACAAACTTTGCCTCCTATGGAGGTGGTGAAGTAAGTTTGTGCTTGATTTTTATGATTTCTTCTATGATAAGCGCTTCTAAGCATTCTGAAACCCAATTCCTCTCAGAGTACAGTGTTTATTAGAGGGACGTGAAGAGAGTATTGCCTGTTGATTTTTATGTTTTCACTCATGGGAAATCTTTTCAAGGGTTCTCTGTTATCGGTCGTAGGTATTAATCTCCTACCTCCCTTTTCAGATCGACAATATCTCTGCGGATAGTTTTCAGTACTGGTTTAGCTGTCTGCTATATGCGGATGGGGTGTCTTTCGGTAAGTATGTATCATTATTTAAGACACTCTCAGCTATGTTTGGCACTTTATGTATTAATATAAAGTTTTAAATATATGTATTTACTTATATTTGCCATGAGTCAGGTCTATGTGTATTTCCCTTTGCAGTCTAACAGTTTCAGTATGAGAATCATGTTTAAGGAAGTTATTTTTAAAAAAAATAAATAAAAAAAAAATTCTTACCTGGGGTTTAGTCCTTTTTTTTCCCAATTTGACTTGTTTTTTACTTAAAATTTGCGGGCAAATCTAGGCTAGCAAGGGCGCAAAATGCTGTTATTTATTGCGTCATTTTTTAGGCAAAATTTTTTTGCTGCAAATTTGTGTTGATGGTGTCGCAAGTTTCATCATTTCCTGCGTCTTGACGTTAGTTTGTTTGGCGCGAATTCGCACTTGTTATGACGCGAGTTGCATCATATCCGGATGTTGTTTGGAGCCAAAAAAATTTCACTTTGCACTGTGCATCATACTTGGCGCCAAATATTTTTTTGGTTATATTACCCTACTTCCTTTATGCTCCCTGCTCTCTTTCTATTCTAGAGGACTATGCTGTTTGCTTTTCTGCGTATTTAGCATATGCATTTTTTCCCATTCCTGAAACTGCTATATGAGGAAATTGGATATTTTGTTTAAATGTTTTTTTTTTCTTTTACATTTTGCAAGATGTCTCTGTCTGATCCTGTCTCAGAAGCTACTGTAGGAACCATGCTGCCTGAACACAGTTCTACCAAAGCTTAGTGTATCTGTTGTAAGCAAGCTGAGATTATATCTCTGGCTATATTATGTAACAGTTGTCATGATAAGCTTTTGCATGCCGATAATGTTTCTATTAGTACTAGTACAACACCTGTTGTTCCCTCGACATCTAATGTACATGATATCCCTGTTGATATGAAAAATTATATTGCTGATGCAATACAGAAGGCTATGCCTGCTATTCCACCTTCTAATAAACGTAAAAGGTCTTTTAAAACTTCTCATAAAACTGATGAAATTTGTGATGACCGACAACATACTGAAATATCCTCTGAAGAGGATCTCTCTGCTTCAGAAGATCCTACTTCAGACATTGAAATTGATAAATCTTATCTTTTTAAGATTGAATATATTCGGTCTTTGTTGAAAGAAGTATTGGTTACTTTGGGTATTGAGGAGTCTGATCCTCTTGATAACAAAACCAGTAAACATTTAAATTCTGTTTTAAACCTTCTGTGATTACTCCTGAGGGTTTTCCTGTTCCAGATGCAGTTTCTGATGTGATTGCTAAAGAATGGTCTAAGCCTGGTGCTTCTTTTAACCCTTCTTCTAGGTTTAAGAAGTTTTATCCTTTACCAGTGGCTAATTTGGAGTTTTGGGGAAAAGTCCCTAAGGTTGATGGAGCTATTTCTACTCTTGCCAAACGTACTACTACTATTCTATGGAAGATAGTACTTCTTTTAAGGATCCTTTAGATAGGAAGATTGAATCTTATCTAAGGAAAGCTTATTTACATTCTGGCTATATTCTCAGGCCAGCCATTTCTATGGCTGATGTTGCAGCTGCATCAACCTTTTGGTTGGATAGCTTAGCACATCAGAAAACAGATCCTTATTTGTCTAGCATTGTTCGTTTGCTTAAAGTGATGGTAAATTTAGAGCAATTGTCAAATAAATTCTTAATCCTCAAGTATGTCCCAGATAAATCGCTATATTTGTTTTAAATTTCTCTTATTCCTTTATATAAAAATGTATATTTTACTTACAGAGCGTTATTGCTCCTTGCTCTGCCCCCGCCATTACTTCCTGTTTTTTTCTTTAGCTGGTGAGAAAAATGAACCACCCCTCACTACGTCATTGTATTGGAATCTATAGCACTGTCAGTCAGCGATCCAACATGTAGTGCATGCGTATAAATAACTTAGGGCGTGTTTGCTTATATCAGTATTCCCGACTGGCCTGGGCTGTCATTGGTAGTTAAAAAAACTTGACCTGAATAAATTAATGGTGGCCGTTGTATGGGAGGAGGAAGGTATGTGAAATGTAAGCTTTTTAATATTAAATATTTTAAAATAACACGCGATTAGGAGATTTTCATGAATGAAAGTCAGCTTCTTTTTTTATTTTACATACGATTGCATGTTTGACGTCGGCATAGTTTACCATCTCTTTAAACATGCTAATAATTTTATCTGTGATGCTATTTTTGATATCATCAAGATTAATGTTAAATCTATGTCTTTAGCTATTCTGGCTAGAAGAGCTTTATGGCTTAAATCATGGAATGCTGACATGGTATCTAAATCTAGATTACTATCTCTATCTTTCCAGGGTAATAATTTATTTGGTTCTCAGTTGGACTCTATTATTTCCACTATCACTGGGAGGAAGGGAGTTTTTTAGCCCCAAGATAAAAAGTCTAAGGGTAAATCTAAAGCTTCTAATCAGTTTTGTTCCTTTCGTCAGAAAAGAGAACAGAAAACCAATCCTTCCCCTAAGGACTCTGGCTCCAATTTGAAGTTGGAATAAATCCAAGCCTTATAAGAAACCAAAGCCAGCCCCCAAGACTGCATGAAGGTGTGACCCTCAATCCACTTCAACTGGTTGGGGGGCATATTGAAATTATTTCAAAACATTTGGGCAGATTCTGTTCAGAATCAGTTGATTCAGAGCATTGTTGCAGGCTCGTAAGTCTGTTTCAAGGAAGATTAATTATCGGGTGTGGAAAACCTATATTTCATGGTGTTCTCATAAATTCTCTTGGCATTCTTTTAGAATTCCTAGAATTTTACAGTTTCTTCAGGATGGTTTGGATAAAGGTTTATCTGCAAGTACTTTGAAGGGACAAATCTCTGCTCTTTCTGTTTTATTTCATAGAAAGATTGCTAAACTTCCTGATATTCACTGTTTTGTTCAGGCTTTGGTCCGTATCAAGCCTGTTATTACGTCTATTTCTCCTCCATGGAGTCTTTATTTGGTTTTGAAGGCTTTGCAGGCTCCTCCTTTTGAGCCTATGCATTCTTTGGATATTAAACTACTTTCTTGGAAAGTGTTGTTCCTTTTGCCTATCTCTTCTGCTAGAAGAGTTTCTGAATTCTCTGCTCTCTCGTGTGAGTCTCCTTTTTTGATTTTCTATCAAGATAAAGCTTTTTTGCGGACTTTGTTTAAATTTCTTCCTAACGTTGTGAATTCTAACAACATTAGTAGTGAAATTGTTGTTCCTTCTTTGTGTCCGAATCTTAAGAATTCTCTTAAGAAATCATTACATTCTTTGGATGTGGTAAGAGCTTTGAAATACTATGTGTAGGCTACTAAGGAATTCAGGAAGACTTCTAGTCTATTTGTTGTCTTTTCTGGTTCTAGGAAAGGTCAGAAAGCCTCTGCCATTTCTTTGGCATCTTGGTTAAAGCTTTTGATTCACAAGGCTTATTTGGAGGTGGGACAATCTTCGCCTCAGAGAATTACAGCTCATTCTACTAGATCAGTTGCCACTTTGTGGGCTTTTAAGAATGAAGCTTCAGTTGATCAGATTTGTAAAGCAGCAACTTGGTCTTTTTTACATACATTTACTAAATTTTACCATTTTAATGTATTTGCGTCTTCTGAAGCAGTCTTTGGTAGAAAAGTTCTTCAGGCAGCTGTTTTAGATTGATTCTTCTGTTTATAAGAACTTATTTTGTGTATTTAATTTCTCAGCGGAAATAGCTATTTTTATTTTATCCCTACCTCTCTAGTGACTCTTCTGTGGACTTCCACATCTTGGGGATTTTATCCCATGCGTCACTAGCTCATGGACTCTTGCCATTTAGATGAAAGAAAACATAATTTATGTAAGAACTTACCTTTTTTTTTTTTTTGAGGTTTCCCCATTACTTCCAATACAAGGTAATCCAAAATTTATCCCTGGACTATCTAATGAAGTCTATAATGTCTGGGCACAAAAAGGTTTATTAAACGTATATCAATGCTTAAATAATTATCTTCAAATAAGAACATTTGAGGAATTGGCCAGAGTATTTTCTTTGTCAAATAAAAAAAATTACGCCTACCTTCAGATTAGACATTTTATCACTGAAAGTAAAATATCAAGCGATGATACTGAAAGGTGGGGTAAAATTGAACAATATCTTACTTATTATAAGTCTGGCCAACACAGCATTTCCTTATTATACAAAATTATGCTTGCTAAACAGGGCCAATTGATAATTAATAGCCTTGCTGGAAAATGGAACTCCCATTTTATTGATATCTCTGTAGACATATTGTACGCAAGCTTCAAATGGGTTAAAAATGCTACTATTTCTACAGCTTGGAAAGAATCACATTTAAAGTTAATGAATAATGCATACCTCACACCTAGGAAAATGTCTAAATGGCACACCAACCATGTCATTAATATAAGTAACAACTGTCCCAGATGTAACAATCTAAATGCAGACATAGTCCACTGATTTTGGGATTGCCCCAAAATTATGCAGTTCTGGCTTAAAATTGAGTTCTGGATTAATAAAATGTTAGAGAATAGAATAAAACTTACATGTAGACATATTTTTTCCTTGCTCCTCAAGAAAGCAATAGAAACAATAGTAATCTTATCAATACAGCTATTATGATAGGGCGTAATCTTATTTTAAAAAATTGGAAGAGTAATAAGGCCCCCTCGACCCCTTGCTTTTTAAACTTGATGCTCTCTCAGATAATTTTTGAACAAATGACCATCTCACCTTCACACAAGAAAAAGATCACAGCTTTTTTCTTAAAATGGTTAAGAGTTATACTATCTTACCCTCGAGACATACAATTCTCTCTCATCTCTAGTTTGCTCAGAACAGAGTATTTTGAAACCTTAATCTTGACAGGGGTTTTTCCAGCTGAATGGTATTGAGCTTTGAGGAAGCTTGGCTGTGAGAGGAGATTATATGTGATGGGCAGACTACACTGAGTGGGGTGGAGGGGATAGGGAGAGATCGGATGTAGAGAGAGAGACGAGACGAGCCAGATGACCTGGCTTTTTTTTTTTTTTCTTTTTTTTTGTTGTTATTCTTTTTTTCCTGTATGAATGAATTTGCCTTCCCTCTCTGTATAGGGATAAGGCAAAGATCTTTAATATGTGAAAAGGTTAACGGGTACAAGAGTATTTTTTTTTTAGATATAACTAGAACTGTATATAGTATACTAGAAATTCTCTGTTTTCTCTTGTTATTGCAAATGTACCCGTTTTCACTTAATAAAAATCTGATTAAAAAAAAATGTAAGAACTTACCTGATAAATTCATTTCTTTCATAATGGCAAGAGTCCATGAGGCCCACCCTGTTTTTGTTGGTTATATTTTTTTTTGTATAAAAACACAATATTATTTTCCAGTTCCTCTTATTTGTATGCTTTTTTACTACTTTTTACACCTCACTACTTGGCTATACGTTAAACTGAAGTATATGTGTGGTTGGAGGTGTATTTATAGGCATTTGAGGTTTGGGAAACTTTGCCCCCTCCTGGTAGGAATGTATATCCCATACGTCACTAGCTCATGGACTCTTGCCATTATGAAAGAAATTAATTTATCAGGTAAGTTTTTACATAAATTATGTTATTTAGGGAGTCGCGATGTGGGGGGATGGTGGTTTAGGGGTTAATAGGTTTATTTAGTGTTGGCGATGTGGGGGACGGCATTTTAGAGGTTAATAAGTTTATTTAGTGTTGGCAATGTGGGGGACGGCGGTTTAGGGGTTAATAGGTTTAGTTAGTGTTGGTGATGTGGGGGGGATGGCTGTTTAGGGGTTAAAAGGTTTAGTTAGTATTGGTGATGTGGGGGGACGGACAGCGGTTTAGAGGTTAATAGCTTTATTTAGTGTTGGCAATGTGGGGGGATGGCAGTTTAAATGTTAATAGATTTAGTTAGTGTTGGCAATGTGGGGGGATGGCAGTTTAAATGTTAATAGATTTAGTTAGTGTTGGTGATGTGGGGGACAGCGGTTTAGAGGTTAATAGGTTTATTTAGTGTTGAGAATGTGGGGGGACGGCGGTTTAGGGGTTAATAGGTTTAGTTAGTGTTGGCGATTTGAGGGGATGACCATTTAGAGGTTAATAAGTTTTCATTTAGTTTTGGCATTGTGGGGGGACGGCGGTTTAGATCATTTTGTTTAGGCATATTCCTTATGTTAAGCTAAATCGTTTTAAAAATAAAATTTGTTATTTCGGATCCATTCTTTATTCTATTCTAAACTTTAGAATAGAATAATGAATATAAATAAAGAATGGATCCGAAAAACGATTTAACTTAACATAACTAATTTGCTTAAAGGAAATCATTTATTTAACTAATGAAAACGAAACACAGTTTTTTCACGGCGCACATGTCTAGTGTCCACTGTGCGCAACATTGTCAAGATGTTTACAGCCCATGGCACTGTAGCTAATCTCCCTGGACGTGGACAAAAGAGAAAAATTGATCAAAGATTGCAACGAAGGATTGTTCGAATGGTGGATAAAGAACCTCAATCAACTTCCAGACAAATTCAAGCTGACCTTCAGCCACAGGGTACAAATGTGTCAGCTCGCTCTATACGTCTCCACTGGAAACAGAAGGTACCACCGCTCAAAGAACCTTTCTCCCAAAAGAAGCCTCCACCGAGGCAAAAGTATCAAAGTTGTAGAATTTTCAAAAAGTATGCAAGGAAGACCAAGTGGCCGCCTTGCAGATTTGCTCCACTGATGCTTCATTTTTGAAAGCCCAAGAAGAAGAGACAGTCCTAGTGGAATGAGCCATAATTGTCTCAGGAGGCTGATGTCCAGCAGTCTCATACGCTAATCTGATAACACTTCTCAACCAGAGAAAAAGAGAAGTAGAAGAAGTCTTCTGACCCTTACGCTTCCCAGCGAAAACCACAAACAGGGCAGAAGATTGCCGAAAATCCTTAGTTGCTTGCAAATAAAATTTTAGAGTATGCACAACATCCAGATTGTGCAACAGACATTCTTTCTGAGAAGAAGGATACTGACAAAAAGAAGGAACAACTATTTCTTGATTTATTTTGCGATTCGATACCACCTTGGGAAGAAATCCCAATTTAGTATGAAGGACCGCCTTATCTGCATGAAAAATAAGGTAAGGGGAATCACACTGCAGAGCCGAAAGTTTGGAAACTCTGCGAGCAGACGAAATAGCAAGAAGAAATAAAACATTCCACGATAACAACTTTATATCAACCAAATGCATAGGCTGAAACGGAGCCTGTTGGAAAACTTTATGAACAAGGATAAGACTCCCAGGAGGAGCAACAGGTTTAAACACAGGCCTGATCCTGACCAAGGCCTGAACAAAAGATTGAACATCTGGCAGATCTGCCAGACATTTATACAAAAGAATAGTGCTGAAATCTGACCCTTCAGAGTACTGACTGACAAACCCTTCTCCAGGTCTACTGAAGAAAGGAAAGAATGCAAGGAATCCTCAGTCGAGTCCAAGAGAAAATTTTTGATTCACAAAAATATAGGTATTTACGCCATACCTTATGGTAACTCTTATGAGTAATTGGCTTACGAGCCTGAAGCATAGTATCAACAACCTTCTCAGAAAAACCACGCCTGGCCAAGACTAGACGTTCAATCTCCAAACAGTCAGCTTCAGAGAATGTAGGTTTGGGTGAAGGAAAAAACACTGACGTAGCAGGTCCTTCCTCAGAGGCAACCTCCAAGGGGGAAGAGATGACATCTTCACTAGATCCGTGAACCAGATCCTGCGTGGCCACGCAGGAGCTATTAGAACCACAGATGCCCTCTCCTGTTTGATACGAGCAATCACTCGAGGAAGGAGGGCAAACGGGGGGAATAGGTACACCAGACTGAAGTTCCAAGGCACCACCAGAGTATCTATTAGAGCAGCTTCAGGATCTCTTGATCTTGAACTGTACCTTGAAAGTTTGGCGTTCAGACGAGACGCCATCAAATTCTAATTCTGGAACCCCCACCTGACAGTTATCATTGTGAAAACCTCTGGGTGGAGAGTCCGCTCTCCGGGATGAAAGGTCTGCCTGCTCAGAAAATCTGCTTCCCAGTTGTCCAACCCTGGGATGTGGATGGCAGAGAGGAGCCGATTGTGAGACTCTGCCCACTCTAGAATGTGAGTAACCTCCTTCATTGCTAAGGAGCTCCGAGTTACTCCCTGGTGATTGATGTATCCCACCAAAGTGATATTGTCTGATTGGAATCTGATAAACCGGACTAAAGCTAGTTGAGGCCAGGCTATTAAGGCATTGTAAATTGCTCTCAACTCTAAAATGTTTATGGGAAGCGAAGACTCCTCCGTGAGTCTTTAGGGAGTCTTTAGGGAACCCCAAAGAGCACCCCAAAACGCTGGTGTGCGTTGTCACAATCACCCAGGATGGTCTCAGGAAGCATAAACCCTGAGACAGGTTGTCCTGAGAGATCCACCAAGATAGGGATTCTCTTGATAGGGAGTCCAGAGCTATCCTCTGAGATAGGTTTGAGTGGTCTCCGTTCCATTGTCTGAGCATGCATAACTGAAGAGGTCTCAGATGGAACCGAGCAAATGGAATGATGTCCATGGGAGCGACCATCAGACCTATTACTTCCATACACTAAGCCACAAATGGATGGGTAGAGGACTGAAGTGCAAGGCAAGAAACCAGAATTTTGAATTTTCTGACCTCCGTCTGTAAAATCTTCATGGACACAGAATCTATAATTGTTCCTAAGAAAACCACCCTGGTGTCTGGCACTAGGGAACTCTTCTCTAGAATCACTTTCCACCCATGGGAATGAAGAATAGATAACAACATCTCTGTATCAGATTTTGCTAAATGAAAAGATGGCACTTTGACCAAGATGTCGTCCAGGTAAGGCGCCACCGCTATTCCTTGAAATCTGACCACCACCAAAAGGGCCCCTAGGACCTTTGTAGAGATTTGAGGAGCCGTGGCAAGACCAAAGGGAAGAGCCACAAACTGTAAATGTTTGTCCAGAAAGGCAAACCAAAGGAACTGGTGATGCTCCCTGAGAATGGGAACATGCAGAAACTCATCCTTCAGATCTATGGTCGTCATGAACTGACCCTCCTGTACTCTTTTTTGGGAACCACAAACAGATTCGAATAGAATCCTTGACCTTGTTCTGCTACAGGAACTGGAACAATCACTCCCAGGGAAGATAGGTCATTTACGCAGTTTAAGAAGGCCTCTCTTTTTACCTGGCTTGCAGATAACCTTGACAAGAGAAATCTGCCCCAGGGAAGACAAGACTTTAATCCTATTCTGTATCCCTGAGATACTACCTCCACAGCTCAAGGATCAGGGGCATCGCGGATCCAAGAATGCCGAAAAAGAAACAGCCTGCCCCCCACTTGAACTGGATCTGGGGCGGCCCCTTCATGCTGATTTGGAATCATTGAAGGGTTTCTTGTTTTTTTACCATATTCCAAGGTTGACCGGACCTCCAAGAGGTTCTGGGTTGCTCAGGCTTGGAAGAAGAGGAGGAAGACTTCTGTCCCTTGAAGTTACAGAAGGAATGAAAATTAGAACTCTGGCGACACTTAGGTCTATTCTTCTTATCCTGAGGTAGGAAAGATCCCTTTCCATGCGTAATTTCTGAAATGACCAGACCAGGACCAAATAAAGTCTTACCCTTATAATGTAAAGATAGGAGCTTGGACTTGGAAGTTACATCAGCAGACCAAGATTTTAACCACAGAGCTCTGCGATATAGAACTGCAAAACTATAAATCTTAGCTCCCAGTCTAAGTACTTGAATGTTGGCATCACAGATAAAAGTATTTGCTAACTTAAGAGCCTTGATCCTATCCTGGATCTCCTCTATAGTAGTCTCTTCTGAATATAGGTCAGTCAAGGCATTGCACCAATAAGATGCCGCTCTCACGACCGTAGCAATACTTGTAACAGTTGCCATTGAAATCCCTGATGAATGTACATATTTCTTAAGTAAGCCTCTAGCTTCTTATCCATGGGATCTTTGAAAGAACAACTATACTCAATAGGAATAGAAGTTCTCTTGGCTAGAGTAGAAATATAGAGGCCTTCTACCTTGGGTACTGTTCGCCATGAGTCCTGTATAGAATCTGCAACAGGAAACATCTTTTTAAAAACAGGGGACGGGGAAAAAGGAATCCCTGGTTTTTCCCATTCATGTGCTATAATTTCCGACATAAGGTCTGGAAATGGAAAAACTTCCACAGAAGAAGGAACATCATATACTCTATTTAGTTTACTAGACTTCTTTGGATTCTCAACAACAGATAATTTAGAGTCATCCAAAGTAGCAAGTACCTCCTTCAAAAGTAACCGGAGGTGTTCTAATTTAAACCTAAAATTAACCTCTTCTGAGTCTGTAGATTTCTCCACTATAAAGTTAGAATCTGAAATTTCACCCTCAGAAGCCACTGAGGTATCCTCATCATCAGATAACTGAGAGAGACTGACTAACGCTGACTTAGCAGAGTCAGAACCCTTACTGAGAGAAATATTTTTAGACTTCCTTTTCCTCTTACCAGAAACTGGAAAAGCTGATAAAGCTGCAGAAACCGCAGAAGTAATCTGTGCAGCAAAATACCCTGGTAAATAAACACCCCCAGGAGGCTTTTGAGAGGAACTGCAGGGCACTGCATATGAAACTGTTAAAGCTTGGGACGTTTGAGGGGAAAGCTGAGGCATTGCTAGGGCAGCACTATCCTGAGAGACAGAAGGCTGTGAAAAAGAAATCTTATTTTTAAAGGGACAGTCTAGTCCAAAATAAACTTTCATGATTCAGACAGAGAATGTAATTTTGAACAATTTTCCAATTTACTTTTATTACCAATTTTGCTTTGCTCTCTTGGCATTCTTAGTTGAAAGCTAAACCTAGGAGGTTCATATGCTAATTTCTAAGCCCTTGAAGGCCGCCTCTTCTCTCAGGGCATTTTGACAGTTTTTCACCACTAGAGGGTGTTAGTTCATGTGTGTTATATAGATAACACTGTGCTCACGCACGTGGAGTTCCAGTAAGCCAGCTCTGATTGGCTAAAATGGATGTCTGTCAAAAGAACTGAAATAAGGGGGCATTTTGCAGAGGCTTAGATACAAGATAATCACAGAGATAAAAAGTGTATTTATATAACTGTGTTGATTAAGCAAAACTAGGGAATGGGTAATAAAGGGATTATCTATCTTTTTAAACAATAAAAAGTCTGGTGTAGCCTGTCCATTTAAATAATAAGGTTATATTTAGACAAGAGGAGAAAAACTACACAGGAAGAATAATCTTAGCCTCCAAGCAAAGTAAACATGTTTCAAAGGAACCAGTTTTTTTATAAGTGTCTATAACTAGAAGTATCTTGATTCCACCAGCAATTAGCAAAGAATTCTTTAATATTGTGCACCAATTAAAATTCAAAATAACTTGTAATATTTTATTGAATTCTGCACCTTAATTCCTCAGCTATGCTGAGGTCTTACCCCTCCTTAAGCCAGGTGATCTATCCCACTAGCAGAGGGAACGAGAACTACAGGACCATAGTTAGTAAATCCTTACCGGAGCTGTAAACCTCCACATAAGCGGGAAAACTCTGCTCTGATCGGAGAAGCCGAAAACCGGAAGTGCGGAGGAGCGGTCACACAACTAAATAAACTGCGCCACAAACTAATAAAAACGAAGATAAAGACATTAAAAAGAATAGGGATTAATTATGCTAAAAACGAACTATCCCTCATAGGAAGTAAAATCCTAGATGCCGCAATAAAACTCTCAAGCCCATACGAAATAAAATGAAAAATATCTCTTTCACATACACTGTCAGCCTCATAATACCCTCACTAACAGTATGCAGTGCCCTCTCTTATTTGTGTTGCTTTTGTACAACATATCCCTTAATAAGAGATACTGAGTCCCAAGAATCCTATTCCACAAATGATTTAACCCTTAAAGTGCTGGTACCCTCTAACCTAGAAGGGAAAGCACTTACCTGTGGATCCTGCTGTCAGGCAGGGAATGGCTTCTAAGGTGTGGCAGATTCCTCCACTTCTACCAGGGACCTATAGAAAAGACAGAGTAACCAACCCTGGCTTTCTATAATAGGGGTAGTAATAATGTTAGAAGTTAAGCAAAGACCACCTCACCGTCTTCTAACTGCTAAAAAGCCACCATTACTCTTACTAAAGAGATTGACATGGACACAGTTTGATCCCAATCCTTGCTTGCAAGGAAAATACCCATAAAAGGATTTAATATCTTCAGACACCATCTTCACACATCCTCCCGTGATAGAGGCAAAGAGAATGACTGGGGATTATGGGTAAGGGAAGTGACACTTAACAGCTCTGCTGGGGGGGCTCTTTGCCTCCTCCTGCTGGCCAGGAGTGAATATCCCACTAGTAATTGGAATTCATGGACTCCCCATGCCATAGGAGAGAAAAGGATGTTAATTTGTTATAAAAATGTTTAGTCTTCGCTGAAATGTTATTTTATAGCAACACAACAGAAATGTCTTGTAATTACAAGATGTATACTCTCCATTTTAACATCCATGAATGATTAACAGTGTGAAATGCAGCAGAAGACAAAGTATACAAAGAAGATTAATGACTGGCAATAAGCAGAGCCTTTGCTTGGTAAGGAAAATTTATAGAGTAATTAAACACTAGATATAGTCAAGTAGAGAATTGTAAGAAAAAAAGAGAATCTTGAATATTGTAAACAAATTATTAAAAAAAACAAAGGGATAGGAAAGTCAGAATTAAACTTGCTTGATTTAGACCACTGGTTTTCATACCTGTCCTCAGGACTCCCTAACAGGCCACATTTTGAGGATAGCTGAACCAGAGGCACAGGTGAAATAATCAGCTGATTAGTAAACATGGTAATATTACCTGCTCTCATCCAAGATAATTCTAAAAACCAGGCCTGAGGACAGGTTTAAAAACCAGTGATTTAGATAGAGCATGTTATTTTAAGACACTTAAATTCACTTCTATTTTCAAATGTACTTTGTTCTCTTGGTATCCTTTTTTGAAAAAGAATATGTAAATGTCTTACACTAGTGGGTGCTAGCTGGTGATTGGTAGCTGCAAATTTGTCTGTTGTTATTGGCTCACTAGATGTATTTATGTAGCTCCTAGTAGTGCATTGATGCTCCTTCAAAAAAGGATACAAAGCAAATTAAGCAAATCCGATAATAGAAGTAAATTAGAAAGTTATTTACAATTGTATGCTCCTTCTGAATCATGAAAGAAAAACATTGAGTTTCGTGTCCCTTTAAGGTACAGTAAGCTGAAAATAAATGAATCAAGGTCTAGAAGTATTGGTCTTAAGAATAACGCACAATGTGGTATTACAGGTGGATGGTGAAAAAAACAGAATTTATGCTTACCTGATAAATTTCTTTCTCTTACGGTGTGTCCGGTTCACGGCTTCATCCTTACTTGTGGGATATTCTCAATCCCTACAGGAAGTGGCAAAGAGAGCACACAGCAGAGCTGTCCATATAGCTCCCCTCAGGCTCCGCCCCCCCAGTCATTCGACCGACGGTTAGGAGAAAAAGGAGAACCATAGGGTGCAGTGGTGACTGTAGTTTACAAAAATAATTTTAGACCTGACTAAATCGCCAGGGTGGGCCATGGACCGGACACACCGTAAGAGAAAGAAATTTATCAGGTAAGCATAAATTCTGTTTTCTCTTACATTGGTGTGTCCGGTCCACAGCTTCTTCCTTACTTGTGGGAACCAATACCAAAGCTTTAGGACACGGATGAAGGGAGGGAAACAGTCAGGTAACCTAAACGGAAGGCACCACTGCTTGTAAAACCTTTCTCCCAAAAATAGCCTCCGAAGAAGCAAAAGTATCGAATTTGTAAAATTTGGCAAATGTATGCAGTGAAGACCAAGTCGCTGCCTTACAAATCTGTTCAACAGAAGCCTCGTTCTTGAAAGCCCATGTGGAAGCCACAGCTCTAGTGGAGTGAGCGGTAATTCGTTCAGGAGGCTGCTGTCCGGCAGTGTCATAAGCAAATCGGATGATGCTTTTCAGCCAGAAAGAAAGAGAGGTAGCAGTTGCTTTCTGACCTCTCCTCTTACCAGAATAAACGACAAACAAGGATGATGTTTGTCTGAAATCTTTTGTTGCTTCTAAATAGAATTTTAAAGCACGAACCACATCTAGATTGTGTAACTGACGTTCCTTTTTAGAAACTGGATTAGGACACAGAGAAGGAACAACTATTTCCTGGTTAATATTCTTATTGGAAACTACCTTTGGAAGAAAACCAGGCTTGGTACGCAAAACAACCTTATCTGTATGGAACACCAGATAGGGTGAGGTACACTGCAAAGCAGACAATTCAGAAACTCTTCGAGCAGAAGAAATAGCAACCAAAAACAAAACTTTCCAAGATAGTAACTTAATATCTACGGAATGTAGAGGTTCAAACGGAACCCCTTGAAGATCTGAAAGAACTAAATTTAGACTCCATGGAGGAGCCACAGGTCTGTAAAAAGGTTTGATCATAACTAAGGCCTGAACAAACGCCTGCACATCTGGTACAGCTGCCAGACGCTTATGTAACAGAATAGACAGAGCCAGTGGCGTCACTAGGGTTGGTGTCACCCGGTGCGGTAAGTCATGGTGTCACCCCCCCCCCCAGAAAGCAGACACACACAAAAACACAGGCAAACACACATACAAACACTCAGACACACTTAAACACATACTCAGATGCACACACAAACACTCGGAAACACACTCAGACACACACACAAAAACACACACACAAAAACACTGAGACACACAAAAACTCAGACACACACATACAAAATATGTAAACTGCACTGCATTAATTAGGAAGCTCATGCCTAGAGCTGCTCCCTGGCTCAGCAGAACATCAAATGAAAGATAAACAGAGCACTCTAAAATAAATCACTGAAGAAAAGGTTTAGGCACGCAAACTATGAAAATTCTGCTCTCTGACTCTGTTCCAAGTCTGTCAGTGCACAGCCCTGGGCCGCATGTCACTGAGCAGTGAGCACAGATAGGCAGGCAGGTTTAGGCTAGCAGCGCAACTTTGCAAGCCCCACGGCACACCCACAACATTCATAGTGAAATTGGGCAGGGGAGGAGCAAAGTACAAACAAGCAAAAGCAGCCGGGAAAACTATTTGTTGAAATTGCAGCACTGGCTCAAGGGGCAAAAAAATTGTGTGTCTACAACTTCCCCAGTCCCACTAATGTTCACAAATGCCAGCCTCTAATAAAATAATCTATGCATCTCAACATTGTATTTCTTTGAATTTCAATAAAATGTAAAAAAAAATAATTTTTTTTTTTTTTTTTTTGGTGTCACCCCCTGGAGGGTGTCACCCGGGTGCGGCCCTCCCCCCCGCCCCCCCCCTAGTGACGCCACTGGACAGAGCAGATATCTGTCCTTTCAACGAACTAGCTGACAATCCTTTCTCCAATCCTTCTTGGAGGAAAGATAACAACCTTGGAATCCTAATCTTACTCCACGAGTAACCCTTGGATTCGCACCAACAAAGATATTTTCGCCATATCTTATGATAAATTTTCCTAGTAACAGGCTTTCTAGCCTGGATCAGAGTATCTATAACTGATTCAGAGAACCCACGCTTAGCTAGAATTAAGCGTTCAATCTCCAAGCAGTCAGTTGCAGAGAAACTAGGTTTGGATGTTTGAATGGACCTTGGATTAGAAGGTCCTGCCTCAAAGGTAGCTTCCATGGTGGAGCCGATGACATATCCACCAAGTCTGCATACCAAGTCCTGCGAGGCCACGCAGGAGCTATCAGAATTACCGAAGCCTTCTCCTCTTTGATTCTGGCTACTAGCCGAGGGAGAAGAGGAAACGGTGGAAAGACATAAGCCAGATTGAATGACCAAGGCGTTACTAGAGCATCTATCGATGTCGCCTTGGGATCCCTGGACCTGGACCCATAAAGGGGAACTTTTGAGTTCTGGCGGGACGCCATCAGGTCCAGTTCTATGTTGTCCGACTGAAATCTGATTAATTTGGCCTCCGCCAGCCGAGGCCAGGCCTGGAGCGCATTGAATATCGATCTCAATACTAAAATGTTTATCGGGAGAAGAGATTCCTCCCGAGACCATAGACCCTGAGCTTTCAGGGAGTTCCAGACCGCACCCCAGCCTAAGAGACTGGCGTTGGTCATGACAATGATCCACTCCGGTCTGCGGAAACTCATTCCCTGAGATAGGTGATCCTGAGACAACCACCAGCGGAGCGATTCTCTGGTTATCTGGTCCATTTGTATCTGGGGTCTCCCTCTGTAGGGAGTTCTCTAGTTCTTCAAACCAAAAAGCCGCTGCAGTGGTTACAGGAATAATGCAAGAAATTGGTTGAAGAAGAAAACCTTGTTGAACAAATATTTTCTTAAGCAAACCTTCCAATTTTTTATCCATAGGATCTTTGAAAGCGCAACTGTCTTCTATTGGTATAGTGGTGCGCTTAGCTAGTGTTGAAACTGCCCCCTCCACCTTAGGGACCGTCTGCCACGCGTCCCTTCTGGGGTCAACAATGGGGAACATTTTCTTAAATATAGGGGGGGGGGGGACAAAAGGTACACCTGGTCTTTCCCACTCCCTGGTCACAATATCCGCCACCCTCTTAGGTATCGGAAATGCATCAGTGTGTACCGGGACCTCTAAGAATTTGTCCATTTTACACAATTTTTCTGGGACCACCAAGGGGTCACAATCATCTAGCGTAGCTAAAACCTCTTTAAGCAGGGCGCGGAGGTGCTCTAGCTTAAATTTAAATGCTATACAGGGAGTGCAGAATTATTAGGCAAGTTGTATTTTTGAGGATTAATTTTATTATTGAACAACAACCATGTTCTCAATGAACCCAAAAAACTCATTAATATCAAAGCTGAATATTTTTGGAAGTAGTTTTTAGTTTGTTTTTAGTTTTAGCTATTTTAGGGGGATATCTGTGTGTGCAGGTGACTATTACTGTGCATAATTATTAGGCAACTTAACAAAAAACAAATATATACCCATTTCAATTATTTATTTTTACCAGTGAAACCAATATAACATCTCAACATTCACAAATATACATTTCTGACATTCAAAAACAAAACAAAAACAAATCGGTGACCAATATAGCCACCTTTCTTTGCAAGGACATTCAAAAGCCTGCCATCCATGGATTCTGTCAGTGTTTTGATCTGTTCACCATCAACATTGCGTGCCGCAGCAACCACAGCCTCCCAGACACTGTTCAGAGAGGTGTACTGTTTTCCCTCCTTGTAAATCTCACATTTGATGATGGACCACAGGTTCTCAATGGGGTTCAGATCAGGTGAACAAGGAGGCCATGTCATTAGATTTTCTTCTTTTATACCCTTTCTTGCCAGCCACGCTGTGGAGTACTTGGACGCGTGTGATGGAGCATTGTCCTGCATGAAAATCATGTTTTTCTTGAAGGATGCAGACTTCTTCCTGTACCACTGCTTGAAGAAGGTGTCTTCCAGAAACTGGCAGTAGGACTGGGAGTTGAGCTTGACTCCATCCTCAACCCGAAAAGGCCCCACAAGCTCATCTTTGATGATACCAGCCCAAACCAGTACTCCACCTCCACCTTGCTGGCGTCTGAGTCGGACTGGAGCTCTCTGCCCTTTACCAATCCAGCCACGGGCCCATCCATCTGGCCCATCAAGACTCACTCTCATTTCATCAGTCCATAAAACCTTAGAAAAATCAGTCTTGAGATATTTCTTGGCTCAGTCTTGACGTTTCAGCTTGTGTGTCTTGTTCAGTGGTGGTCGTCTTTCAGCCTTTCTTACCTTGGCCATGTCTCTGAGTATTGCACACCTTGTGCTTTTGGGCACTCCAGTGATGTTGCAGCTCTGAAATATGGCCAAACTAGTGGCAAGTGGCATCTTGGCAGCTGCACGCTTGACTTTTCTCAGTTCATGGGCAGTTATTTTGCGCCTTTGTTTTTCCACACGCTTCTTGCGACCCTGTTGACTATTTTGAATGAAACGCTTGATTGTTCGATGATCACTCTTCAGAAGCTTTGCAATTTTAAGAGTGCTGCATCCCTCTGCAAGATATCTCACTATTTTTGACTTTTCTGAGCCTGTCAAGTCCTTCTTTTGACCCATTTTGCCAAAGGAAAGGAAGTTGCCTAATAATTATGCACACCTGATATAGGGTGTTGATGTCATTAGACCACACCCCTTCTCATTACAGAGATGCACATCACCTAATATGCTTAATTGGTAGTAGGCTTTCGAGCCTATACAGCTTGGAGTAAGACAACATGCATAAAGAGGATGATGTGGTCAAAATACTCATTTGCCTAATAATTCTGCACTCCCTGTAGTATCTGGCTCTGCCTGCTGAGCAACTTTTCCTGAGTCAGAAATTTCTCCCTCAGACAGGCCCTCCCTCACCACCAAGTCAGATTGATGTGAGGGCACTACAGATAAATTATCCGCTGCGTCTGATTGCTCATTTTCTGTATTTAAAACTGAGCTATCGCGCTTTCTTGGAAATGCTGGCAGTTTGGATAAAAAAGCTGCGAGAGAATTATCCATGACTGCTGCTAATTGCTGCAAAGTAACAGGGATCGATGCGCTAGATGTGCTGGGCATCGCCTGCGCGGGTATAACTGGTGTTGATACAGAAGGGGAAGATAAAATACTCTCCTTGTTACCTTCAGCTAAAGATACATCTTAGGCTACATTTTTAAGTGTCATTGTATGGTCCTTAAACTGCTTGGACACTATAGCACACTTCAAACATAAATTCAATGGGGGTACCGCCATGGCTTTTAAACATATAGAACAAGCGCTATCTGAAGGCTTAGACATGTTTGACAGACTTAGACAGCACTAAAATGCAATAAAAAATACTTTTGACAAAAACGTTACTGTGTCTTTAAATAATAAAAGTGCACACTTTATTACCAAAACATCAAATAACCATCAAGGAAACATCCAATTAATGAAATTTTCACCACATTATCCTAATGCTTTGAAAAGATTGCACACAAATTTTCAGCTCAATTAACCCCTTAATGCCCAAACCGGAGCTAAAACATGAATTTGACCGGTTAAACACACTACAGTATTATGCCACAGCTTCTGCTGAGGCTTTTACCGTCCTTAGGGATTATTTGGAGTAGAAATAAGCCTGTCTGAAGTCCCTCTGAAGTCTCTGGACACCACACGTGAGGCTGAACTGTCTTGTCAAAAACAACTGCGCAACTGAGGCGCGAAAATGAGGCCTCCTCCCTCTGCATTACAAAGTGCTGGGGCCTTTCTGAGGAGATTAGGAGTCTAATCAAATGCCAGGCGAATAAAAAACCCCATAAGCGTTTTTATAAGTCACAAAAACACCTAAACTATAAATAATTATGGTAAGAAGCAATCGATTAAGCCCAAAATAGTGTCAACCAGCAACTAAGCCCTTTATTTAAGCCATTATTTTATACATAGTCTAAGAAACATGGCTTACCTTCCCCTATGGGGATTACTGACAGTCTTCTAGCATTACTGGGTTTTGTTAGAAAAATGACTAATCATACCTGAAGCAGTTAAGCCTGCAAACTGTTCCCCCCAACTGAAGTTCTCCTGTATTCAACAGTCCTGCGTGGGAACAGCAATGGATTTTAGTTACTGATGCTAAAATCATAGTCCTCTCAGCAGAAATCTTCATCACTTTCTGCTTCAGAGTAAATAGTACAAGCCGGCACTATTTTAAAATAACAAACTTTTGATAGAAGAAATAAAAACTACAAACTAACACCACAAACTCTTTACCACCCCCAAGGAGATGCTACTTGTTTAGAGCGGCAAAGAGAATGACTGGGGGGGCGGAGCCTGAGGGGAGCTATATGGACAGCTCTGCTGTGTGCTCTCTTTGCCACTTCCTGTAGGGATTGAGAATATCCCACAAGTAAGGATGAAGCCGTGGACCGGACACACCAATGTAAGAGAAATTAAACAGGGCATCTTACCCCTGCCAACTCTTTAGCAGGACCTATACTTTTAATACTCTGTTCTTGTGTTACAAGTGTACCCACATATAAGTGGTTAGTTTTAGTGCACAACCCCACAGTTTACACTATTGCTCAAAAGATAAAAAAATAATTTATGCTTACCTGATAAATGTATTTCTCTTGTGATGTATCGAGTCCACGGATTCATCCATACTTGTGGGATATTCTCCTTCCCTACAGGAAGTGGCAAAGAGAGCACCCACAGCAGAGCTTACTATATAGCTCCTCCCTTAGCTCCACCCCCACCAGTCATTCGACCGAAGGCTAGGAAGAAAAAGGAGAAACTATAGGGTGCAGTGGTGACTGAAGTTCTTTAAATAAAAATATATTGCCTTTCTTAATAAACAGGGTGGGCCGTTGACTCGATACATCACAAGAGAAATAAATTTACCAGGTAAGCATAAATTATGTTTTCTCTTGTAAGATGTATCGAGTCCACGGATTCATCCATACTTGTGGGATACCAATACCAAAGCTTTAGGACACGGATGAAGGGAGGGACAAGACAGGTACCTTAAACGGAAGGCACCACTGCTTGTAGAACCTTTCTCCCAAAAATAGCCTCCGAAGAAGCAAAAGTATCGAATTTGGAAAATTTGGAAAAAGTATGAAGTGAAGACCAAGTCGCCGCCTTACAAATCTGTTCAACAGAAGCCTCATTTTTAAAAGCCCATGTGGAAACCACAGCTCTAGTAGAATGAGCAGTAATTCTTTCAGGAGGCTGCTGGCCAGCAGTCTCATAAGCCAAACGGATGATGCTTTTCAGCCAAAAGGAAAGAGAGGTAGCCGTAGCCTTTTGACCTTTCCGTTTACCAGAATAAACAACAAACAATGAAGATGTTTGACAGAAATCTTTAGTTGCTTGTAAGTAGAACTTTAAAGCACGAACCACATCAAGATTGTGCAACAGACGTTCCTTCTTTGATGAAGGATTAGGACACAGTGAAGGAACAACAATCTCCTGATTGATATTCCTATTAGAAACAACCTTAGGAAGAAACCCAGGTTTGGTACGCAAAACCACCTTATCTGCATGGAAAACAAGGTAAGGTGAATCACACTGTAAAGCAGATAACTCAGAAACTCTTCGAGCCGAAGAGATAGCTACTAAAAACAGAACTTTCCAAGATAGAAGCTTAATATCTATGGAATGCATAGGTTCAAAGGAACCCCTCCTTGAAGAACTTTAAGAACTAAGTTTAGGCTCCATGGCGGAGCAACAGGTTTAAATACAGGCTTGATCCTGACCAAGGCCTGACTAAATGCTTGAACGTCTGGGACATCTGCCAGACGTTTGTGTAACAGAATAGACAAAGCAGATATTTGTCCTTTTAGAGAACTAGCTGATAATCCCTTCTCCAATCCTTCTTGGAGAAAAAACAATATTCTAGGAATCCTAATCTTACTCCATGAGTAACCTTTGGATTCACACCAATAGAGATATTTGCGCCAAATATTATGATAGATCTTCCTGGTGACAGGCTTTCTAGCCTGAATCAGGGTATCAATGACTGACTCCGAGAAACTACGCTTTGATAGAATCAGGCGTTCAATCTCCAAGTAGTCAGACGCAGAGAAATTAGATTTGGATGCGTGAATGGACCTTGGATTAGAAGGTCCTGCCTCATTGGCAGAGTCCACAGTAGAACCGAGGACATGTCCACTACGTCTGCATACCAAGTCCTGCGTGGCCACGCAGGTGCTATCAGAATCACCAAAGCTCTCTCCTGCTTGATTCTGGCAACCAGACGTGGGAGGAGAGGAAACAGTGGAAATACATAGGCCAGATTGAAGGACCAAGGCACTGCTAGAGCATCTATCAGTACCGCCTGGGGATCCCGGGACCTGGACCCGTAACGAGGAAGTTTGGCATTCTGACGGGACGCCATCAGATCCAATTCTGGTGTGCCCCATAGCCGAGTCAGCTGGGCAAATACCTCCGGATGGAGTTCCCACTCCCCCGGATGAAAAGTCGACTTAGGAAATCCGCCTCCCAGTTCTCTACCCCTGGGATATGGATTGCTGAGAGATGGCAAGAGTGATCCTCTGCCCATCGGATTATTTTGGTTACCTCCATCATCGCTAGAGAACTCCTTGTTCCTCCTTGATGATTGATATAAGCAACAGTCGTGATGTTGTCCGACTGAAACCTGATGAATTTGGCCGCAGCAAGCTGAGGCCACGCCTGAAGTGCATTGAATGTCGCTCTCAGTTCTAGAATGTTTATCGGGAGGAGAGTTTCCTCCCGAGACCATAAGCCCTGTGCTTTCAGGGAGTTCCAGACTGCACCCCAGCCTAACAGGCTGGCATCTGTCGTTACAATGAGCCACTCTGGCCTGCGGAAACACGTTCCCTGAGACAGGTGGTCCTGAGACAACCACCAGAGAAGAGAATCTCTGGTCTCCTGGTCCAGATGCAGTTGAGGAGATAAATCTGCATAATCCCCATTCCACTGTTTGAGCATGCATAGTTGCAGTGGTCTGAGGTGTAGGCGGGCAAAAGGAACTATGTCCATTGCCGCTACCATGAGTCTGATTACCTCCATACACTGAGCCACTGATGGCCGAGGAATGGAATGAAGAGCTCGGCAAGTGGTTAAGAGTTTTGATTTTCTGACCTCCGTCAGAAATATTTTAATTTCTACAGAGTCTATCATAGTCCCTAGGAAGGAAACTCTTGTGAGAGAGACGAGAGAACTCTTTTTTATGTTCACCTTCCACCCGTGAGATCTCAGAAAAGCCAACACGATGTCCGTGTGAGACTTGGCTAGCTGGAAAGTCGACGGCTGAATTAAGATGTCGTCTAGATAAGGTGCCACTGCTATGCCCCGCGGTCTTAGAACCACCAGGAGGGACCCTAGCACCTTTGTGAAAATTCTGGAAGCCGTGGCCAACCCGAATGGAAGGGCCACAAACTGGTAATGCCTGTCTAGAAAGGCAAATCTGAGGAATTGATGATGGTCTCTGTGAATAGGGATGTGTAGATATGCATCCTTTAAATCCACAGTAGTCATATATTGACCCTCCTGGATCAGAGGTAGAATAGTCCGAATAGTCTCCATCTTGAATGATGGAACCTTGAGGAATTTGTTTAGAATTTTGAGATCCAATATTGGTCTGAAAGTTCCCTCTTTTTTGGGAATCACAAACAGGTTTGAGTAAAACCCTAGCCCTTGTTCCTCTTTTGGAACTCGGCGGATCACTCCCATGGTATGTAGGTCTTCTACACAGCGTAAGAACGCCTCTCTCTTTGTCTGGTTTAAAGACAATCGAGAAATGTGAAATCTCCCCCTTGGAGGGGAGTCTTTGAAGTCCAGAAGATATCCCTGGGACACAATTTCTAAAGCCCAGGAATCGTGAACATCTCTTGCCCAAGCCTGAGCGAAGAGAGAGAGTCTGCCCCCTACTAGATCCGGTCCCGGATCGGGGGATACCCCTTTATGCTGTCTTAGAGGCAGCTGCAGGCTTCTTGGCCTGTTTACCCTTGTTCCAAGCCTGGTTAGGTCTCCAGACTGACTTGGATTGGGCAAAATTCCCCTCTTGCTTTGCAGCAGGGGAAGCTGAAACCGGGACCACCCTTGAAGTTCCGAAAGGAACAAAAATTATTTTGTTTGGTCCTCATTTTATTTGTTCTATCCTGAGGGAGGGCATGGCCTTTCCCTCCAGTGATGTCTGAAATAATCTCTTTCAGTTCAGGCCAGAATAGGGTCTTTCCTTTGAAAGGGATGTTCAAAAGTTTAGATTTTGATGATACATCAGCAGACCAGGACTTAAGCCATAACTCCCTGCGTGCCAAAATGGCAAAACCTGAATTCTTTGCCGCCAATTTAGCCAGTTGGAATGCGGCATCTGTAATAAAAGAATTAGCCAACTTAAGGGCTTTAATTCTGTCCATAATCTCTTCTAATGGAGTCTCCATCTGAAGAGCCTCTTCTAGAGCCTCGAACCAGAAAGCAGCTGCAGTAGTTACAGGAACAATGCACGCAATAGGTTGGAGAAGAAAACCCTGATGAACAAAAATTTTCTTCAGGAGACCCTCTAATTTTTTATCCATAGGATCTTTGAAAGCACAACTGTCTTCTATAGGTATAGTTGTACGCTTAGACAGAGTAGAAATAGCTCCCTCCACCTTAGGAACTGTCTGCCACGAGTCGCGCATTGGTGTCAGATATGGGAAACATTTTCTTAAAAACAGGAGGGGGAGTGAACGGAATACCTGGTCTATCCCACTCCTTAGCAATAATATTCACAATCCTCTTAGGGACTGGAAAAACATCAGTGTAAACAGGAACCTCTAAGTATTTATCCATTTTACACAATTTCTCTGGGACCACTATAGGGTCACAATCATCTAGAGTCGCTAATACCTCCCTGAGCAATAAGCAGAGGTGTTCAAGCTTAAATTTAAAGGCCGTCATATCAGAATCTGTCTGAGGGAGCGTCTTTCCTGAATCAGAAATTTCTCCCTCAGATAACAAATCCTTTACCCCTACTTCAGAACATTGTGAGGGTTTATCGGATACGGCTACTAAAGCGTCAGACGGCTCAGTATTTGTTCTTAACCCAGAGCTGTCCCGCTTTCCTAGTAAACAAGGCAGTTTGGATAAAACCTCTGTGAGGGTTGTATTCATAACTGTGGCCATGTCTTGTAAAGTAAATGAATTTGACGCACTAGAGGTACTTGGCGTCACTTGTGCGGGCGTTACTGGTTGTGACACTTGGGGAGAGCTAGATGGCGAACCCTCATGTACTTCTGACTGGGAATCATCTATTGCTCTATTTTTAAGTGCTAAAATATGTTCTTTATAATTTATAGACATATCAGTACAATTGGGACACATTCTAAGAGGGGGTTCCACAATGGCTTCTAAACACATTGAACAAGGATTTTCCTTGGTGTCAGACAGGCTAGTAATATAATAAGGAAGCTTGGAAAACACTTTAATCAAAGCAAATAACACTTAGAAATAAAACGGTACTGTGCCTTTAAGAGAAAAAAAGCTGCACAAGTTCTGTAAAACAGTGTAAAAAAGCAGTAAACTCAACAACATTTTTACAGTAGTATACAGCCTTGGTAACTTTGCACAGCTATGCAAATAAACAATTAACCCCTTAATGGAAAAACCGGATTGAAAAAACGTCAAAACCGGCAAAAAAAAAAACGTTCAGCACCTTGCCACAGCTCTGCTGTGGCACCTACCTGCCCTTTAGGAACGATTTGTGGAGGAAAAAACTTCTTTTACAGCCCTCAAACACAGCAGGAACCTCTGGAGGAGCAGTTAGATGTCTCAGAAGAAAAGAAACTGTGCAACTGAGGCGCGAAAATAAGCCCCTCCCACCTCACTCGATGTTTTGAGGCCTATCAAAAACCCAACAGAGCGTTTCATAAACTAGCCATGTGGGTTAAAAAAACCCTAAAACAAGCAACAATGACCCCTTAAAGTCCCTCCAAAAAACTTTATAATTGCAACTTTTCTAAATAAACAAAAACGTTTTTTCCTATCAGTGTCACCAGTAACTAATGAGCCCTTCATGGAAGCTGGAATTCCTATCAAGTGTTTGAATACAGCTTACCCTTCCCTCATGGGGATATTGTCAGTCTTTTCTAGAATTAACACAGTCTGTCTAAAAAAAAAAATAGACTGAACATACCTCAATGCAGTTTTCCCTACAAACCGTTCCCCCAACTGAAGTTTTCCTGTACTCTTCAGCCCTTGTGAGAACAGCAGTGGATCTTAGTTAAAGTGCAAAGATCATCATCCTCCATGCAGAAATCTTCATCCCTTTTCTGCCAGAGAGTAAATAGTACACACCGGTACCATTTAAAATAACAAACTTTTGCTTGAGAAATAAAAACTAACATTTTTGTCACCACACTCACTCTGCCCTTCCTAGTACTTAGAGTAGGCAAAGAGAATGACTGGGTGGTGGAGCTAAGGGAGGAGCTATATAGACAGCTCTGCTGTGGGTGCTCTCTTTGCCACTTCCTGTAGGGAAGGAGAATATCCCACAAGTATGGATGAATCCGTGGACTCGATACATCTTACAAGAGAAAAATTAACTTTGGACGTGTAGAATGAGTGCAAAAATAGAAGCGCTCTTGATTGTGCTTGAGTGATATTAATGAACGAGCAAATATTTTTGATTTTTACTTGTAACCTAGGCCAAATAAGCAAAGTACGAAACAACAGAATATATCATTAATATTGATTAAATGTCGTCAGCTTCCCCTCTTTTCACTAACTCCTCTACATAACAAGTAGACATTGCTTAGAGCAGTGCAAAAGCTTATATAAGGATAATCTCTCACTGGCCCCAGAAAAAGAATTACAGTCATAAAGCTTTTAAATATTTTTATTAGCAGTTCTTAATTGTTGGTATTTACAGTTCACATAAAAGTTAGTATTAGTTCAATATTCTCCATGGATTGACTGGGCGTGTTCTTTTAAAGAGAAAAAAAACTTGTGTGCAGTGTATAAGATTATAAATAAAAGTGTAAATCAGAGATTCTCAACCCTGGGTACAGTACAGTCCACTGAGAGTGTAAAAGCCATAAAATGATTATGGATTATGTTTAAGCATAAACGTTGAAAGATTTTTATTTTGTGATATTGCCTATACTTAGCACTAACTAAAATCCACTGCCTATACTGTGATTTTCACCATTATTTTTATTGCATGAACAGAACTCTTGGGAAATCACAGGGATATCAAAAATAGATCATTATTGTCTAATGAATTCCAAAAGCGACTACCTAAGCAATGTGGGTTTGAAACAACTTCAATTCTTAAAGTGTCCAATGTGTAAGAAGAAAAAGAAAATGTATGCTTACCTGATAAATGTATTTCTTTTTTGACACGATGAGTCCATGGATCATCTTAATTACTAATGGGAGCAGAGCTGTTAAAAAGCTCCTCCCTTCCCTCCCACTCCAGTCATTCGACCTAAGTTAGGAAGAGAAAGGAAAAGCCAAGGTGCAGAGGTGTCTGAAGTTTAAAACAGATCCACAACCTGTCTATAAAAACAGGGCGGGCCGTGGACTCATCGTGTCAAAAAAGAAATAAATTATCAGGTAAGCATAAATTTTCTTTTCTTTTTTAAGACACAATGAGTCCACGATTCATCTTAATTACTAATGGGATTCAATACCCAAACTAAAGTACACAGATAAAGCGGGAGGGACAAGACAGGGAACCTAAACAGAAGGCACCACTGCTTGAAGAACCTTTCTCCCAAAAACAGCCTCAGCAGAAGCAAAAGTGTCAAATTTGAAAAAATTTGAAAAAGTGTGAAGAGAGAACCAAGTTGCAGCCTTGCAAATCTGTTCCACAGAAGCTTCATTTTTGAATGCCCATGAGGAAGCAACAGCCCTCGTGGAATGAGCTGTAACTCTCTCAGGAGACTGCTGTCCAGCAGTCTCATATGCAAAACATATGATGCTCTTCAACCAAAAGGAAAGAGAAGTAGCCGTAGCTTTCTGTAACTTGTGTTTTCCAGAGAAAACCACAAACAAAGAAGAAGACTGACGAAAGTCCTTAGTCACCTGAAGATAAAACTTCAAATTATGCAAAAGTCTTTCCTTCTTAGAAGGACGATTAGGACACAAGGAAGGCACAACAATCTCCTGATTAATGTTCCGATCAGAAACAACCTTTGGAAGAAATCCTAAGTTGTTACGCAAAACTACCTTATCTGCATGGAAAATAAGATAAGGAGACTCATACTGCAATGCCGAGAGTTCTGACACTCTCTGAGCAGAAGAAATAGTCACAAGAAATAAAACCTTCCAAGATAACAACTTAATATCTAAGGAATGGAAAGGCTCCAACGGAGCCCCTTGAAGAACATTGAGAACTAAAATAAGACTCCATGGAGGAGTAACTGGTTTGAACACAGTCCTGATACTGATCAAGGCCTGACAAAAAGACTGAACCTCTGGGACATCCCCCAGACATTTGAGTAACATGATAGATAAAGCTGAGATTAGACCCTTTAGGGAACTCGTCGGTAAACCCTTCTCCAAAGTATCCTGGAGAAAAAAAACAAAAACCTAGTAATCCTTTCTCTACTCCATGAGTAGCCCTTGGATTCATACCAATAAAGATATTTACGCCAAATCTCGCAGGAAATCCTAGTTACAGGTTTACAACCTGAATCATGTTCTCTACGACCAATCAGAAAACCCCCACTTGGATAAAATTTAGCATTCAATCTCCAAGCAGTCAGCTTCAGAGAAACTAGATTTGGATGAAGGAAGGGCCCCTGAATCAGGTCTTTCCTCAACGAAAGTCTCCAAGGTGGTAGAGACGTCATCTCCACCAGGACTGCATACCAAATCCTGCGAGGCCAAGCCCTTGCTATGAGGATCACCGAAGCCCTTTCCTGCTGGACTCGAGCAAGTATTTGAGGAAGAAGAGTGAATGGAGTGAAGAAGAGTGAATGGAGGAAACAGGTACGCTAGATTGAAAGTCCAAGGGGCCATCATATCCGCCTGGGGGTCCCTGGATCTCGACCTGTATCTCGGGAACTTGGCATTCTGTTGCGATGCCATGAGATCTAACTCTGGCTGACCCCACTTGAGAAACAGGCTGGAGAACACTTCTGGATGGAGTTCTCACTCTCCCGGATGATAGGTTTGCCTGTTAAGAAAATCCGCCACACAGTTGTTCACCCCTGGGATATGGATCGCCGACATACAGCAAGAATGGGTCTCTGCCCACTGAATTATTTTTGATACCTCTGTCATCACTAAGGAAAACCTTTTTTCTCCCTGATGATAGATGTAGGCCACCGACGTTATGATGTCCAACTGGAACCTGATAAACTGAACCAAGGCTAACTAGGGCCAGGCCAGAAAAGCATTGCAGATCGCTCTCAGTTCCAGAATGTCTATGGGTAAAACAGACTCTGCCTGAGTCCAAATACTCTGAGCCTTTAGAGAGCCCCAGACTGCTTCCCACCCAAGAAGGCTGGCATCTGTTGTCACAATCACCCAAGATGATCCAGAGACAACCACCAATGTAGAGAGTCCCTTGTCTCCTACTCCAGAAGAAATTGAGGGGACAAGTCCGAATCCATGTAGATACGCGTCCTTTAAATCCATCATAAATTGACTCTCTTGGATCAATGGAAGAATGGAACAATATAGTTTCCATTTGGAACGACGGAACCTTGAGAAACTTGTAGGTAACAAATAAATATAGTACCCAAGCGCTATATGGGTTGCCTAAAGCTCACTACCAAAAGTCCCCTAGCGGACTTCAGATAGCTAAAAGTATAACAAAGGAGGGAGTGAGCGCTAAAAGCTTAATAGGCTGAAACTGGTAAACAACTCAAGTTATATATAAAAGGAATCACAATTTAATGAAATGAAAACAGGAAATGAAGTGTAAAAACAGATTAAAATGGCCTATCACTAACATTAATATTGATATGGCCTGTCACTATCATGGATCCATGATATATCTAAAATCAACGTTAAAACTAAACAATAATACAGGTCAAAATGCAAATACAAATAGATTAACACAGTAGAAATGGTAAAAATTAAGGTATACAAATACCAAACAGTAAAAAACATAATTTATGCTTACCTGATAAATTTATTTCTCTTGTAGTGTAGTCAGTCCACGGGTCATCCATTACTTATGGGATTATATCTCTTCCCCAACAGGAAGTTGCAAGAGGATCACCCAAGCAGAGCTGCTATATAGCTCCTCCCCTCACATGTCATATCCAGTCATTCGACCGAAACAAGACGAGAAAGGAGAAACCATAGGGTGCAGTGGTGACTGGAGTTTAATTAAAAATTTAGATCTGCCTTAAAAGACAGGGCGGGCCGTGGACTGACTACACTACAAGAGAAATAAATTTATCAGGTAAGCATAAATTATGTTTTCTCTTGTTAAGTGTAGTCAGTCCACGGGTCATCCATTACTTATGGGATACTAATACCAAAGCTAAAGTACACGGATGAAGGGAGGAACAAGGCAGGAACTTTAAACGGAGGGAACCACTGCCTGAAGTACCTTTCTCCCAAAAATAGCCTCCGAAGAAGCAAAAGTGTCAAATTTGTAAAACTTTGAAAAAGTGTGAAGTGAAGACCAAGTCGCAGCCTTGCAAATCTGTTCAACAGAAGCCTCATTCTTAAAGGCCCAGGTGGAAGCCACAGCTCTAGTAGAATGAGCTGTAATTCTTTCAGGAGGCTGCTGTCCAGCAGTCTCATAGGCTAAACGTATTATGCTACGAAGCCAAAAAGAGAGAGAGGTAGCCGAAGCCTTTTGACCTCTCCTCTGTCCAGAGTAAACAACAAACAGGGAAGAAGTTTGACGAAAATCTTTAGTTGCCTGCAAATAGAACTTCAGAACACGGACTACGTCCAGATTATGCAAAAGTCGTTCCTTCTTTGAAGAAGGGTTAGGACACAATGATGGAACAACAATCTCTTGATTGATATTCCTGTTAGAAACTACCTTAGGTAAGAACCCAGGTTTATTACGCAGAACTACCTTGTCTGAATGAAAAATCAGATAAGGAGAATCACAATGTAAGGCAGATAACTCAGAGACTCTTCGAGCCGAGGAAATAGCCATCAAAAACAGAACTTTCCAAGATAACAGCTTAATATCAATGGAATGAAGGGGTTCAAATGGAATGCCTTGCAGGACGTTAAGAACTAAGTTTAAGCTCCACGGCGGAGCAACAGTCTTAAACACAGGCTTAATCCTAGCCAAAGCCTGACAAAAAGCCTGAACGTCTGGAATTTCTGCCAGACGCTTGTGTAGAAGAATAGACAGAGCAGAAATCTGTCCTTTTAACGAACTAGCGGATAAGCCCTTTTCTAAACCCTCTTGTAGAAAAGACAATATCCTAGGAATCCTAACCTTACTCCATGAGTAACTCTTGGATTCGCACCAATACCAATATTTACGCCATATCTTATGGTAAATTCTTCTGGTAACAGGTTTCCTAGCCTGTATTAAGGTATCAATAACCGACTCCGAGAAGCCACGCTTTGATAGAATCAAGCGTTCAATCTCCATGCAGTCAGCCTCAGAGAAATTAGATTTGGATGGTTGAAAGGACCCTGAATTAGAAGGTCCTGCCTCAGAGGCAGAGACCATGGTGGACAGGACGACATGTCCACTAGGTCTGCATACCAGGTCCTGCGTGGCCACGCAGGCGCTATCAGAATCACCGATGCTCTCTCCTGTTTGATTAGTCGAGGAAGCATCGGAAATGGTGGAAACACATAAGCCATGTTGAAGACCCAAGGGGCTGTCAGAGCATCTATCAGCACCGCTCCCGGGTCCCTGGACCTGGATCCGTAGCAAGGAAGCTTGGCGTTCTGACGAGACGCTATGAGATCCAGATCTGGTTTGCCCCAACGATGAATCAGTTGAGCGAAGACCTCCGGATGAAGTTCCCACTCCTCCGGATGAAAAGTCTGGCGACTTAGAAAATCTGCCTCCCAGTTCTCCAAACCTGGGATGTAGATTGCTGACAGGTGGCAAGAGTGAGACTCTGCCCAGCGAATTATCTTTGAGACTTCCAACATCGCTAGGGAACTCCTGGTTCCCCCCTGATGATTGATGTAAGCCACAGTCGTGATGTTGTCCGACTGAAATCTGATGAACCTCAGAGTTGCTAACTGAGGCCAAGCTAGAAGAGCATTGAATATTGCTCTTAACTCCAGAATATTTATTGGGAGGAGTTTCTCCTCCTGAGTCCATGATCCCTGAGCCTTCAGGGAATTCCAGACTGCGCCCCAACCTATAAGGCTGGCGTCTGTTGTTACCATCGTCCAATCTGGCCTGCGAAAGGTCATCCCCTTGGACAGGTGGGGCCGAGAAAGCCACCATAGAAGAGAATCTCTGGTCTTTTGGTCCAGATTTAGTAGAGGGGACAAATCTGAATAATCCCCATTCCACTGACTTAGCATGCACAATTGCAGCGGTCTGAGATGCAGTCGCGCAAATGGTACTATGTCCATTGCCGCTACCATTAAGCCGATTACTTCCATGCACTAAGCTACTGACGGGTGTGGAATGGAATGAAGGGCACGGCAAGCATTTAGAAGTTTTGATAACCTGACCTCCGTCAGGTAAATTTTCATCTCTACAGAATCTATAAGAGTCCCTAGGAAGGGAACCCTTGTGAGTGGTAATAGAGAACTCTTCCACGTTCACCTTCCACCCATGCGACCTCAGAAATGCCAGAACTATCTCTGTATGAGACTTGGCAGTTTGAAAACTTGACGCTTGTATCAGAATGTCGTCTAGGTACGGAGCCACCGCTATGCCTCGCGGTCTTAGTACCGCCAGAAGTGAGCCCAGAACTTTTGTAAAGATTCTTGGAGCCGTAGCTAACCCAAAGGGAAGAGCTACAAACTGGTAATGCCTGTCTAGGAAGGCAAATCTTAGGTACCAATAATGATCCTTGTGAATCGGTATGTGAAGGTAGGCATCCTTTAAGTCTACAGTGGTCATGTACTGACCCTCTTGGATCATGGGTAGGATGGTTCGAATAGTTTCCATTTTGAATGATGGAACTCTTAGGAATTTGTTTAGGATTTTTAAGTCCAAGATTGGTCTGAAGGTTCCCTCTTTCTTGGGAACCACAAACAGATTTGAATAGAATCCCTGCCCGTGGAACTGGGTGGATCACCCCCATTAGTAAGAGGTCTTGTACACAGCGTAGAAACGCCTCTTTCTTTATTTGGTTTGCTGATAACCTTGAAAGATGAAATCTCCCTTGTGGAGGAGAAGCTTTGAAGTCCAGAAGATATCCCTGAGATATGATCTCCAACGCCCAGGGATCCTGGACATCTCTTGCCCAAGCCTGGGCGAAGAGAGAAAGTCTGCCCCCCACTAGATCCGTTTCCGGATAGGGGGCCCTCTCTTCATGCTGTCTTAGGGGCAGCAGCAGGTTTTCTGGCCTGCTTGCCCTTGTTCCAGGACTGGTTAGGTTTCCAGCCCTGTCTGTAGCGAGCAACAGCTCCTTCCTGTTTTGGAGCGGAGGAAGTTGATGCTGCTCCTGCCTTGAGGTTACGAAAGGCACGAAAAACAGAATTTATGCTTACCTGATAAATTACTTTCTCCAACGGTGTGTCCGGTCCACGGCGTCATCCTTACTTGTGGTAATATCTCTTCCCCAACAGGAAATGGCAAAGAGTCCAAGCAAAGCTAGCCATATAGTCCCTTCTAGGCTCCGCCCACCCCAGTCATTCGACCGACGGACAGGAGGAAAAATATAGGAGAAACCATATGGTACCGTGGTGACTGTAGTTAGAGAAAATAATTCATCAGACCTGATTAAAAAACCAGGGCGGGCCGTGGACCGGACACACCGTTGGAGAAAGTAATTTATTAGGTAAGCATAAATTCTGTTTTCTCCAACATTGGTGTGTCCGGTCCATGGCGTCATCCTTACTTGTGGGAACCAATACCAAAGCTTTAGGACACGGATGAAGGGAGGGAGCAAATCAGGTTACCTAAACGGAAGGCACCACGGCTTGCAAAACCTTTCTCCCAAAAATAGCCTCCGAAGAAGCAAAAGTATCAAATTTGTAAAATTTGGCAAAAGTGTGCAGTGAAGACCAAGTCGCTGCCTTACATATCTGATCAACAGAAGCCTCGTTCTTGAAGGCCCATGTGGAAGCCACAGCCCTAGTGGAGTGAGCTGTGATTCTTTCAGGAGGCTGCCGTCCGGCAGTCTCGTAAGCCAATCGGATGATGCTTTTAAGCCAAAAGGAAAGAGAGGTAGAAGTCGCTTTTTGACCTCTCCTTTTACCAGAATAGACGACAAACAGAGAAGATGTTTGTCTGAAATCTTTTGTAGCTTCTAAATAGAATTTTAGAGCACGGACTACGTCCAAATTGTGTAACAAACGTTCCTTCTTTGAAACTGGATTCGGACACAAAGAAGGTACAACTATCTCCTGGTTAATAATTTTGCTAGAAACAACCTTTGGAAGAAAACCAGGCTTAGTACGCAAAACCACCTTATCTGCATGGAACACCAGATAGGGCGGAGAACACTGCAGAGCAGATAACTCTGAAACTCTTCTAGCAGAAGAAATAGCAACCAAAAACAAAACTTTCCAACATAATTTAATATCTATGGAATGTAGAGGTTCAAACGGAACCCCTTGAAGAACTGAAAGAACTAGATTTAAACTCCAGGGAGGAGTCAAAGGTCTGTAAACAGGCTTGATCCTAACCAGAGCCTGAACAAATGCTTGAACATCTGGCATAGCTGCCAGTCGTTTGTGTAGTAAGACAGATAAAGCAGAAATCTGTCCCTTTAGAGAACTCGCAGATAATCCTTTATCCAAACCTTCTTGCAGAAAGGAAAGAATCTTAGGAATTTTTATCTTATTCCAAGGGAATCCCTTGGATTCACACCAGCAGATATATCTTTTCCATATTTTATGGTAAATCTTTCTAGTTACCGGTTTTCTGGCCTGAACCAGAGTATCAATCACAGAATCTGAAAACCCACGCTTTGATAGAATCAAGCGTTCAATCTCCAAGCCGTCAGCTGGAGGGAGACCAGATTTGGATGTTCGAATGGACCCTGAACAAGAAGGTCCTGTCTCAAAGGTAGCTTCCATGGTGGAACCGATGACATATTCACCAGGTCTGCATACCAAGTCCTGCGTGGCCACGCAGGAGCTATCAAGATCACCGAGACCCTCTCCTGTTTGATCCTGGCTACCAGCCTGGGAATGAGAGGAAACGATGGGAACACATAAGCTAGGTTGAAGGTCCAAGGCGCTACTAGTGCATCCACTAGAGTCGCCTTGGGATCCCTGGATCTGGACCCGTAGCAAGGAACCTTGAAGTTCTGACGAGACGCCATCAGATCCATGTCTGGAATGCCCCATAATTCAGTCAACTGGGCAAAAATCTCCGGGTGGAGTTCCCACTCCCCCGGATGGAATGTCTGACGACTCAGATAATCCGCTTCCCAGTTTTCCACACCTGGGATGTGGATCGCAGATAGATGGCAGGAGTGATTCTCTGCCCATTGTATTATTTTGGTTACTTCTTTCATCGCCAGGGAACTCCTTGTTCCCCCCTGATGATTGATATACGCAACAGTCGTCATGTTGTCTGATTGGAATCTTATGAATCTGGCCTTTGCAAGCTGAGGCCAAGCCCTGAGGGCATTGAATATCGCTCTTAGAATGTTTATCGGGAGAAGAGACCATAGTCCCTGAGCTTTCAGGGATTCCCTAGACTGGCGTCGGTCGTGACAATGACCCACTCTGGTCTGCGGAAGCTCATTCCCTGGGATAGGTGGTCCAGGGATATCCACCAACGGAGTGAATCTCTGGTCTTCTGATCTACTTGAATCACTGGAGACAAGTCTGTATAGTCCCCATTCCACTGTTTCAGCATGCACAGTTGTAATGGTCTTAGATGAATTCGCGCAAAAGGAACTATGTCCATTGCTGCAACCATCAACCCTACTACTTCCATGCACTGAGCTATGGAAGGACGTGGAACAGAATGAAGAACTTGACAAGCGCTTAGAAGTTTTGACTTTCTGACATCTGTCAGAAAGATCCTCATTTCTAAGGAATCTATTATTGTTCCCAGGAAGGGAACTCTTGTTGACGGAGACAGAGAACTTTTTTCTATGTTCACCTTCCATCCGTGAGATCTGAGAAAGGCCAGAACGATGTCTGTATGAGCCTTTGCTTTTGAAAGGGACGACGCTTGTATTAGAATGTCGTCCAAGTATGGTACTACTGCAATGCCCCTCGGTCTTAGAACCGCTAGAAGGGACCCGAGTACCTTTGTGAAAATCCTTGGAGCAGTGGCTAATCCGAATGGGAGGGCCACAAACTGGTAATGTTTGTCCAGAAAAGGCGAACCTTAGGAACTGATGATGTTCTTTGTGGATAGGAATATGTAGGTACGCATCCTTTAGATCCACGGTAGTCATAAATTGACCTTCCTGGATAGTGGGTAGAATCGTTCGAATGGTTTCCATTTTGAACGATGGTACCCTGAGAAATTTGCTTAGGATCTTTAAATCCAGAATTGGTCTGAAGGTTCCCTCTTTTTTGGGAACTACGAACAGATTTGAGTAAAATCCCATTATGTGAAAATATATGAAGGAATTGTTCAAACTTTACCAAAATTTCACCACAGTGTCTTAAAGCATTAAAAGTATTGCACACCAATTTTCAGAGCTTTAACCCTTAAAATAACGAAACCGGAGCCGGTTACAGATTTAACCCCTATACAGTCCCAGGTACAGCCTTTGCTGTGACTTTACCAAGCCCAGAGGGGAATACGATACCAAATGACGCCTTCTAGGAACTTTTCCAACTACTTTCAGGTCCTCACACATGCATCTGCATGTCTTGCACTCAAAAACAACTGCGCAGTAATGGCGCGAAAATGAGGCTCAGCCTACAACTGGGAAGGCCCTTCCTGACTGGAAAAGGTGTCTAACATAGTGCCTGATGTTAATAAACGTTCCCCAAGTTTATAAGTGTGAATTATCAGCATAAACATGTATAAAATGTCCAAATAAAGCAATCGATTTAGCCCATAAAAGTGTCTACCAGTTTTATAGCCCATATTAAGCCCTTTATTCTGTTTGAGACTAAGAAAATGGCTTACCGGTCCCCATGAGGGGAAATGACAGCCTTCCAGCATTACACAGTCTTGTTAGAAATATGGCTAGTCATACCTTAAGCAGAAAAGTCTGCTAACTGTTTCCCCCAACTGAAGTTACTTCATCTCAACAGTCCTATGTGGAAACAGCAATCGATTTTAGTTACTTTAGCCAAAGCGCTCTGCGCGCCACAATTGCAAACCCTGAATTTTTCGCCGCTAATCTAGCTAATTGCAAAGCGGCATCTAAAATAAAAGAGTTAGCCAACTTAAGTGCGTGAACTCTGTCCATAACCTCCTCATATGGAGTCTCTCTACTGAGCGACTTTTCTAGTTCCTCGAACCAGAACCACGCTGCTGTAGTGACAGGAACAATGCACGAAATGGGTTGTAGGAGGTAACCTTGCTGTACAAAAATCTTTTTAAGCAAACCTTCCAATTTTTTTTCCATAGGATCTTTGAAAGCACAACTATCTTCGATAGGAATAGTAGTGCGCTTGTTTAGAGTAGAAACTGCCCCCTCGACCTTAGGGACTGTCTGCCATAAGTCCTTTCTGGGGTCGACCATAGGAAATAATTTCTTAAATATAGGAGGGGGAACAAAAGGTATGCCGGGCTTCTCCCACTCCTTATTCACTATGTTCCGTGGAGATGTTGCCTGTGCAACGGCAAAGAGAATGACTGGGGTGGGCGCAGACTAGGAGGGACTATATGGCCAGCTTTGCTGGGACTCTTTGCCATTTCCTGTTGGGGAAGAGATATTCCCACAAGTAAGGATGACGCCGTGGACCGGACACACCAATGTTGGAGAAATTAGACTGTTTGGCCTTTGATTTGGCCCTGTCCTGAGGTAGAGCATGGCCCTTACCTCCCGTAATGTCAGCGATAATTTCTTTCAAGACGGGCCCGAATAAGGTCTGCCCTTTGAAAGGAATATTAAGCAATTTAGATTTAGAAGTCACGTCAGCTGACCAGGATTTAAGCCATAGCGCTCTACGCGCTTGGATGGCGAATCCGGAGTTCTTAGCCGTAAGTTTGGTTAAATGTACGACGGCATCAGAAACAAATGCGTTAGCTAGCTTAAGTGCTTTAAGCTTGTTCATAATTTCATCCAATGGAGCTGTGCGAATGGCCTCTTCCAGAGACTCAAACCAGAATGCCGCCGCAGCAGTGACAGGCGCAATGCATGCAAGGGGCTGTAAGATAAAACCTTGTTGAAAAAACATTTTCTTAAGGTAACCTAATTTTTTATCCATTGGATCTGAAAAGGCACAACTATCCTCCACCGGGATAGTGGTACGCTTAGCTAAAGTAGAAACCGCTCCCTCCACCTTAGGGACAGTCTGCCATAAGTCTCGTGTGGTGGGGTCTATAGGAAACATTTTCCTAAATATGGGAGGAGGGGAAAAAGGCACACCGGGTCTATCCCACTCCTTTAGAAATATATGGGGTGGGGGATTGCAGAGTCTGATATTAAATCTCAGGTGTCTCTTATATCTATATATACGGGACTCGGCCTCTAAGTTATCTTAAAGAGACATCTGATGCAGTGAATTGGTTACAACAAGCATTCAACAACTAGTTAAACTAATTGTAATAGAGGATACAATCCAGTTTAAAAAAGAAAACCAATACTGCAGTGGTATAATACTAGTTGGCTCTGCTGAAGCGAAAGTATTTTTTAAATTAAAATAGTTCCATTCCATTCATACTGTTAAACTTTATTAAATCAACAAGGAACTCACACACACTCAAATAACAGAGCTGAAAAAATAAAAACACTTAAACTCTGTTGATTGCGCTGTCGCAATAAAATGTAAGAACCAATATTTAAAGTATCACCCAGTCCTCTGTCTGAATTTCAGTGTTAAATATAGGCTAAGCCCTTACAATCCGAGGGCTAATTATTTGTATCATTACACTATTAAAGACCAGAGGCTGGGAAGGCTGTAGTAGGTTCAATAAGACATATTTTCACAACAAGAGTAAGCAAGTTAAAAAAACGAGCAGGAGAGACTGAGCTGCCCCTGTCGGACCCCTGACGCGCGTTTCACAAACGCTTCCTCTGTTTTTTTTGTTTCTTTAATTTAGTTGAAATTCTTCAAATTTCAAAAAAACATTAATTCCGTCAAGCCAGGTCCCAACAAGGTCCTCTCCTTGTAAGGAATCGCTAAAAGCTTAGACTTAGAGCATACATCCGTAGAACAAGGCTCTAACCCTAAGACTTTGTGAACTGGAACAGAGAAAACTTGAAATCTATGCTCCCAGTTTGGTAACTTGAAAGGAAGCATTTAAAGGAATTAGCCAACTTGAAAGCTTACATCCGATCCTGGAGTTTATCCAGGAGAAGTTCTGACTTAGTAGTATCAGATAACGCATCAAATCAATATGCCGTTGCATGGAAACCCTGGTGTACATCCCTTTTCTAACTTTTTTAAAAACCCAACTCTCCTCTAAGGATATAGGAGTTCTCTTTAGCTAGGCTGGAAACTACTCCTTCCTAAGACGGCTATGGGAAACATAATTTTAAATATAGGGAATGCGGTCTCTTCAATTCCTTATAACTCACTGGCTGCACTAGAATAGACTACACCAGTAGTGTCGGAGCCGCCCAGGGTAGCTAAAACCTCCTAAAGTAACAAATGGAGGTGTGCAAGCTAAAAAAAACTGAAAGAAACACAACCTCAGGATCAAATAAAGTCATTAGTCATCTGAGTCTGAGAATACTCTCCCAGATAATCCCGAAGTATCTTCCTCTTTCAGGTAACAGGGAAGAACCATTTGTAAGCGCATCCTCCAGAAATGTTGTCTACCACGTGGTAAAAACATATAATGCATGAAATGCAGTGCAACTCCGGGTGGAGTTTGAGACGAAACGCAGGGCACTGCATGTGGGCTTAAAAACAATTGTGGGATACTATAGGAGAAAATTGTGGCATAGGTGGATCATTGTCCACAGACTCCTAAACAGTAAACGCCTTAGGCGTGAGTTAATAATTTTTTAAAAAATTTTTATTAAAAATTGACACAAAAAACGTCTCTTTAAATTTTAAAAGTAACATTTTATTTCAGAGTGCAGAAGCCAGTTAAATTACTGTTTATAGACATTGTCATAACATTAAAGAAGCAATGTGTTGTGCAGCAATTCCAGACAGAAAAATTAATAAACACTTCTTTAAATTAACCTGTCTCACATATAGGAGAATAATTAAATAAAAACTCAACCAGTTGATAATATTCAACATATAGCAAGCGTTACTGTCCCTTTAAATGGTAAAAAGTAACATCTTTATTTTGCTTAGGACAAAACTGTACAAGATGCATTAGAGGAATGACAGTACTCTATCTAAACCTCAGCTTACCCAGCTGAAGTGACAGACAGACTGTTTATACAGACTCTGAGCTCCTTATATCGCTGACTGAAGCGCAATCATGCAGTCAAAAAATTCCTACGAGTCCTTCGATACACGGAAGTGGCAGGAAGGAAGAGTCCTTTATACTGCGTCATGTTATATCACTGACAGGAGGGAGAAGAGACAACTTTGGTGCCGTTCGGCAACTGCACCCCTCGTGGGCGTTACCCCAGTAATCTCCCGGTCGCCATTATCTGAGAAAGGGCGCCAGGAGTAAAGGCTAAACCCCAAAATAGAGCTCAGTCACCCTTGCACAAGTGAAAATAGGTAACACTGCTGTCATTGCGGTAACGCTGCACACACTGTACCCACACAAATAGATTATAAGGGAACATGAAATCTCCCGGTCGCCATTATTAAAAATAGCCCCAGGGATCAAGCAGACAGACTTAACAGCAGTATGTCAGAACATAGCCCCTTTAGTTTCACCGGTAGTAGCGTTTCTCTACTGTGCACCTGATTACAGAAGCATTGCACAGATTCCCTGTTGTTAGCCCCCTTAGGCTTGTAGACAACAAATAAAGACATTATGCATATCCCACATGTCTAAGCCGCAATGTACATTTCTGTAAACAGATATACTGTCTCTTTCACCCAGTCAGCCTTTAATATTAGACCGGGAATGAAAGACATGCCAGCTCCTAACAGCCTTAAAGTCCCCTACAAAACTAGGAGAATCTAAATCCAAATTAAATGAGGTTAGATGTAAACTTAAGAAAGTGCCCTAACTTTCTCTGAGATCTCTATCCCCAGAAAAAAGGTTAGCACTTACCTCATTTTCTGCCTGGCAGTAAGGCAGTTTCCAGGTTTAAGAGGTCCTCTCCCTCCCATGGACCTGGAAAGAAAACAAAATCCTAAATACCAATCCTTCAGGTTTTCATGGACAGGGCAGCATCAGTATGGGAGGCACAGTGAGAATTATGTCCCACAAGTTCCCATTGTTTTAAAGCCACCAAAGCTCTACTGAAGAGACTGATATGGACTACAGCTACACCCTAGAACAAAGTAGCACTCTCTGGCACTACTTTAAAAATAATAAACTCTTGATTGAAGAATCTAATCTAACACCTCACTTTACCTCTTCCTATCACTAACGTAGGCAAAGAGAATGCCTGGAGTGGGAGGGAAGGGAGGAGCTATTTAACAGCTCTGCTTTGGTGCTCTTTGCCTCCTCCTGCTGACCAGGAGGTGAATATCCCATTAGTAATTAAGATGATCCGTGGACTCATTGTGTCTTAAAAAAGAAATACTGTTAGAGCTTTTTATTATTGCACTAGTACTTGTATATAACTATGGGCTTGAGCAGTGTTTCTCAACTCCAGCCCTCAGGACCATTAACATTCCAGATATTCATTATATCTTAACTAGAGCACAGGTGAAATAATCAACTGATCAAAAAACATAATTTATGATTACCCAATAAATTATTTTCTTTTGAAATAATGATAGTCCTTAGGGCTCCATAACATGTGGGATATATTTCCCACAATTAGGAGGAGGTCAAGAACCCACACAAGAGCTTAAAATCCCTCCCACCTTCCATCTCTATTGAGTTAAACGTATAGCCAAGCAGAAAATAGGAAACATATAGGTAGGAAATACAAAAGAAGGGTCTATAGAGGTACAAATTAAAAAAATGTAAATGGGCTGGGCCTATGGACTATCATCATTCCGAAAGAAAATAATTTATCAGGTGTTAATTATGTTTTCTTTCATATAATGATAGTCCATAGGGCTCCATAACATGTGGGATTAATACCCAAGCAGATGGTTTGAAAGGGTTGGACAATTTTCATGCATTTTTTATTTTTTAGACACTGCGCCTGAAGGACTTTTTTTGTCAAAAGCTGTTTTCTAAGAAGCAAAACCTTCAAATCGGAAACATTTTGAAAAAGTATGCAGAGCAGACCATGTTGCAGCTTTGCAAGTCTGTTTCAAAGATGCATCATTTTAAAAGCCCAAGAAGTTGCAACTGATTTTGTAGAATAGGCTCGGATACGTTTAGGAGGCAAATTTCTCACCACCAAGGCGGCTTTGTGATTACCTGTTTGAGCCGAGGCCAAAATTACAGTAGTAGCCTTCTGTCCTTTACAAATCCCAGAGTAGTGAAAAAACAAGCTGGAAGATTGTCTGAATTCCTTAGTAGCTTGAAAATAGAACTTGACTACATCAAAATTATGTAAAAAGTCGATCCTTAGAATTAGCAGGGTCTGGACACAAAGGAGGGACAACAATCTCCTGATTTATATTTTCAAAAAAAGAAAATAATATTTGTACGAAGTACAGCTTTATCTTTGTGAAAAACTAAAAATGGACAATCACAGGACAAAGCTGATAGCAATCTCCTCAGCTAGGAGAGTTTGAGTTAACAAGAAAAGCACTAAGATAAAAATTTGATATCAATGGAATGCATCGGTTCTAATGGAGGATCTTGCAAACAGAAAGAACTAGATTCAAATTCCAGAGCAGAGAAATAGGTCTTACAACTGGCCTAAATTCTTACTAGTGCCTGGACAAAATTCTGAGCATCAGAAAGCTTAGCTAACGTTCTATGAAACAGAACAGATAAAACAGAAATCTGAGCTTTTTAGGAAGCTAGCAGACATACCACTGTCAATGCCATCTTTTAAAAATGGAAGAATTTTAAGAACCCTAAAGGAATACCAAGAGCACCATTCAAAATATGCCCTCTAAGTTTTGTGATAAATTATTTGTGTAACAGGTCTTCTGGCTTTAATCAGAGTCAATAACTGAATCAGTGAAACCTCTATGTTTAAAAACTAGGTGTTCAACCTTCACGCTGTTAAGCTTAGAGAAATGAGATCCTGATGAAAAGAAAAAAAATGAGGCCCTCGAGACAACAGATCTTGTCTTCGTGAAAGAAGCCATGGAGAAGATGAAGACATCTGAACTAGATCCACATACCATGTTCTGTGGGACCAGGCTGGACAATCAAGATTACCAAGCTGACTCCTGTTTGATTTGAGCAATTAGTCTTGGAAGTAGAACTGAAGAAAAAAGGAACGCTAGATGCAAAACACATGGATACACTAAGACGTCCATCATTTAAACCTTTGGATGTCTTGATCTTGCACAAAGCATTGGAAGATTGTGAATTAAATGGGAGATCATCAGATCTATGTCCGGTACACCCCATTTGATTATTAATTTATCAAAAATGTCCTGATGGAGAGACCACTCTCCTGGATGGGCCAACTGACATAATCTGCATTCCAATTGTTCACTCCTGGAATGTGAACTGTTGACTGTTGACTGTTGACAGGGAACATTGATTCCTCTCTGCCCAAGAATTCTGGACACCTCTTGTTTTAAGAGGAACCAGGACTGAAAAGCCTGAAGAATCGCTCAAGAATGTTGATTGGTAACATCGCCTCCAGAGGGAACCAAACTCTTTGCGCTCTTCGAGAATTCCAGACCATGCCCCAACCTTAAAGACTGTCACAATAGGTCAAAATGGGTGAAAAAAGGATGCCCCAAGGGTCAAAGAAGGACCTTGTATCCACAAAGAGAGTTTTATCTGATGGACAAGTCCAGAGAAATCTGCTGTTCCAATTGCAGATAATTCTTTCACCACTGCTTGAGCTTAGACAGATGAAGGGGTCGTAAGTGGAAGTGGGCAAAGGGAACAGCGTTCAAAGCCGTAACCATAAGACCCACTACCTCCATGCATAGAGCTACAGATGGAAATGAAGCACGTTCCAGGGATAGATACACCTTCTGAAGCTTTATTCTGCATGACTCTCTCAGGAATAGACGCATTAGGACAGAGTCTATGATGACTACTAGAAAGGACACCCTTGTAGCTGGAGATAAAGAGTTCTTTGGCACATTGATCATCCAACCGTAGTCTTGGAGGAAAGATAAAGAGTTCTTTGGAACCTTGATCATCCAACTGTAGTCTTGGAGGAAAGATAGTAACCTTTGGGTCTGAGCAATAGTTAGAAGCAGGGAAGTAGCCTGCACCAAGATAACTTTCAGATAAGGGGCAATTTAGATCCCCTGAGCACTGCCAACAATGCTACTAGCACCTTGATAAAGCTGTATTCAGACCTAATGGAAGGCAAACCTTAGTAACTGATGGTGATCCTTGTGGAGAGAGATGTGCAGGTATGTTCCTTTAAGGTCTATAAGAGGCATAAATTGACCATGTTGGATTAAGGGTAAACATGTGTTAATTGTTTCCATCTTGAAGGTAGGTACCCTTAGGATTTTGTTTAGGGTTTTCAAGTCTAAGGTGTTCTGAAAGTCCCTTCCTTCTTAGGAGTAAAAACCTTTACCAAGACTTTACAAATCTGTACATGAAATAAGTATCAATATGTACTATACACATGCATACATATTTAGCATGTAATTTGCCCTGACTAGACAAGCCCTACATACAGATAAACAGGTACACTGTAGATACTTGTAAATCCATGTCCAGAATAAGCAGAGACTGCATATACTTCAGCTTTTACAAGGTGAATACACTATGTAAATTGCTGATGAACATTTTCATGATCAATGATCAGTATCTGTATCATAAAACCTATGTGCATAGATATAAACTACATATATAATAGGTATAAAAGAGATATCAATATACTTTTTTCTCTAGAGAATCACCACTGTTGTACTAAGAGTTGGAGAATTCCTGCACGACTGCATTTGGAATTAATCATGCGGCGTAATATGTATGAAAGGTATATACATACATAAGCATATATTATATATTGCGTACACTAAGTAATAGTATAGAACATATAGGACCAGATTACAAGTGGAGCGCTAAGATTTGTGTGCAATTGATAATGAGTTTAACGCGGGTGTTTGCGTTCGACGGGTTTACTGCTGGTAGTATATGTTGAAAGTAAACGCGATCACTTGAGCGCAATCACGATTTACGCTAGAATGATTACCGAATCCTCAGAGCCCTGGTTTACTGTTTCATGAAACTAAAAAGTGTCACAAAACATATCAAAAATACATTACAAAACATAATTTATGTAAGAACTTACCTGATAAACTAATTTCTTTCATATTGGCAAGAGTCCAGGAGCTAGTGACATATGGGATATACAATCCTACCAGGAGGGGCAAAGTTTCCCAAACCTCAAAATGGCTATAAATACACCCCTCACCACACCCACAATTCAGTTTAACCAATAGCCAAGTAGTGGGGTGAAAACATAAGGAGTAAAAAAGCATACAAAGAGAGGAACTGGAAATATAATTGTGCTTTTATACAAAAATCATAACCACCATAAAAATAACGTGGGCCTCATGGACTCTTGCCAATATGAAAGAAAATAATTTATCAGGTAAGTTCTTACATAAATTATCTTTTCTTTCATGTAATTGGCAAGAGTCCATGAGCTAGTGACATATGGGATAGAGATACCCAAGATGTGGAAGTCCACAAAAGAGTCACTAGAGAGGGAGGGATAAAATAATAACAGCTATTTCCGCTGACAAAATTAAATCCAAACAAAAAATATAGGTCTTTCTTAAAAACTTAAATCATAAGCAGAAGAATCAAACAGACAGCTGCCTGAAGAACTTTTCTACCAAAGACTGCTTCTGCAGAAGCAAATACATCAAAACGGTAGAATTTAGTAAATGTATGCAAAGAACAACAAGTTGCTGCTTTGCAAATATGATCAACTGAAGATTCATTCTTAAAAGCCCAAGTGGCGACTGATCTAGTAGAATTAGCTGTAATTCTCTGAGGCGGAGGCTGTCCCGCCTCCAAATAAGCCTTGTGGATCAAAAGCTTTAACCAAGATGCCAAAGAAATGGCAGAAGCTTTCTGGCCTTTCCTGGAACAAAAAAACAACAAATAATTAGACTAGAAGTCTTTCTAAAATCCTTAGTAGCTTTGATATAGTATTTCAAAGCTCTTACAACATCTAAAGAATGTAAAGATCTTTCAAGAGCATTCTTAGGATTAGGACACAAGGAAGGAACAACAATTTCCCTACTAATATTGTTAGAATTCACAACCTTAGGAAGAAATGTAAACAAAGTCCGCAAAACAACTTTATCCAGATGAAAAATCAGAAAAGGAGACTCACACAAGAGAGAGCAGACAGTTCAGAAGCTCTTCTAGCAGAAGAGATGGCAAAAAGAAACAATACTTTCCAAGCAAGTAGTTTAATATCCAAATAATGCATAGGCTCAAAAAGAGGAGTCTGCAAAGTCTTTAACACCAAATTAAGACTCCAAGGAGGAGAAATAGACTTAATAACAGGCTTGATATGGACCAAAGCCTGAACAAAACAATGAATATCAGGAAATGTAGCAATCTTTCTATGAAATAGAACAGAAAGAGCAGAGATTTGTCCCTTCAAAGTATTTGCAGACAAACCCCTATCCAAACCATCCTGAAGAAATTGTAAAATTCTAGGAATTCTAAAAGAATGCCAAGAGAATTTATGAGTACACCAAAAAATATAGGTTTTCCAAACCCGATAATAAATCTTCCTAGAAACAGACTTACAAGCCTGTAGCATAGTATTAATGACTGAGTCAGAGAAACCACTATGACTAAGCAGTAAGCGTTAAATTTCCATACCTTCAAATTTAGCGATTTGAGATCCTGATGGAAAAACATAATTTATGTAAGAACTTACCTGATAAATTCATTTTTTTCATATTGGCAAGAGTCCATGAGCTAGTGACATATGGGATATACAATCCTACCAAACCTCAAAATGCCTATATACACACCCCTCACCACACCCACAATTCAGTTTAACGAATAGCCAAGCAGTGGGGTGATAAAGAAAGGAGTAGAAAGCATCAACAAAGGAAATTTGGAAATAATTGTGCTTTATACAAAAAAATCATAACCACCATAAAAAGGGTGGGCCTCATGGACTCTTGCCAATATGAAAGAAATTAATTTATCAGGTAAGTTCTTACATAAATTATGTTTTCTTTCATGTAATTGGCAAGAGTCCATGAGCTAGTGACATATGGGATATCAATACCCAAGATGTGGAGTCTTCCACTCAAGAGTCACTAGAGAGGGAGGGAATAAAAATAAAAACAGCCATATTTCACTGAAAAAAATTAATCCACAACCCAAAAAACCCACAATTTATGCTTACCTGATAAATTTATTTCTCTAGTGGTGTATCCAGTCCACGGATCATCCATTACTTATGGGATATTCTCACTCCCAACAGGAAGTTGCAAGAGGACATACAGCAAAGCTGTTATATAGCTCCTCCCCTCACTACCATATCCAGTCATTCGACCGAAAACAAGCAGAGAAAGGAGAAACCATAGGGTGCAGTGGTGACTGTAGTTAAATTTAAAAATAACAGGGCGGGCCGTGGACTGGATACAGCACTAGAGAAATAAATTTATCAGGTAAGCATAAATTGTGTTTTCTCTAGTAAGGTGTATCCAGTCCACGGATCATCCATTACTTATGGGATACCAATACCAAAGCTAAAGTACACGGATGAAGGGAGGGACAAGGCAGGTACTTAAACGGAAGGTACCACTGCATGTAAAACCTTTCTCCCAAAAATAGCCTCCGAAGAAGCAAAAGTATCAAATTTGTAGAATTTTGAAAAAGTATGAAGCGAAGACCAAGTCGCCGCCTTGCAAATCTGTTCAACAGAAGCCTCATTTTTAAAGGCCCAAGTGGAAGCCACAGCTCTAGTAGAATGAGCTGTAATCCTTTCAGGGGGCTGCTGTCCAGCAGTCTCATAGGCTAAGCATATTATGCTTCTTAGCCAAAAAGAAAGAGAGGTTGCCGAAGCCTTTTGACCTCTCCTCTGTCCAGAGTAAACAACAAACAAAGCAGATGTTTGTCGAAAATCTTTAGCAGCTTGTAAGTAAAACTTTAAAGCAAGAACCACGTCCAGATTGTGTAATAGACGTTCCTTCTTTGAAGAAGGATTGGGACACAAGGATGGAACAACATTCTCTTGATTGATATTCTTGTTAGATACCACCTTAGGTAAAAACCCAAGCTTGGTACGTAGAACTACCTTATCAGAATGAAAAATCAGATAAGGAGAATCACATTGTAGGGCAGATAGCTCAGACACACTACGAGCCGAGGAGATAGCTACCAGAAAAAGGACTTTCCAAGATAAAAGCTTTATATCTATGGAATGAAGAGGTTCAAACGGAACTCCTTGAAGAACCTTAAGAACCAAATTTAAGCTCCATGGTGGGGCAACAGGTTTGAACACAGGCTTGATTCTGACTAAAGCCTGACAAAATGCCTGAACGTCTGGAATATCTGCCAGACGTTTGTGCAAAAGAATAGACAGAGCAGAAATCTGTCCCTTTAAGGAACTAGCTGACAAACCCTTTTCCAAGCCTTCTTGGAGAAAAGATAATATCCTGGGAATCCTGACCTTACTCCATGATTAACCCTTGGATTCGCACCAATAAAGATATTTACACCATATCTTATGGTAAATCTTCCTAGTGACAGGCTTTCGTGCCTGTATTAAGGTATCGATGACTGACTCGGAGAAGCCACGCTTTGATAAAATCAAGCTTTCAATCTCCATGCAGTCAGTCTCAGAGAAATTAGATTTGGATGGAGGAAAGGACCCTGAAGTAGAAGGTCCTGTCTCAGAGGCAGAGTCCAGGGTGGCAATGATGACATGCCCACTAGATCTGCATACCAGGTCCTGCGTGGCCACGCAGGCGCTATTAGAATCACCGATGCTCTCTCCTGCTTGATCTTGGCAATCAGACGAGGGAGCAGAGGAAACGGTGGAAACACATAAGCCAGGTTGAAAGACCAGGGCGCTGCTAGAGCGTCTATCAGCGTCGCCCTGGGGTCCCTGGACCTGGATCCGTAACAAGGAAGCTTGGCGTTCTGTCGAGACGCCATGAGATCCAGTTCTGGTTTGCCCCAGCGATGAATCACTTGTGCAAACACCTCCGGATGGAGTTCCCACTCCCCCGGATGAAAAGTCTGTCGACTTAGAAAATCCGCCTCCCAGTTCTCTTCACCTGGGATATGAATAGCTGATAGATGGCAAGAGTGTATCTCTGCCCACTGAATTATCTTTGAGACTTCTAAAATCGCTTGGGAACTTCTTGTTCCCCCTTGATGGTTGATGTAAGCCACAGTCGTGATGTTGTCCGACTGAAATCTGATGTACCTCAGAGTTGCCAACTGAGGCCAAGCCTGAAGAGCATTGAATATCGCTCTTAGCTCCAGAATATTTATTGGAAGGGGAGACTCCTCCTGAGTCCACGATCCCTGAGCCTTCAGGGAGTTCCAGACTGCACCCCAACCTAGAAGGCTGGCATCTGTTGTTACAATTGTCCAATCTGGCCTGCGAAAGGTCATACCTTTGGACAGATGGACCCGAGATAGCCACCAGAGAAGAGAATCCCTGGTCACTTGGTCCAGATTCAGTTGAGGAGACAAATCTGTGTAATCCCCGTTCCACTGACTGAGCATGCATAGTTGCAGCGGTCTGAGATGTAAGCGTGCAAACGGCACTATGTCCATTGCCGCTACCATTAAGCCGATTACTTCCATACACTGAGCCACCGAAGGGCGCGGAATGGAATGAAGAACCCGACAGGAATTTAGAAGCTTTGATAACCTGGACTCCGTCAGGTAAATTTTCATTTCTACAGAATCTATCAGAGTCCCTAGAAAGGAAACTCTTGTGAGTGGGGATAGAGAACTCTTTTCCTCGTTCACTTTCCACCCATGCGACCTCAGAAATGCCAGTACTATGTCTGTATGAGACCTGGCAATTTGGAAGTTTGACGCCTGTATCAGGATGTCATCTAAATAAGGGGCTACTGCTATGCCCCGCGGCCTTAGGACCGCCAGAAGGGACCCTAGAACCTTCGTGAAGATTCTTGGGGCTGTAGCTAATCCAAAGGGAAGAGCTACAAACTGGTAATGCTTGTCTAGAAAGGCAAACCTGAGAAACCGATGATGATCTTTGTGTATCGGAATGTGAAGGTAAGCATCCTTTAGATCCACTGTAGTCATATATTGACCCTCCTGGATCATAGGTAGGATGGTACGAATAGTTTCCATCTTGAATGATGGAACTTTGAGGAATTTGTTTAAGATCTTTAGATCCAAAATTGGTCTGAATGTTCCCTCTTTCTTGGGAACCACAAAAAGATTTGAGTAAAAACCCTGTCCTTGTTCCTCTTTTGGAACTGGATGGATCACTCCCATAACTAGGAGGTCTCTTACACAGTGTAAGAGTGACTCTCTCTTTATCTGGTTTGCAGATAATTGTGAAAGGTGAAATCTCCCTATGGGGGGAGAAGCTTTGAAGTCCAGAAGATACCCCTGGGATATAATTTCGAACGCCCAGGGATCCTGAACATCTCTTGCCCACGCCTGGGCAAAGAGTGAAAGTCTGCCCCCCACTAGATCCGTTACTGGATAGGGGGCCATTACTTCATGCTGTCTTAGAGGCAGCAACAGGTTTTTTAGCCTGCTTACCTTTGTTCCAGGTCTGGTTTGGCCTCCAGACCGCTTTGGACTGAGCAACAGTTCCCTCTTGTCTTGCATTAGAGGAGGTTGATGCCGCACTTGCCTTGAAGTTTCGAAAGGCACGAAAATTAGACTGTTTGGCCCTGGATTTGGACCTGTCCTGAGGAAGGGCATGACCTTTACCCCCAGTGATATCAGCAATAATCTCCTTCAAACCAGGCCCGAATAAGGTCTGCCCCTTGAAGGGAATGTTAAGCAGCTTAGATTTTGAAGTCACGTCAGCTGACCATGATTTAAGCCATAGCGCCCTGCGCGCCTGTATAGCAAAACCAGAATTCTTAGCCGTTAGTTTAGTCAAATGAACAATGGCATCAGAGACAAAAGAATTGGCTAGCTTAAGTGCCCTAAGTTTGCCAAGTATGTCATCCAATGGAGTCGCTACCTGTAAGGCCTCTTCCAGAGACTCAAACCAGAACGCCACAGCAGCAGTGACAGGGGCAATGCATGCAAGGGGCTGTAGGATAAAACCTTGTTGACAAAATATTTTCTTAAGGTAACCTTCTAATTTTTTTATCCATTGGATCTGAAAAAGCACAACTGTCCTCGACAGGGATAGTAGTACGCTTTGCTAAAGTAGAAACTGCTCCCTCCACCTTAGGGACTGTCTGCCATAAGTCCCGTGTGGTGGCGTCTATAGGAAACATTTTTCTAAAAATAGGAGGGGGAGAGAACGGCACACCTGGTCTATCCCATTTCTTATTAATAATTTATGTAAACCTTTTAGGTATTATCCAGTCTACACAATTTCTCTGGCACTGCAATTGTGTCACAGTCATTCAGAGCAGCTAAAACCTCTTTAAGTAATACGTGGAGGTGTTCAAGCTTAAATTTAAATGTAGAAATATCAGAATCAGGGATTCTCCCTGAATCAGAAACATCACCCACAGACTGAAGTTCTCCTTCTTCAGCTTCAGCATATTGTGAGGCAGTATCAGACATGGTTCTTAAAGCGTCAGTATGCTCTGCATTTCGTCTAGCCCCAGAGCTATCTCGCTTACCTCTGAGTTCAGGTAGTCTGGCTAATACCGCTGACAGTGTATTATCCATGACTGCCGCCATGTCTTGTAAAGTAAACGCTATGGGTGCCCTTGATGTACTTGGCGCCATTTCAGCGTGAGTCCCTTGAGCGGGAGTCAAAGAATCTGACACGTGGGGAGAGTTAGTCGGCATAACTTCCCCCTCGCTAGATTCCTCTGGTGATAAATTTTTTAAAGACATAATATGATCTTTATTGCTTAGAGTGAAGTCAGTACAATTGGTACACATTCTAAGAGGGGGTTCCACCATGCCCTTTAAACATAATGAACAAGGAGTTTCCTCTATGTCAGACATGTTTATACAGACTAGCAATGAGACTAGCAAGCTTGGAAAACACTTTAATTCAAGTTAACAAGCAATATAAAAAAACGGTACTGTGCCTTTAAGGGAAACAAATTTTGTCAAAATTTGAAAAACAGTGAAAAAAGGCAGTTACACAAACGAAATTTTGACAGTGTATGTAATAGGCTAACAGAGCATTGCACCCACTTGCAAATGGATGATTAACCCCTTAGTTCAAAAAAAGCTTTACTGTGGCTCCTACCTTCCCCAATAAACTATTTTAGGCTCTTTAGAGATGTCCTGTAGCATTCAGGGGACTCCTGAGGAAAACTGGATGTCTCAGTCTGTAATTTTAACTGCGCAAAAAAGCACTAAAATAGGCCCCTCCCACTCATATTATAACAGTGGAAAGCCTCAGGAAACTGTTTCTAGGCAAAAATACAGCCAGCCATGTGGAAAAAATTAGGCCCCAATAAGTTTTATCACCAAGCATATATAAAAAACGATTAAACATGCCAGCAAACGTTTTATATAGCATATCTATAAGGGTATTACCCCTGAGAGTAAGCATGATACCAGTCGTTATTAAATCACTGTATTCAGGCTTAACTTACATTTATCAGGAATCAGCAGCATTTTCTAGCATTTTCAATCCTAGAAAAAATCATAACTGCACATACCTGATAGCAGAATAAACTGCACGCCATTCTCCCTCTGAAGTTACCTCACTCCTCAGACACGTGTGAGAACAGCAATGGATCTTAGTTACAACCTGCTAAGATCATAGAAAACTCAGGCAAATTCTTCTTCTATCTCTGCCTGAGAAAAAATAGCACAACTCCGGTACTATTTAAAATAACAAACTTTTGATTGAAGTTAATAAACTAACTATTTTTCACCACTCTCCTCTTACTACCTCCATGCGCGTTGAGAGTTGCAAGAGAATGACTGGATATGGTAGTGAGGGGAGGAGCTATATAACAGCTTTGCTGTGGGACCTCTTGCAACTTCCTGTTGGGAGTGAGAATATCCCATAAGTAATGGATGATCCGTGGACTGGATACACCTTACTAGAGAAATAAGTTTATTTTCATTTTTGAAAGAAAAAAACTTAAATCAAAAAGCAGAAGAATCAAACTGAAACAGCTGCCTGAAGAACTTTTCTACCAAAAACTGCTTCCGAAGAAGCAAATACATCAAAACGGTAGAATTTAGTAAATGTATGCAAAGACCAAGTGGCCACTTTGCAAATCTGATCAACTGAAGCTACATTCTTAAAAGCCCACAAAGTGGAGACTGATCTACTAGAATGAGCTGTAATTCTCTGAGGCGGGGCCTGATCCGACTCCAAATAAGCTTGATGAATCAAAAATTTCAACCAAGAAGCCAAGGAAATAGCAGAAGCCTTCTGACCTTTTCTAGGACCAGAAAATAAAACAAATAGACTGGAAGTCTTAATTAAATATTTAGTAGCTTCCACATAATATTTCAAAGCTCTTACCAAAGAATTCTTAGGATTAGGACATAAGGAAGGGACAACAATTTCTCTACTAATGTTGTTAGAATTCACAACCTTAGGTAAAAATTGAAAAGAAGTCCGCAAAACTGCCTTATCCTGATGAAAAATCAGAAAAGGAGACTCACAAGAAAGAGCAGATAGCTCAGAAACTCTTCTAGCAGAAGAGATAGCCAAAAGGAACAACACTTTCCAAGAAAGTAGTTTAATGTCCAAAGAATGCATAGGCTCAAATGGAGGAGCCTGTAACGCCTTCAGAACCAAATTAAGACTCCAAGGAGGAGAAATTGATTTAATGACAGGCTTAATATGAACTAAAGCCTGTACATAACAGTGAATATCAGGAAGTATAGCAATCTTTCTGTGAAATAAAACAGAAAGAGCGGAGATTTGTCCTTTCAAGGAACTTGAAGACAAACCCTTATCCAAACCATCCTGAAGGAACTGTAAAATTCTAGGAATTCTAAAAGAATGCCAGGAGAATTTATGAGAAGAACACCATGAAATGTAAGTCTTCCAAACTCTATAATAAATCTTTCTATAGACAGATTTACGAGCTTGTAACATAGTATTAATCACTGAGTCAGAGAAACCTCTATGACTTAGAACTAAGCGTTCAATTTCCATACCTTCAAATTTAATGATTTGAGATCCTGATGGAAAAAAACGGACCTTGAGATAGTAGGTCCGGCCGTAACGGAAGTGGCCAAGGCGGGCAACTGGACATCCGAACCAGATCCGCATACCAAAACCTGTGTGGCCATGCTGGAGCCACCAGCAACACAAAAGACTGTTCCATGATGATTTTGGAAATCACTCTTGGAAGGAGAACTAGAGGCGGGAAGATGTAAGCAGGTTGATAACACCAAGGAAGTGTCAGCGCATCCACTGCTTCCGCCTGAACATCCCTGGACCTGGACAGGTATCTGGGAAGTTTTTTGTTTAGATGAGAGGCCATGAGATCTATCTCTGGAAGCCCCCACATCTGAACAATCTGAGAAAACATCTGGATGGAGAGACCACTCCCCTGGATGTAAAGTCTGGCAGCTGAGATAATCCGCCTCCCAATTGTTTACACCTGGGATATGCACCGCAGAGATTAGACAGGAGCTGGATTCCACCCAGGTAAGTATCCGAGATACTTCTTTCATAGCTTGTGGACTGTGAGTCCCATCCTGATAATTGACATAAGCCACAGTTGTGGTATTGTCTGTCTGAAAACAAATGAACGGTTCTCTCTTTAGCAGAGGCCAGAACTGAAGAGCCCTGAGAATTGCACGGAGTTCTAATATATTTATTGGTAATCTTGCCTCTTGAGATTTCCAAACCCCTTGTGCTGTCAGAGATCCCCAAACAGCTCCCCAACCTGAAAGACTCGCATCTGTTGTGATCACAATCCAGGTTGGGCGAACAAAAGAAGCCCCTTGAACCAAACGATGGTGATCTATCCACCATGTCAGAGAGTGTCGTACATTGGGATTCAAGGATATTAATTGTGATATCTTTGTATAATCCCTGCACTATTGATTCAGCATACAAAGCTGTAGAGGTCTCATGTGAAAACGAGCAAAGGGGATTGCGTCTGATGCTGCAGTCATGAGACCTAAAACTTCCATGCACATAGCCACTGAAGGGAATGACAGACTGAAGGAGCCGGCATGCTGCGACCAATTTTAAACGTCTCTTGTCTGTTAGAGACAGAGTCATGGACACTGAATCTATCTGGAAGCCTAAAAAGGTCACCCTTGTCTGAGGAATCAAGAAACTTTTTGGTAAATTGATCCTCCAACCATGTTTCCGAAGAAACAACACTAGTTGATTTGTGTGAGATTCTGTAGTATGTAAAGACTGAGCTAGTACCAAGATATCGTCCAAATAAGGAAACACCGCAATACCCTGTTCTCTGATTACAGATAGTAGGGCACCCAGAACCTTTGAAAAGATTATTGGAGCTGTTGCTAGGCCAAATGGAAGAGCAACTAATTTGTAATGCTTGTCTAGAAAAGAGAATCTCAGAAACTGAAAGTGTTCTGGATGAATCGGAATATGAAGGTATGCATCCTGCAAGTCTATTGTGGACATAAAATGTCCTTGCTGAACAAAAGGCATAATAGTCCTTATAGTCACCATCTTGAAAGTTGGTACTCTTACATAACGATTCAAAATTTTCAGATCCAGAACTGGTCTGAACAAATTTTCTTTCTTTGGTACAATGAATAGGTTTGAATAAAACCCGAAACCTTGTTCCTGAGGAAGAACTGGCATGATTACACCTGAAGACTCCAGGTCTGAAACACACTTCAGAAAAGCCTGAGCTTTTACTGGATTCACAGGGATGCGTGAGAGAAAAAATCTTCTCACAGGAGGTCTTACTTTGAATCCTATTCGATACCCTTGAGAGACAATGCTCTGAATCCAATGATTTTGGACAGATTGTATCCAAAAATCCTTGAAAAACCTTAATCTGAGCTGGAATGAGGGCCGCACCTTCATGCGGACATAGGGGCAGACTTTGGTTTCCTAAATGGCTTGGATTTATTCCAATTTGAGGAAGGCTTCCAACTGGAAGCAGATTCCTTGGGAGGAGGATTGAGTTTTTGTTCCTTATTCTGACGAAAGGAACGAAAATGGTTAGAAGCCTTAGATTTACCCTTAGGTTTTTTATCCTGAGGCAAAAAAAAACTCCTTTTCCCAAAGAAATAGCAGGTCTGAGAAGATGACCTGAATATAAATAGGCCTTCCTTAGATAAGATTCAAGCTTCCTATCTAAAGGATCCTTAAAGGAAGTGCTATCTTCCATAGGAATAGTGGTACGTTTAGCAAGAGTAGAAATAGCCCGATCAACCTTGAGGATCTTTTCCCAAAACTCTATAGATTTTGCTGGTAAAGGATACAATCTCTTAAACCTTGAAGAAGGAATAAAGGAAGTACCTGGCTTATTCCATTCCCTAGAAATCATATCAGAAATAGCCTCAGGAATAGGAAAAACACCTGGGGAAACCACAGGAGGTTTAAAAACAGCATTTAAACGTTTATTAGACTGAACGTCAATAGGACTGGTTACCTCAATATCCAAAGTAATTAACACTTCTTTTAATAAAGAACGCATATACTCTATTTTAAATAAATAAGTAGATTTGTCAGTATCAATCAGATAGATCCTCATCAGAAGAGGATGAATTATTATGTTGTTGGTCATTTGAAATTTCATCAGCTAAATGAGAAGTTTTAAAATACCTTTTACGTTTATTAGAAGGTAGAAATGCAGACAAAGCCTTCATAATAGAATCACAAACAAATTCTTTAAAATTTACAGGTATATCATGCACATTAGAAGTTGAAGGAACTGCAACTGGCAATGTACTATTACTGATAGAAACACTATCTGCATGTAAAAGTTTATCATGACAACTATTACAAATGACATTCGGTGGAATAATTTCTACAATTTTACAACAAATGCACTTAGCTTTAGTAGAACCGATGTCAGGCAGCAATCTTCCAGCAAAAAGTTCAGAGGCAGGATCAGATTGGGACATCTTGCTCAATGTAAGAGAAAAAACAACATATAAAGCAAAATGATCTATTTCCTTAAATGACAGTTTCAGGAATGGGAAAAAATGCAAAAGCATAGGCCTCTTGATAGAGAAGAAAGCAGGAGGCAAACAACAATGGGGTATTGAAATAATTATAAAAATTTGGCAAGTATGACGCACAACGTAACGTAAACTTTTTTGGCGCCAAAAAATGACCGGAAATGACACACTTGCGTCACAATTGAATTTATAGGCATTTTGAGGTTTGGGAAACTTTGCCCCTCCTGGTAGGATTGTATATCCCATATGTCACTAGCTCATGGACTCTTGCCAATTACATGAAAGAAAACGGCCCTTGAGACAGAAGGTCTGGCCTTAAAGGAAGTGGCCAAGGTTGGCAACTGGATATCCGGACAAGATCTGCATACCAAAACCTGTGAGGCCATGCTGGTGCTATCAGAAACACATGCAATTGTTCCATTATGATCTTGGAGATCACCCTTGGAAAGAGAACTAGAGGGAATGATCGAGACTGAAGGTTTATGCAGGTTGAGACCAACTTCAAACGTCTCTAGTCTGAGTATCTGGAAACCTAAAAAGGTGATCCTTGTCTGAGGAGTCAAGAAACTCTTTGGTAAACTGATGCTCCAACCATGTTTTTGAAGAAACAACACAAGTTGATTTGTGTGAGATTCTGCTAAATGAAAAGATTGAGCCAGTACCAAGATGTCGTCCAAATAAGGAAACACTGCAATACCCTGCTCTCTGATTACAGATAGAAGGGCACCAAGAACCTTCGAAAAGATTCTTGGAGCTGTTGCTAGGCCAAATGGAAGAGCAACAAACTGGTAATGCTTGTCTAGAAAAGAGAATCTCAGAAACCGATCGTGGTCTGGATGAATCGGAATATGAAGATACACATCCTGTAAGTCTATTGAGGACATGTAATGACCTTGCTGAACAAAAGGCAGAATATTCCTTATAGTCACCATCTTGAAAGTTGGGACCCTTACAAATTTATTAAAAAGCTTCAGATCCAGAACTGGTCTGAATGAATTTCCCTTCTTTTGGATAATGAATAGTGGTACGCTTAGCAAGAGTAGAAATGGCCCCCTCAACCTTAGGGACTTTTTCCCAAAACTCTAAATTAGCCACTGGCAAAGGATACAACTTTTTAAACCTTGAAGAAGGAACAAAAGAAGTACCAAGCTTAGACCATTCCTTAGCAATCACATCAGGAACAGGAAAAACCTCAGGAGAAGACACAGGAGGTTTATAAACAGAATTTAAACGTTTACTGGATTTAATATCAAAAAGACCAGACTCCTCAATATCTAAAGTTATAAACACTACTTTTAACAAAAGAACGAATATACTCAATCTTAAAACGATAAGATGATTTATCAGTGTCAATGTCTGAAGTAGGATCTTCTGAATCAGAGGGATCCTCATCAGAGGTAGATATATCAGTATGATGTTGGTCATTATAAATTTCATCAAAAGTATGAGAAAATGTAAAAACAGAATTTATGCTTACCTGATAAATTACTTTCTCCAACGGTGTGTCCGGTCCACGGCGTCATCCTTACTTGTGGGAATATCTCTTCCCCAACAGGAAATGGCAGAGAGTCCCAGCAAAGCTGGCCATATAGTCCCTCCTAGGCTCCGCCCACCCCAGTCATTCGACCGACGGACAGGAGGAAAAATATAGGAGAAACCATATGGTACCGTGGTGACTGTAGTTAGAGAAAATAATTAATCAGACCTGATTAAAAAACCAGGGCGGGCCGTGGACCGGACACACCGTTGGAGAAAGTAATTTATCAGGTAAGCATAAATTCTGTTTTCTCCAACATTGGTGTATCCGGTCCACGGCGTCATCCTTACTTGTGGGAACCAATACCAAAGCTTTAGGACACGGATGAGGGGAGGGAGCAAATCAGGTCACCTAAACGGAAGGCACCACGGCTTGCAAAACCTTTCTCCCAAAAATAGCCTCCGAAGAAGCAAAAGTATCAAATTTGTAAAATTTGGCAAAAGTGTGCAATGAAGACCAAGTCGCTGCCTTACATATCTGGTCAACAGAAGCCTCATTCTTGAAGGCCCATGTGGAAGCCACAGCCCTAGTGGAGTGAGCTGTGATTCTTTCAGGAGGCTGCCGTCCGGCAGTCTCATAAGCCAATCGGATGATGCTTTTAAGCCAAAAGGAAAGAGAGGTAGAAGTCGCTTTTTGACCTCTCCTTTTACCAGAATAGACAACAAACAAAGAAGATGTTTGTCTGAAATCTTTTGTAGCCTCTAAATAGAATTTTAGAGCACGGACTACGTCCAAATTGTGTAACAAACGTTCCTTCTTTGAAACTGGATTCGGACATAAAGAAGGTACAACTATCTCCTGGTTAATATTCTTGTTAGAAACAACCTTTGGAAGAAAACCAGGCTTAGTACGCAAAACCACCTTATCTGCATGGAACACCAGATAGGGCGGAGAACACTGCAGAGCAGATAACTCTGAAACTCTTCTAGCAGAAGAAATAGCAACCAAAAACAAAACTTTCCAAGATAGTAACTTAATATCTATGGAATGTAATAGAGCTGCGCATCTTCACTTGTCTCACGATTCGATTCGATTACGATTATCATCGTAACGATTCGATACGATTCGATTCTACGATGCATCGCGATGCATCACGATTACTGCCTATGATTTTCATGATCTTGTTCTATTCCATATTTTATATATATATATATATATATATATATATATATATATATATATATATATATATATATATATATACACACACACTTATATATATATATATATATATATATACACATACACACATTTATTTATATATATATATATAGAGAGAGAGATCTATACATACACACACTATATATATATATATATATATATATAGTGTGTGTGTGTGTGTATATATAATAATCTTTTAAACAACTGTGTAAGATGGAAGAGCACTTATAAACATAATGCTACAATATGCACAGATATGTATGTGTAGATTTATTTTACAAAGGAAAACCAGCAGCAGTGTACTCACTCAAACATTCTCACAGAGTACATGCAGACATCTGAAACCTGACCCAGAGAGCATTACCAATAGACCTCCTCTCACATGTTCCGGTCAGGAATTTTTATGACACCTATCCTAAAGAGCCGACAGCAGCCTCATGTAAACAGTGAATCTTTTCTTGTATTATAGATTCACTGTTTACTGTTGCGGTCTCTGCTGCATGTTTCCTCTGTCAGATCCCTAGCCCAAACGAGCATTTGAGGGTTGCTGTAAAACTTTTGACTTGCTGTATCTAATAGCAACCCTCAAATGCTCCTTTGGGCTAGGGGTCTGACAGAGAGGAAACATGCAGCAGAGACCGCAACAGTAAACAGTGAATCTATAATACAAGAAAAGATTCACTGTTTACATGAGGCTGCTGTCGGCTCTTTAGGATAGGTGTCATAAAAATTCCTGACCGGAACATGTGAGAGGAGGTCTATTGGTAATGCTCTCTGGGTCAGATATCTGCGCAGAGTGCACAGCAAGTCCTGATGTGGTGTAGCTGGGGGCTGTAACCAGATTAATCCTGACACAAATGCTGTCGGCTCGTCTGCTATGTGAGAGAGGCGGGGTCACGTGACGTTGCGCGATGATGTCACCCCTGAATCGATTCTGATCTGCACTGCATCGATGCAGCATCGTTAACAGGCTGCATCGCGATGCATCGCAGAATCGATTATTTTAGGCACCCCTAGAATGTAAAGGTTCAAACGGAACCCCTTGAAGAACTGAAATAACTAGATTTAGACTCCAGGGAGGAGTCAAAGGTCTGTAGACAGGCTTGATCCTAACCAGAGCCTGAACAAATGCTTGAACATCTGGCACAGCTGCCAGTCTTTTGTGTAGTAAGACAGATAAAGCAGAGATCTGTCCCTTTAGAGAACTTGCAGATAATCCTTTCTCCAAACCTTCTTGTAGAAAGGAGAGAATCTTAGGAATTTTTATCTTATTCCATGGGAATCCTTTGGATTCACACCAACAGATATATCTTTTCCATATTTTATGGTAAATCTTTCTAGTTACCGGTTTTCTGGCCTGAACCAGAGTATCTATCACAGAATCTGAAAACCCACGCTTTGATAGAATCAAGCGTTCAATCTCCAAGCCGTCAGCTGGAGGGAGACCAGATTTGGATGTTCGAATGGACCCTGAACAAGAAGGTCCTGTCTCAAAGGTAGCTTCCATGGTGGAACCGATGACATATTCACCAGGTCTGCATACCAAGTCCTGCATGGCCACGCAGGAGCTATCAAGATCACCGAGGCCCTCTCCTGTTTGATCCTGGCTACCAGCCTGGGAATGAGAGGAAACGGTGGAAATACATAAGCTAGGTTGAAGGTCCAAGGTGCTACTAGTGCATCTACTAGAGTCGCCTTGGGATCCCTGGATCTGGACCCGTAGCAAGGAACCTTGAAGTTCTGACGAGACGCCATCAGATCCATGTCCGGAATGCCCCATAATTGAGTTAGTTGGGCAAAGATCTCCGGGTGGAGTTCCCACTCCCCCGGATGGAATGTCTGACGACTCAGATAATCCGCTTCCCAGTTTTCCACACCTGGGATGTGGATCGCAGATAGGTGGCAGGAGTGATCCTCCGCCCATTGAATTATTTTGGTCACTTCTTTCATCACCAGGGAACTCCTTGTTCCCCCCTGATGATTGATATACGCAACGGTCGTCATGTTGTCTGATTGGAATCTTATGAATCTGGCCTTTGCTAGCTGAGGCCAAGCCCTGAGAGCATTGAAGATCGCTCTTAGTTCCAGAATGTTTATCGGGAGAAGAGACTCTTCCCGAGACCATAGTCCCTGAGCTTTCAGGGATTCCCAGACCGCGCCCCAGCCCACTAGACTGGCGTCGGTCGTGACAATGACCCACTCTGGTCTGCGGAAGCTCATTCCCTGGGATAGATGGTCCAGGGTCAGCCACCAACGGAGTGAATCTCTGGTCTTCTGATCTACCTGAATCATTGGAGACAAGTCTGTATAGTCCCCATTCCACTGTTTGAGCATGCACAGTTGTATTGGTCTTAGATGAATTCGTGCAAAAGGAACTATGTCCATTGCTGCAACCATCAACCCTACTACTTCCATGCACTGCGCTATGGAAGGACATGGAACCGAATGAAGAACTTGACAAATGCTTAGAAGTTTTGACTTTCTGACCTCTGTCAGAAAAATCCTCATTTCTAAGGAATCTATTATTGTCCCCAAGAAAGGAACTCTTGTTGACGGAGACAGAGAACTTTTTTCTATGTTCACCTTCCATTCGTGAGATCTGAGAAAGGCCAGAACGATGTCTGTATGAGCCTTTGCTTTTGACAGGGACGACGCTTGTATTAGAATGTCGTCCAAGTAAGGTACTACTGCAATGCCCCTCGGTCTTAGAACCGCTAGAAGGGACCCTAGTACCTTTGTGAAAATCCTTGGAGCAGTGGCTAACCCGAATGGGAGGGCCACAAACTGGTAATGTTTGTCCAGAAAGGCAAACCTTAGGAACTGATGATGTTCTTTGTGGATAGGAATATGTAGGTACGCATCCTTTAGATCCACGGTAGTCATAAATTGACCTTAATGGATAGTGGGTAGAATTGTTCGAATGGTTTCCATCTTGAACGATGGTACCCTGAGAAATTTGTTTAGGATCTTCAAATCCAAAATTGGTCTGAAAGTTCCCTCTTTTTTGGGAACTACGAACAGATTTGAATAAAATCCCATTCCTTGTTCCTTTATTGGAACTGGGTGTATCACTCCCATCTTTAACAGGTCTTCTACACAATGTAAGAACGCCTGTCTCTTTATTTGGTTTAAGGATAAGTGAGACATGTGGAACCTTCCCCTTGGGGGTAGTTCCCTGAATTCCAGAAGATAACCCTGAGAAACTATTTCTAGTGCCCAGGGATCCTGAACATCTCTTGCCCAAGCCTGAGCAAAGAGAGAGTCTGCCCCCTACTAGATCCGGTCCCGGATCAAGGGCTACTCCTTCATGCTGTTTTGTTAGCAGCAGCAGGCTTCTTGGCCTGCTTACCCTTGTTCCAGCCTTGCATTGGTTTCCAGGCTGGTTTGGGTTGTGAGGCATTACCCTCTTGCTTAGAGGATGCAGAATTAGAGGCCGGTCCGTTCCTGAAATTGCGAAAGGAACGAAAAACATAATTTATGCTTACCTGATAAATTCCTTTCTTCTGTTGTGTGATCAGTCCACGGGTCATCATTACTTCTGGGATATAACTCCTCCCCAACAGGAAATGCAAGAGGATTCACCCAGCAGAGCTGCATATAGCTCCTCCCCTCTACGTCAGTCCCAGTCATTCGACCAAGAATCAACGAGAAAGGAGTAACCAAGGGTGAAGTGGTGACTGGAGTATAATTTAAAAGATATCTACCTGCCTTAAAACAGGGCGGGCCGTGGACTGATCACACAACAGAAGAAAGGAATTTATCAGGTAAGCATAAATTATGTTTTCTTCTGTTATGTGTGATCAGTCCACGGGTCATCATTACTTCTGGGATACCAATACCAAAGCAAAAGTACACGGATGACGGGAGGGATAGGCAGGCTCATTATATAGAAGGAACCACTGCCTGAAGAACCTTTCTCCCAAAAATAGCCTCCGAAGAAGCAAAAGTGTCAAATTTGTAAAATTTGGAAAAAGTATGAAGCGAAGACCAAGTTGCAGCCTTGCAAATCTGTTCAACAGAGGCCTCATTCTTAAAGGCCCAAGTGGAAGCCACAGCTCTAGTGGAGTGAGCTGTAATTCTTTCAGGAGGCTGCTGCCCAGCAGTCTCATAGGCTAAACGTATTATGCTACGAAGCCAAAAAGAGAGAGAGGTAGCAGAAGCTTTTTGACCTCTCCTCTGTCCAGAGTAAACGACAAACAAGGAAGAAGTTTGGCGAAAATCTTTAGTTGCCTGCAAGTAGAACTTGAGGGCACGAACTACATCCAGATTGTGTAGAAGACGTTCCTTCTTTGAAGAAGGATTTGGACACAAGGATGGTACAACAATCTCTTGATTGATGTTCCTGTTAGTGACTACCTTAGGTAAGAACCCAGGTTTAGTACGCAGAACTACCTTGTCTGAGTGAAAAATCAGATAAGGGGAATCACAATGTAAGGCTGATAACTCAGAGACTCTTCGAGCCGAGGAAATAGCCATTAAAAACAGAACTTTCCAAGATAACATTCTTATATCAATGGAATGAAGGGGTTCAAACGGAACACCCTGTAAAACGTTAAGAACTAAGTTTAAACTCCATGGTGGAGCAACAGCTTTAAATACAGGCTTGATCCTAGCTAAAGCCTGACAAAAGGACTGGACGTCTGGATTTTCTGACAGACGTCTGTGTAACAAGATGGACAGAGCTGAAATCTGTCCCTTTAATGAACTAGCTGATAAACCCTTTTCTAAACCTTCTTGTAGAAAGGACAATATCCTAGCGATCCTAACCTTACTCCAGGAGTAACCTTTGGATTCGCACCAGTATAGGTATTTCCGCCATATTTTATGGTAAATCCTTCTGGTAACAGGCTTCCTAGCCTGAATCAGGGTATCAATAACCGACTCAGAAAAACCACGTTTTGATAAAATCAAGCGTTCAATTTCCAAGCAGTCAGCTTCAGAGAAGTTAGATTTTGGTGTTTGAATGGACCCTGTATCAGAAGGTCCTGTCTTAGAGGTAGAGACCAAGGCGGACAGGATGACATGTCCACCAGATCTGCATACCAAGTCCTGCGTGGCCATGCAGGTGCTATTAGAATTACTGATGCTCTCTCCTGTTTGATTTTGGCAATCAATCGAGGAAGCAGCGGGAAGGGTGGAAACACATAAGCCATCCTGAAGTTCCAAGGTGCTGTCAAAGCATCTATCAGAACTGCTCCCGGATCCCTGGATCTGGACCCGTAGCGATGAAGTTTGGCGTTCTGGCGAGACGCCATGAGATCTATCTCTGGTTTGCCCCAACGTCGAAGTATTTGGGCAAAGATCTCCGGATGAAGTTCCCACTCCCCCGGATGAAAAGTCTGGCGACTCAAGAAATCCGCCTCCCAGTTCTCCACTCCCGGGATGTGGATTGCTGACAGGTGGCAAGAGTGAGACTCTGCCCAGCGAATTATCTTTGATACTTCCATCATTGCTAGGGAGCTTCTTGTCCCTCCCTGATGGTTGATGTAAGCTACAGTCGTGATGTTGTCCGACTGAAACCTGATGAACCCCCGAGTTGTTAACTGGGGCCAAGCCAGAAGGGCATTGAGAACTGCTCTCAATTCCAGAATGTTTATTGGAAGGAGACTCTCCTCCTGATTCCATAGTCCCTGAGCCTTCAGAGAATTCCAGACAGCGCCCCAACCTAGTAGGCTGGCGTCTGTTGTTACAATTGTCCAGTCTGGCCTGCTGAATGGCATCCCCCTGGACAGGTGTGGCCGATGAAGCCACCATAGAAGAGAATTTCTGGTCTCTTGATTCAGATTCAGAGTAGGGGACAAATCTGAGTAATCCCCATTCCACTGACTTAGCATGCATAATTGCAGCGGTCTGAGGTGTAGACGTGCAAAAGGTACTATGTCCATTGCCGCTACCATTAAGCCGATCACCTCCATGCATTGAGCTACTGACGGGTGTTGAATGGAATGAAGGACGCGGCATGCATTTTGAAGCTTTGTTAACCTGTCTTCTGTCAGGTAAATCTTCATTTCTACAGAATCTATAAGAGTCCCCAAGAATGGAACTCTTGTGAGAGGAAAAAGAGAACTCTTCTTTTCGTTCACCTTCCATCCATGCGACCTTAGAAATGCCAGAACTAACTCTGTATGAGACTTGGCAGTTTGAAAGCTTGAAGCTTGTATTAGAATGTCGTCTAGGTACGGAGCTACCGAAATCCCTCGCGGTCTTAGTACCGCTAGAAGGGCACCCAGAACCTTTGTGAAGATTCTTGGAGCCGTAGCCAGTCCGAATGGAAGAGCTACAAACTGGTAGTGCCTGTCTAAGAAGGCAAACCTTAGGTACCGGTGATGATCTTTGTGGATCGGTATGTGAAGGTAAGCATCCTTTAAATCCACTGTGGTCATGTACTGACCCTCTTGGATCATGGGTAAGATTGTCCGAATAGTTTCCATTTTGAACGATGGAACTCTTAGGAATTTGTTTAGAATCTTTAAATCTAAGATTGGCCTGAAAGTTCCCTCTTTTTTGGGAACCACAAACAGGTTTGAGTAGAACCCTTGTCCTTGTTCCGACCGTGGAACCGGATGGATCACTCCCATTAATAACAGATCTTGTACGCAGCGTAGAAACGCTTCTTTCTTTATCTGGTTTGTTGACAACCTTGACAGATGAAATCTCCCTCTTGGGGGAGATAATTTGAAGTCTAGAAGGTATCCCTGAGATATGATCTCTAGAGCCCAGGGATCCTGAACATCTCTTGCCCAGGCCTGGGCAAAGAGAGAGAGTCTGCCCCCCACTAGATCCGGTCCCGGATCGGGGGCTCTCGGTTCATGCTGTCTTTGGGGCAGCAGCAGGTTTCCTGGCCTGCTTGCTCTTGTTCCAGGACTGGTTAGGCTTCCAGCCTTGCCTGTAACGAGCAACAGCTCCTTCCTGTTTTGGTGCAGTGGAGGTTGATGCTGCTCCTGTTTTGAAATTCCGAAAGGGACGAAAATTAGACTGTCTAGCCTTAGCTTTGGCTTTGTCTTGAGGTAGGGCGTGGCCCTTACCACCTGTAATGTCAGCGATAATTTCTTTCAAACCGGGCCCAAATAAAGACTGCCCCTTGAAAGGTATATTAAGTAATTTGGACTTAGAAGTCACATCAGCTGACCAGGATTTTAGCCACAGCGCCCTACGTGCCTGTATGGCGAATCCTGAGTTCTTAGCCGTGAGTTTAGTTAAATGTACTACGGCCTCCGAAATGAAAGAATTAGCTAGTTTAAGGACTCTAAGCCTGTCCGTAATGTCGTCTAGCGTAGATGAACTAAGGTTCTCTTCCAGCGACTCAATCCAAAATGCTGCCGCAGCCGTAATCGGCGCGATACATGCAAGGGGTTGTAATATAAAACCTTGTTGAACAAACATTTTCTTAAGGTAACCCTCTAACTTTTTATCCATTGGATCTGAAAAAGCACAGCTATCCTCCACCGGGATAGTGGTACGCTTAGCTAAAGTAGAAACTGCTCCCTCCACCTTGGGGACCGTCTGCCATAAGTCCCTAGTGGTGGCGTCTATTGGGAACATCTTTCTAAATATTGGAGGGGGTGAGAACGGCACACCGGGTCTATCCCACTCCTTAGTAACAATTTCAGTTAGTCTCTTAGGTATAGGAAAAACGTCAGTACTCGCCGGTACCGCAAAGTATTTATCCAACCTACACAGTTTCTCTGGTATTGCAACGGTGTTACAATCGTTAAGAGCTGCTAAGACCTCCCCTAGTAATACACGGAGGTTCTCCAATTTAAATTTAAAATTTGAAATATCTGAGTCCAATTTGTTTGGATCAGAACCGTCACCCACAGAATGAAGCTCTCCGTCCTCATGCTCTGCGAGCTGTGACGCAGTATCAGACATGGCCCTTGCATTGTCAGCGCACTCTGTTCTCACCCCAGAGTGATCACGCTTGCCTCTTAGTTCTGGTAATTTAGACAAAACTTCAGTCATAACAGTAGCCATATCTTGTAATGTTATCTGTAATGGCCGCCCAGATGTACTAGGCGCCATAATATCACGCACCTCCCGGGCGGGAGATGCAGGTACTGCCGCGTGAGGCGAGTTAGTCGGCATAACTCTCCCCTCGCTGTTTGGTGAAATTTGTTCACATTGTACAGATTGACTTTTATTTAAAGTAGCATCAATACAGTTAGTACATAAATTTCTATTGGGCTCCACCTTGGCATTGGAACAAATGACACAGATATCTTCCTCTGAGTCAGACATGTTTAACACACTAGCAAAAAACTTACAACTTGGTTATAATCTTTTTTAGCAAAAAAATACTGTGCCTCAAAGAGGTACTAAACGATTAAATAACAGTTGAAATAATGAACTGAAAAACAGTTATAGCATCAAACTTTAAAACAACACAACTCTTAGCAAAGGTTTGTTCCCATTAGTAAAATAACAATAATTAAATTTGACATAAAAAGTACAAAACAACGTTTTTATGCACAGTCACTATAAGAATTCTCACAGCTCTGCTGAGAGAAGTTACCTCCCTTCAAAGAAGTTTGAAGACCCCTGAGATCTGTCAGAGATGAACCGGATCATGCAGGAAAAATAAAAGTGACTGACTGGAATTTTTTGATGCGTAGTAAAGAGCGCCAAAAACGGCCCCTCCCTCTCTCACACAGCAGTGAAGAGAAACGAAACTGTCACAATTACAAGCAAAAAACTGCCAAGTGGAAAATAATGCCCAAATATCTATTCACACAGTACCTCAGCAATGTAAACGATTCTACATTCCAGCAAAAACGTTTAGCATGATAAATAGTTATTAAAAGTATTAGTGACCTTTAGCAGAGTAGTTCCGGTGAAATACCATCCCCAGAATACTGAAGTGTATACATACATGTCATTTTAACGGTATGGCAGGATTTTCTCATCAATTCCATTCAGAAAATAAAAACTGCTACATACCTCAATGCAGATTCATCTGCCCGCTGTCCCCTGATCTGAAGCCTTTACCTCCCTCAGATGGCCGAGAACAGCAATATGATCTTAACTACTCCGGTTAAAATCATAGTAAAAAACTCTGGCAGATTCTTCCTCAAACTCTGCCAGAGAAGTAATAACACGCTCCGGTGCTATTGTAAAATAACAAACTTTTGATTGAAGTCATAAAAACTAAGTATAATCACCATAGTCCTCTCACACATCCTATCTAGTCGTTGGGTGCAAGAGAATGACTGGGACTGACGTAGAGGGGAGGAGCTATATGCAGCTCTGCTGGGTGAATCCTCTTGCATTTCCTGTTGGGGAGGAGTTATATCCCAGAAGTAATGATGACCCGTGGACTGATCACACATAACAGAAGAAATTAGACTTATTCTTGGCCTTGAAAGGCCTATCTTGTGGAAGGGCGTGGCCCTTTCCCCCAGTGATGTCTGAGATAATCTCTTTCAATTCTGGTCCAAATAGAGTTTTACCTTTGAAAGGGATGTTAAGCAATTTTGTCTTGGATGACACATCCGCTGACCAAGACTTTAGCCAAAGCGCTCTGCGCGCCACGATTGCAAACCCTGAATTTTTCGCCGCTAATCTAGCTAATTGCAAAGCGGCATCTAAAATAAAAGAGTTAGCCAACTTAAGTGCGTGAACTCTGTCCATAACCTCCTCATATGGAGTCTCTCTACTGAGCGACTTTTCTAGTTCCTCGAACCAGAACCACGCTGCTGTAGTGACAGGAACAATGCACGAAATGGGTTGTAGAAGGTAACCTTGCTGTACAAAAATCTTTTTAAGCAAACCCTCCAATTTTTTATCCATAGGATCTTTGAAAGCACAACTATCCTCTCGACCTTAGGGACTGTTTGCCATAAGTCCTTTCTGGGGTCGACCATAGGAAATAATTTCTTAAATATAGGGGGGGGACAAAAAGGTATGCCGGGCTTTTCCCACTTATTCACTATGTCCGCTACCCGCTTGGGTATAGGAAAAGCGTCGGGGTGCACCGGAACCTCTAGGAACTTGTCCATCTTACATAATTTCTCTAGAATGACCAAGTTGTCACAATCACTTGATAGAAGAATAAAAAACTACATTTAAACACCAAAAAACTCTTAACCATCTCCGTGGAGATGTTGCCTGTGCAACGGCAAAGAGAATGACTGGGGTGGGCGGAGCCTAGGAGGGACTATATGGCCAGCTTTGCTGGGACTCTTTGCCATTTCCTGTTGGGGAAGAGATATTCCCACAAGTAAGGATGACGCCGTGGACCGGACACACCAATGTTGGAGAAAGACCTTTTACGTTTATTTGAAGGCGGGATAGCAGACATAGCCTTCTGTATTGCATCAGCAATATAATTTTTTATATCAACAGGGATATCATGTACTTTAGATGTTGAAGGAACAACAGATACTGTACTAGCACTAATAGAAACCTTTTCTGCATGCAAAAGCTTATCATGACAACTGTTACATACTACAGCTCGAGATATAATATCCACTACAGCTTACAGCAGATACACTTAGCTTTGGTAGAACTGTGTTCAGGCAGCATGGTTCCTACAGCAGCTTCTGAGACAGGATCAGATTGAGACCTTGTAAAATGTAAAAGAAAAAATAACATTTAAACAAACAATATCTTATTTCCACATATAGCAGTTTCAGGAATGAGAAAGAATGCAAATGCTAAATTGAAAAAAAAAGCAAAAAGCATAGCCCTCTGAGCATCAAGAAGGCAAGGAGAATAAAGGAAGTGAGGTAAAAAATAACTGAATTTCTTTGGTGCCAAGTATGACTCATGACGCAAAAGTTGAAAAAAATGTTTTGCCTCAAACATCCGAAAATAAACCGGACAGAGCAAAGGTGAGGCCACGCCATGAGATTTGAAGATGACTTTCAATTCCAGAATGTTGATGTCATACATACACCTGTCAGGTTGTTTAACTGCATGTTCCATTTAACAGCCGGCCTTATATTCTTACCACTCCCACTAACAGGTACTTAGTAATTTGTTGAGCACGCTAGTTTGGTCTATACCTCAGCTCTCAGCCATACAAGCTTCTGTTCTAAGTTTTGCAATACGTGTGCCTTACTATTTCAGTTACACCTAAGCAAGTTTCGTCCTACAAGTTTGTTCCAGCTACACTGCTTGTACCACCACTTGGATTACAAATACAACCTATTTAGGCTGTTCCGTACTACAGAATCCGGATTATAAATCTTCTCCTTTATAAATACAGAATTATTTATTCTGTGTTGAGCAGCAGAGGCCGTCTGATCTGTGTTCTACCTATCCAGCACACAGCTAATTATCACTACACAGCCGCTCTGGAAGTAGGCTCATACCTGGTTCTCTCTACAGTTGTATCCTGCCAAGAATTGTTCCTACATCTCTAAAAATATCAGTACTCCTCTCCAGGACTATCTTCAATAACCGGACTACCAACAGATCGATCGAGCAGATTCACAGAACTGACTCCGCCCATTTTCGTGACGTCCCACTTCACCGCTCCATGGTATCGGCTCACAGTCAAAGCTAAGTAGTGAACTGTATATATTTTCTGCTCTGTTATTTACTGCAGCTTGGTTTATCATATATACCTATAAAGAACTATATGCTGCAATAAATGTATATATAGATACGAACTGTCTGCTGCAATAAATATACATGAACGGTCTGCTGGAATATGTAGCGATACGAACTGTCTGCTGAATGAATATATATATATATATATATATAAATAAGAACCTGCTTGTAATTTCCACTATACCTCTGTATACTTATTGAGTTACTATTTAGCTCACTTCCTAACTCAAACATATCAAGCTGCCAATCTGATCTCTGGGTGTTATTGCTTGCAACATTGTAGCAGTCCTGCATAGCTCTATCCTCTTGGGGGAGATTTACTTGCTTTGTGTTCACTCTGAACACATGAACTTGATACTTTCATAATACTCTCACTTACTCTGCAGTTGCGATCCAATTCATAGTAAACATCACAGTTGATGAGAAAGAAGACTCCTCCAGGGACCCCCAGATCACACCCCAGTACAGTTTGGCGTTATTAGCACCATGCTCTTACCAACTGAGCTAACGGACCAGCGCTCCCACGATGGTCTCAAAAAAAACACATGACTTGAGACAGGTGGTCCTGATAGAGCTACCAGGAGAGATTCTCTCGTATGGCCGCCCAGGACGATCCGATGGATAGGCTGGATGATCGCAATTCCCTTGTCTGAGCATACATAGTTGTAGAGGTCTTAGATGAAAGTGAGCACAAGGAACAAAATCCACCATGAGACCAACCACTTCCATGCATTGTGCCACTGATGGGTATGCAGATGCTGAAGTCGAGAAGAGTTTGGATAGTCTCAGATCCATCAGGAAAATCAACTCGATCTATAATTGTTTCCAGAAAACACACCCAGGTGTTGGGTACCAGGGACCTCCTGACATGATTTATATTCCACTTATGGTATTGAAGAGACAAAAGGGAGTCAGAGTGAGACTTTGTCCAAAGGAAAGGTAGGAGCCTGAACCAGATATCATTTAGGAAAGGGGCCGTAGCAATTCCTCGCATCCTGGCCACCGCTAGAAGCGCTCCTAATCCTTCAAAAAGGTTATTGGAACCATGGCTAGACTAAAGGGCAGGGCTAAAAATTGAAAATGTTGCCCTGAAAGGTAAACTGCAGGGAAACTAAGATAATCTTAGAATCGGAACAAGAAGGAATGCATCTTTCAGGGCCATAGTGGCCATGAACTGACCCTCTGTCAATAGAAGAATGGATCTGATAATCTCCATTTTGAATGACAGAACCTTCTACTTCAGACACTTTCAGTCCACAATTGGACGGGAAGTTCCCTTTTTCCTGGGAACTACGCAGAGGATGAATAAAATCCTAGGCCTCACTCTGAAGGGGGAACCGGGATGATCCTTAAACCTGCATAAAAGAAAGCCCACAGGATAAAAACATGGAGATTATAAATGTTATAACTATTATAACAATTATAACAGAGAGTAGAGGTGTGGAGAATAGGTGCTCAATCAGCAAAAGGGGTAAAGGTGCAATGGTAGAATTAATAACTAACTTGCAAAAAGACTTTTTTTTTTGCAAGTTAGTTATTAATTCTACCATTGCACCTTTACCCCTTTTGCTGATTGAGCGCCTATTCTCCACACCTCTACTCTCTGTGACACCCCATTCTATCTAGGAAGAAGATAGTAGGAGAAAAAGGCCTAGGGATATTAACTAAGCGCTGGTTTATTTGACTCCCCCTTTTGTACACAACAATTATAACAGTACATACTCACACCCCTTGTCCATCTACAGCACCCTGAATTTCCAGGCGATCTCCAATCCAAGTGCTAACCGGGCCCAACCCTGCTTAGCTTCTGAAATCAGATGAGAACGGACGTAATCAGGGGGGAGAGGCCCTAGACGACATGGACTAAGAAGGTACTTAACAACAGACATGGTAAGTTGACCAAAGCACAGTATAAAATACACTGAAGTATGCCAAAGGGAATATATATATATATATACATACACACATATACATACATGTTATTGCACCAAAATAAAAACAATAACAGAGAAAAGGAATGTACTGTGGATCCTATAGGAGATAAAAGTTAGTGTACAGGAAAAAATAGTAGAAGATTATCGTCCTTAATCTCATAAGCCTACCACACCCTGACATGCGTCCCCCATAATAATGCTATTAAGAAAATAGCCGTAATCATATAGTAATATTAAATTCAATGTTTTCTTACAGCGCTGAAAGTGTGGACCTATAGCTCCTGTCTATAGTGGGTCCCCAGGTGCCCACTTTTAGAAAATATGTGTCAAAACGTGGTTTAGAAAGGAGCGCCAAATCTTGGCGAGGTCTGGTGCGGTATAGGTGTGAAAATATGGTATTCTGTCTGAGAAATTGTATAGCGCTATAGCTCAGCTACAATTATGGTAGTTGTGCTGTATAGATGTGTAGGTTTTGATATCTAGATATAAGATCTAAGAGTGGCACAGTTGATACATAAAAGCATTTAATACATATTAAACATATAAAACAAGGGTGTCGTTTAAAATATATTTTAACAGAACGGCAAGAAATAATGTGTAAAAACACATAAACACATAAATATCTATAAAAACACGCGTGTTTTGCTTTTTAGCTGTATGTATAATGTCTCATAAAATTCGTCTCATATATAGTTGTGTTGGCATAAATCTGAAAATAATAAACAATAAAAAATAATAAAAAACAATGAAAAGTAAATAATGTCCAATAATCCCTTCTCAAAGTTAAGAGATATATAAAAAAAGGTTAAGTAGTGTCCAAAAATCCCTTCTCAAAGTTAAGAGATATAAATAGATTTTCACATGTGTATCCAAAAAATAAACTGTCCAAATTTAAGTGTTGTCCAAAAACGTGGTATAAATGAATAGTGCAAATCCAGCAGATTCAAAAGTTCTATTAAAAAAGCTTTGCAAAAAACATTTCAAAGAGACATTTAAAAAACATCAAAATGAAGGTAGAAAAAAAGATCTATCAAAATATGGTGACAAAGAATAATCCGTGAAGTCAATCCAAAATAGTGATAAAAATAAGTCCAAAAAAGATGTAAAATATCCAAAAGATAAAAAACAAAAAATAAATGATTAGTATGTGCACAAACTAGTGAGAGTGATCCCAAAAAGGGGGCTTATGTGGAGGGGTTATGTTTCCATGTAGAAAAATTATTTGCATAGCTCTGTCAAACGACAGAGCTATGCAAATAATTTTTCTACATGGAAACATAACCCCTCCACATAAGCCCCCTTTTTGGGATCACTCTCACTAGTTTGTGCACATACTAATCATTTATTTTTTGTTTTTTATCTTTTGGATATTTTACATCTTTTTTGGACTTATTTTTATCACTATTTTGGATTGACTTCACGGATTATTCTTTGTCACCATATTTTGATAGATCTTTTTTTCTACCTTCATTTTGATGTTTTTTAAATGTCTCTTTGAAATGTTTTTTGCAAAGCTTTTTTAATAGAACTTTTGAATCTGCTGGATTTGCACTATTCATTTATACCACGTTTTTGGACAACACTTAAATTTGGACAGTTTATTTTTTGGATACACATGTGAAAATCTATTTATATCTCTTAACTTTGAGAAGGGATTTTTGGACACTACTTAACCTTTTTTTATATATCTCTTAACTTTGAGAAGGGATTATTGGACATTATTTACTTTTCATTGTTTTTTATTATTTTTTATTGTTTATTATTTTCAGATTTATGCCAACACAACTATATATGAGACGAATTTTATGAGACATTATACATACAGCTAAAAAGCAAAACACGCGTGTTTTTATAGATATTTATGTGTTTATGTGTTTTTACACATTATTTCTTGCCGTTCTGTTAAAATATATTTTAAACGACACCCTTGTTTTATATGTTTAATATGTATTAAATGCTTTTATGTATCAACTGTGCCACTCTTAGATCTTATATCTAGATATCAAAACCTACACATCTATACAGCACAACTACCATAATTGTAGCTGAGCTATAGCGCTATACAATTTCTCAGACAGAATACCATATTTTCACACCTATACCGCACCAGACCTCGCCAAGATTTGGCGCTCCTTTCTAAATATAGTAATATTAACCCCATTTTGCTATTCGCAATTGGCAGAAATGAACATTTTCACCAATTCTGTCTGGAGAAAGAGTACACAGCTCGCTCCGGTTCACAAATAAAGGCAGGTGTGAACTTAGCGCTGCTTAAGTTTTGTGTTTACAATTGCCCCAGAACTGGAGCAAGACCCATGAGGTCCTTAAGACAAAGGGAAGGGATTAACCTTCACCTATTTGCCAAACATAGCAGAAACACTGCCGATAAGATACCCCCTGTTAGGAAAAGGAGTTTTACTCTGTGGCTAATAAGTATATAACAAACAGCAGAGATCTAGCTTACTGAGCTACATTACAGTAATGCTCTATGCTAGACTCCATGCTGCAGGAGCCCTAGACTCCACACTGCTCTGGCCCATGAGATATCCTGACCCCAGGATATGTAATCTCTCCAAGACCCCTTTGGAAGAAATTCAGGTGCCATTGGGTCACCAGCTACTGAATCCCTTGAATATGTCCCCCATAAAGGGAAGAAATAATATAAAAGGACTTACCCTCCAGAGCCTCTGCTGTGGAGCAGACACAGCACTTCCAGTTCTGACAGCTTCATCCAACTTCTAAAATGAACCTGGAGGTAGAAAGGAAAGCAGTGTAAGCTTACACCGGTTGCCAGGTGGGGTTGTAGCACAATTGCTGGAAGGAGGACAGAGAAAATCCCTGCAACATCCAGCAGCTAACAATATTCTTACTCAGAGGTTTACATGGACACAGCATTAACCCCAGTCCTATCTTTAAGGGGAACTACCTATTGAAGGACTTAAATCCAAATTTCTTCAGAGCACCATTCTCGCTAACCTCCAAGTTACAGAAGCAAAGAATGACTGGGGGAGTATGGGAAGTGGGATGGATACTTAATGCTTTGGCTGGGGTGTCTTTGCCTCCTCCTGGTGGAGAGGTGTTGAATTCCCAACAGTAATGGATGAATTTAAGGACTCTCCATGCCATTGGAAACAACAACATAGATACGAATGGGGATATGCAAGTTTAAAAACATAATTTATGCTTACCTGATAAATTCCTTTCTTCTGTAGTGTGATCAGTCCACGGGTCATCATTACTTCTGGGATATTACTCCTCCCCAACAGGAAGTGCAAGAGGATTCACCCAGCAGAGCTGCATATAGCTCCTCCCCTCTACGTCACTCCCAGTCATTCGACCAAGGACCAACGAGAAAGGAGAAGCCAAGGGTGAAGTGGTGACTGGAGTATAAATAAAAAAATATTTACCTGCCTAAAAACAGGGCGGGCCGTGGACTGATCACACTACAGAAGAAAGGAATTTATCAGGTAAGCATAAATTATGTTTTCTTCTGTTAAGTGTGATCAGTCCACGGGTCATCATTACTTCTGGGATACCAATACCAAAGCAAAAGTACACGGATGACGGGAGGGATAGGCAGGCTCTTTATACAGAAGGAACCACTGCCTGAAGAACCTTTCTCCCAAAAATAGCCTCCGATGAAGCAAAAGTGTCAAATTTGTAAAATTTGGAAAAAGTATGAAGCGAAGACCAAGTTGCAGCCTTGCAAATCTGTTCAACAGAGGCCTCATTCTTGAAGGCCCAAGTGGAAGCGACAGCTCTAGTAGAATGAGCTGTAATTCTTTCAGGAGGCTGCTGTCCAGCAGTCTCATAGGCTAAACGAATTATGCTACGAAGCCAAAAAGAAAGAGAGGTAGCAGAAGCTTTTTGACCTCTCCTCTGACCAGAGTAAACGACAAACAAAGAAGACGTTTGTCGAAATTCCTTAGTTGCCTGTAAGTAAAATTTTAGAGCACGGACTACATCCAGGTTGTGCAGTAGACGTTCCTTCTTCGAAGAAGGATTTGGGCACAGAGAAGGAACAACAATCTCTTGATTGATATTCCTGTTAGTAACTACCTTAGGTAAGAACCCAGGTTTAGTACGCAGAACTACCTTATCCGAATGAAAAATCAAATAAGGAGAATCACAATGTAAGGCTGATAATTCAGAGACTCTTCGAGCCGAGGAAATAGCCATTAAAAATAGAACTTTCCAAGATAACAACTTTATATCAATGGAATGAAGGGGTTCAAACGGAACGCCCTGTAAAACATTAAGAACAAGGTTTAAACTCCATGGTGGAGCAACAGTTTTAAACACAGGCTTAATCCTGGCAAAAAGCCTGGACGTCAGGATTTTCTGACAGACGTTTGTGTAACAGAATGGACAGAGCTGAGATCTGTCCCTTTAATGAACTAGCAGATAAACCCTTTTCTAAACCTTCTTGTAGAAAAGAAAATATCCTAGGAATCCTAACCTTACTCCAAGAGTAACCTTTGGATTCACACCAATATAGGTATTTACGCCATATCTTATGGTAAATCTTTCTGGTAACAGGCTTCCTAGCCTGTATTAAGGTATCAATAACTGACTCAGAAAAACCACGTCTTGATAAAATCAAGCGTTCAATTTCCAAGCAGTCAGCTTCAGAGAAGTTAGATTTTGATGTTTGAAAGGACCCTGTATCAGAAGGTCCTGTTTCAGAGGTAGAGACCAAGGTGGACAGGATGACATGTCCACCAGGTCTGCATACCAAGTCCTGCGTGGCCATGCAGGTGCTATTAGAATCACTGATGCTCTCCTGTTTGATTCTGGCAATCAATCGAGGAAGCATCGGGAAGGGTGGAAACACGTAAGCCATCCTGAAGTCCCAAGGTGCTGTCAGGGCATCTATCAGGACTGCTCCTGGATCCCTGGATCTGGACCCGTAACGAGGAAGCTTGGCGTTCTGTCGAGACGCCATGAGATCTATCTCTGGTTTGCCCCAACGTCGAAGTATTTGGGCAAAGACCTCCGGATGAAGTTCCCACTCCCCCGGATGAAAAGTCTGACAGGTGGCAAGAGTGAGACTCTGCCCAGCGAATTATCTTTGATACTTCCATCATAGCTAGGGAGCTTCTTGTCCCTCCCTGATGGTTGATGTAAGCTACGGTCGTGATGTTGTCCGACTGAAACCTGATGAACCCCCGAGTTGTTAACTGGGGCCAAGCCAGGAGTGCATTGAGAACTGCTCTCAATTCCAGAATGTTTATTGGCAGGAGACTCTCCTCCTGACTCCATTGTCCCTGAGCCTTCAGAGAATTCCAGACGGCACCCCAACCTAGAAGGCTGGCGTCTGTTGTTACAATTGTCCAGTCTGGTCTGCTGAATGGCATCCCCCTGGACAGATGTGGCCGAGAAAGCCACCATAGAAGAGAATTTCTGGTCTCTTGATCCAGATTCAGAGAAGGGGACAAGTCTGAGTAATCCCCATTCCACTGACTTGGCATGCACAGTTGCAGTGGTCTGAGGTGTAAGCGTGCAAAGGGTACTATGTCCATTGCCGCTACCATTAAGCCGATTACCTCCATGCATTGAGCCACTGACGGGTGTTGAATGGAATGAAGGGTGCGGCAAGCACTTTGAAGTCTTGTTAGCCTGTCCTCTGTCAGGTAAATCTTCATTTCTACAGAATCTATAAGAGTCCCCAGGAAGGGAACTCTTGTGAGTGGAACGAGTGAACTTTTCTTTTCGTTCACCTTCCATCCATGTGACCTTAGAAATGCCAGTACTAACTCTGTATGAAACTTGGCAGTTTGAAAGCTTGAAGCTTGTATCAGAATGTCGTCTAGGTATGGAGCTACCGAGATTACCGCCAGAAGAGCACCCAGAACCTTTGTGAAGATTCTTGGAGCTGTAGCCAATCCGAATGGAAGAGCCACAAACTGGTAATGCCTGTCTAGGAAGGCAAACCTTAGGTACCGGTAATGATCTTTGTGAATCGGTATGTGAAGGTAAGCATCTTTTAAATCCACAGTGGTCATGTACTGACCCTCTTGGATCATAGGTAAAATTGTCCGAATAGTCTCCATCTTGAACGATGGAACTCTTAGGAATTTGTTTAGGATCTTTAAGTCCAGGATTGGTCTGAAAGTTCCCTCTTTTTTGGGAACCACAAACAGATTTGAGTAAAACCCCTGTCCCTGTTCCGACCGTGGAACTGGATGGATTACTCCCATTAACAAGAGCTCTTGTACGCAGCGTAGAAACGCCTCTTTCTTTGTCTGGATTGTTGACAGCCTTGACAGGTGAAATCTCTCTCTTGGAGGAGAGTATTTGAAGTCCAGAAGGTATCCCTGAGATATTATCTCTAGCGCCCAGGGATCCTGGACATCTCTTGCCCAAGCCTGGGCGAAGAGAGAAAGTCTGCCACCCACTAGATCCGATCCCGGATCGGGGGCCCTCAATTCATGCTGTTTTAGGGGCAGCAGCAGGTTTCCTGGCCTGCTTGCCCTTGTTCCAGGACTGGTTAGGTTTCCAGCCTTGTCTGTAGCGAGCAACAGCTCCCTCCTGTTTTGGTGCAGAGGAAGTTGATGCTGCTCCTGCTTTGAAATTACGAAAGGAACGAAAATTAAACTGTCTAGCCTTAACTTTGGCTTTGTCCTGAGGCAGGGCATGGCCTTTACCTCCTGTAATGTCAGCGATAATCTCCTTCAACCCGGGCCCGAATAAGGTCTGCCCTTTGAAAGGTATATTAAGCAATTTAGACTTAGAAGTAACATCAGCTGACCAGGATTTTAGCCACAGCGCCCTGCGTGCCTGAATGGCGAATCCTGAATTCTTCGCCGTAAGTTTAGTTAAATGTACTACGGCCTCCGAAATGAATGAATTAGCTAGTTTAAGGACTCTAAGCCTGTCCGTAATGTCGTCCAGAGTAGCTGAACTAATGTTCTCTTCCAGAGACTCAATCCAGAATGCCGCTGCAGCCGTGATCGGCGCAATGCATGCAAGGGGTTGCAATATAAAACCTTGTTGAACAAACATTTTCTTAAGGTAACCCTCTAATTTTTTATCCATTGGATCTGAAAAAGCACAGCTATCCTCCACCGGGATAGTGGTACGCTTAGCTAAAGTAGAAACTGCTCCCTCCACCTTAGGGACCGTTTGCCATAAGTCCCGTGTGGTGACGTCTATTGGAAACATTTTTCTAAATATCGGAGGGGGTGAGAACGGCACACCGGGTCTATCCCACTCCTTAGTAACAATCTCAGTAAGTCTCTTAGGTATAGGAAAAACCTCAGTACTCGCCGGTACCGCAAAATATTTATCCAACCTACACATTTTCTCTGGTATTGCAACTGTGTTACAATCATTCAGAGCCGCTAACACCTCCCCTAGTAATACACGGAGCTTAAATTTAAAATTTGAAATATCTGAATCCAGTCTGTTTGGATCAGAACCGTCACCCACAGAATGAAGTTCTCCGTCCTCATGTTCTGCCACCTGTGACGCAGTGTCTGACATGGCCCTAATATTATCAGCGCACTCTGTTCTCACCCCAGAGTGGTCACGCTTACCTCTTAGTTCTGGTAATTTAGCCAAAACTTCAGTCATAACAGTAGCCATATCCTGTAATGTGATTTGTAATGGCCGCCCAGATGTACTCGGCGCTACAATATCACGCACCTCCCGAGCGGGAGATGCAGGTACTGACACGTGAGGCGAGTTAGTCGGCATAACTCTCCCCTCGTTGTTTGGTGAAATTTGTTCAATTTGTACAGATTGACTTTTATTTAAAGTAGCATCAATACAGTTAGTACATAAATTTCTATTGGGCTCCACTTTGGCATTGCAACAAATGACACAGGTATCTTCCTCTGAATCAGACATGTTTAACACACTAGCAAATAAACTTGCAACTTGGAATACAATTCTATTAGAATATTATTAAAAACGTACTGTGCCTTTAAGAAGCACAGAAGATCTATGACAGTTGAAAATTAATAAATTGAAACAGTTATAGCCTCAATCCTTGTAAACAACACAACTTTAGCAAAGGTTTAATCCCATTAGCAAAGATTGAAAGCAGGAAAAAATAAACGTTTTTTATCTCAGTCAACAATAATTCTCACAGCTCTGCTGAGAGAAATTACCTCCCTCAAAATAAGTTTTGAAGACCCCTGAGTTCTGTAGAGATGAACCGGATCGTGCAGGAAATACAATGAGCTGCTGACTGAAATTTCTGATGCGTAGCAAAAGCGCCAAAAAAACGGCCCCTCCCCCTCACACACAGCAGTGAGAGAGAACAGAAACTGTCAGAAAAAAGATTAAGCAACTGCCAAGTGGAAAAAATAGTGCCCAAACATTTATTCACTCAGTACCTCAGCAAAAACGATTTTACATTCCAGCAAAAACATTAAACATAATTTCTTAGTTATTAAACAGCTTTATGTACTTCTTACAGTGTAATTCTAGTGAAGTACCATTCCCCAGAATACTGAAGTGTAAAGTATACATACATGACATTATATCGGTATGGCAGGATTTTCTCATCAATTCCATTGTCAGAAAATAAAAGCTGCTACATACCTCTATGCAGATTCATCTGCCCGCTGTCCCCTGATCTGAAGTTTACCTCTCCTCAGATGGCCGAGAAACAGCAATATGATCTTAACTACTCCGGCTAAAATCATAGCAAAACTCTGGTAGATTCTTCTTACCATAGTCCTCTCACACATCCTATCTAGTCGTTGGGTGCAAGAGAATGACTGGGAGTGACGTAGAGGGGAGGAGCTATATGCAGCTCTGCTGGGTGAATCCTCTTGCACTTCCTGTTGGGGAGGAGTAATATCCCAGAAGTAATGATGACCCGTGGACTGATCACACTTAACAGAAGAAAATCTATATACGTTTACTTTTAAAGGTAGTGACTTTTGAATTATAATACAGGTTTCGTCACGCTTTCTATTTGTATGTCTATGTACAATTATTTCAGTAATTGTTCCTTTAGTGCCAGAACCCGGCAAGAAGAAATATTTACATATTTATCTATATTAGTGAAATAAACTACCTTCCTCCAACTTCTTTTTGTAATTCATGCGCAAACTATACCGCTTCACTCGTAATCTAGCCCTATGTGTTTAATTTCATAGAGGCACTACTAGGAGTTCGCTAAAACCATCCAGTGACTAGACAAATGTGTCACCAGCTAGCTCTCAATAGTGCATTGCTGCAGCTGAGGATATATACATACGGGTATTAATAGAAAGGAAATTTGATAATAGAAGTGAATGTACAAAGTGTCTTGAAATGACGTGCTTCTTTAAATGATGCAACTTTCATTTTCCTTTAACTAGAGTCTGGTTTGCCTTTTCATATACTAAAATGTACTATGGAAAAAAAAAACAGCACCATTTAAAAGTACTCAAATCTTTATTTGTTTTTAATTCCAAACACAATTCTAAGCATAGGTTTGCAATGCATATCTGAACGAACAAATTAGCTTGATAACAGTTTACAACACAATGTGAGTAGCTTTAAAGTTCTTTGGCATATTACAAGCATTTAGAATATAGCAGATTAATTTCAGGTGAGGTAGAAGAATTTCTACATATTACATAAATTACAGTGTAAAGGGCATACATGCTAACTAAAGGTATTTAACCAAAAATGAAAAACATCATTAAAATTAAGCTAGACCCTGAAGAGGCGAAAACATTTTATTGCACTTTATAGAGCACAAAATAAGTTTAGTTTTTTTTTTACATTTTAAAAATGTACGTATTGAGTTAAGAAAGGTAATTTAAACAGAATCCTAAAGCCACTCACTGAAAATTTACAACATATCTTAGATTAAATAGTTTCCAGTTTATTTTGTTTTATGGAGAATGCATGTGTCACTTCAATTCTGTATTGCATGTGATATTTTCTCTTATATGAGCTGGGGCTGTCTCTCCCTCTAAAATATAGTCATGGTTTACAAATGGGACTTTTTTATATCACAAAATCATCTTTCAAGTGAAAGCCCATGAATATGTTAACAAATCATCTACTTCATGAGCTGTTACAATGGATGTGATAGAAAGGATACATTTTACAGTACACCAGTGGTTCCCAAACTTTTTTTTAGGTCCCATAAGCTCACCATTAGTGCCCCCATAACCCATACAAATAATATTCAGACCATGGGCCCCAATTATTAAAGCCCTTAACAAACAATGTTGGCTTCAGGGACCCTTGTCTGCTGGACAAGCTTAACATAGCACAAGCAATTGTTTGTGCAGCTGTGCACCCTGCTCTTGCGTGATTGTCATCTGATCTGCAAGATTTAAGTAGCAGTTGTTTTAAATGGGTGACCAGCACTGCACAACCCTTAATAAAGATGATAATCACACAATATAATCTCAAGTAGTAACAAATATATTTAACATTTTAAAACATTTTTTAATTTTATTAAAACTTCATTATCTGTATCTTCTAACTTTTTAAAGTTGATAGTCACTGTGCAAGAGTCTTATAACCCATATTGAGTAATTATCTCTGGTTTCAAGTCCCTTAGCAGGAGCATTAAATTGCCATGGCCAGAGATCTGGAGTTGATTTATTTGCTTGGTGCATAGCTGTGCTACTGCATCAATAAATTAATTTTATAGAAAGTGTATTCTACTTACTGAAGTTTTATGTAGTGCACCACTAGATTTCTGATGAAAACTTTACCCCTCTAATGACTTCCTAACAGTGAAGATAACATGGAACGTCCTATTTTATATGGCGTCCTGCAGCCTCCCCTTTTGATAAAAGCAAGAATCGGACTGGGGGAGGGGGGGGCAGGGGCGCGTGCCTAGCAGCGTAGGCAGTCCCTTATTATCCAAGCCTTGAAATCAACGTGACTGCATCAATGATAGTGTTATTTTCATTTTTACGATGTTAACACTGATACCAGCACAAAGGGGTTAAATGGTTGAGTGTGTACAAAGATACCCAGACAAGCACAACAGGCCTTTGCTATGTTTCCTGCTACTATACAACTGTGCTTTTAAAGTTAATTTGATGTGCAGCACTGGCAAAATAAAGAATGCAAGCCTGATGTACAAGTGCTACAATTTATCGTAGTGAGAAAGTGTAAGTAGCTGATAAACCTTAACTATCATGGAAAAAAAATAAATAAATAAAAGTGAGAAAGTTGTTTTGCTTTACGCATCTAGGATAAAGCACAATACATTACGACAATTCAACTTGGAGGGGCCCAGTAGCATCATCTTCCACTCCTTTCCTATTAGTGCCCGCTATGGTAATTCCAGTGCCCCCACTTGCACCTCTTATGCCTATTAGTGCCCCCCCCCCTCCCCCAGGAAGCAGTACCACCCACTTTGGGAACCACTGCAGTACACAGTAAAATATCAAAGTGATATTTTGGTATAAAAATAAAATACTCATCACAGTACTTTATTTTAAGCAAACAGTTTTCTTACTATATTTTACAATTTGTTTAAAGGCAAACACTCAGTACATTGTTACTCCTGAAGAGGAATCAGCAGCAGCAAAGCACTGTGTGTTGCTTGTGTGTTTAACCCATTAGTGAAACACAATAACATAAATAATGGTCTAATAATGCGTTTTTTTAATTTAAAAAACAAAGCAAAATTTATGCTTACCAAATAAATTCCTTTCTTTCTTGGCAGGGAGAGTCCACCACCTCATTCCTTACTGTTGGGAAATACAACACCTGCCCACCAGCAGGAGGCAAAGTCACCCCAGCCAAAGGCTTAAATATCCCTCCCACTTACACTATCCTCCCAGTCATTCGGCCGAGGGAACAAGGAAAAGTAGGAGAAACATCAGGATATAAAGGTGCCAGAAGAAAAAATAAACAGGGAACCGCCCAAATCAAAATATCAGCGTAGGGTCGTCGACTCTCCCTGCCAGGAAATAAATTAATTTATCTAGTAAGCACAAATTTAGTTTTCTATAAGACAGGGAGAGTCCACGACTTCATTCCTTACTGTTGGGAAAACAATACCCAAGCTCCAGAGGACACTGAAGGAATAATGGGAGGGAACAAGAAAGAGGGGGACCCTAATCTGAGGGCACCATAGCTTGCAAAACCTTTCTGCCAAAAGCTGCTTCAGTCGAAGCAAACACATCAAACTTGTAAAATTTAGAAAAAGTATGCAAGGAGGACCAGGTAGCGGCCTTACAAATCTGATCCATAGGGGCTTTGTTCTTAAAAGCCCATAAAGAAGCTACTGTTATAGTAGAATGAGTGTACTCCTCTCAGGAGGCTGTTGTCCTGCTGTCTTATAAACTAGGCGGATGACATTCCTCACTAAAAAGACAGGGAAGACTTAGTGGATATCTGACCCCTACGTTTACCCGCATAGATGACAAAGGGGAAGATTGTCTGAACCCCTTAAACTTCAAGGCACGAACCACATCTAGATTGTGAATCAAACGCTCCTTCATCGAGGAAGGATTGGGGCACAAGGAAGGAACAACAATCTCTTGATTAATGCTACGATCTGACACCACCTTAGGAAGGAAACCTAACTTAGTACGTAAAACTGCCTTATCAACACTTCTCTGCCAAGGTAAGGGGGGTCACATTGCAAAGCAGAAATCTCAGAGACTCTGCAAGCGGAGGCAATAGCCAATAGAAATAGAAGCTTCCAAGATAACAGTTTAATGTCAACATTATGCATGGGCTCAAACGGAGCCTGCTGCAACACACAAAGAACAAGATTGAGGCTCAAAGGTGGAGCCACCCTTCAAAACTACAGGTCTGATCTTAGTCGGTAGCTTTACAAAAGGACTGCACATCCAGAAGCTCAGCTAATCTCTTGTGCAGCAACAACATCATCTATTAGTTCTGCTTGAAGATCCCTCAATCGCGACCTGTACCTGGGTAGTTTGGCATTTAGACGGGAGGCCATGAGGTCCATCTCCGGCGTCCCCCATCTGCTGCATATCTCTGCAAATACCTTGGGTGGAGAGACCATTCGTCCCGTGTGAAAGGATTGCTTGCTGAGGAAGTCTGCTTCCCAGTTGTCCACACCCGGAATGTGGATCGCTGACAGCATACAATTGTTGGCCTCCGCCCATTCTAGAATTTGAGACACTTCTCTCATCGCTAAGGAACTTCTCATTCCTCCCTGATGGTTGATGTAGGCTACAGAATTTATTTTGTATGATTGGAATCTGATAAACCGGGACGAACCCAGAAGGGGCCAACCAAGCCTTCAGAGCATTGAAGATTCCCCGCAAGATATTGATTGGAAGAGAGGACTCCTCCTGAGTCCACATCCCTTGTGCCCTCCTGGCACCCCAAATGGCTCCCCAGCCGGATAGACTTGTGTCCATAGTCACAATCTCCCAGGACGGTCTCAAGAAGCACGTGCCTTGGGACAGGTGATCTTGACAGAGCCACCAAGAGAGCGAATCTCTCGACAGGCTGTCCATTACTATCTGTTGGGCAAGATCCAAATTGTCCCTGTTCCATTGCCTCAGCATGCATAGCTGTAAGGGTCTGAGATGCAATCTGGCAAATGATGTCTATACAAGATACCATGAGTCCAATCATCACCTCCATAGACTGGGCCACTGAAGGTCTCAAGGAGGCCTGGAGGGCAAGACATGCTGATGTTAGCTTGCAATGTCTCTAATCGGTTAGAAAGATCTTCATGGATATAGTCTATCACTGTACCCAGGAAATTCAACCTATTTGGAGTAAGAGAACTCTTTTCCAAGTTTATCTTCCATCCATGTGATTGAAGAAGACTGAGAAGGAATTCTGAGTGCTCCCCTGCTAGACGAAAAGATGGTGCTTGTACCAAGATATCTTCCAGGTCAGGTGCTACTGCAATACCTCTTGTTCTGGAAACCACTAGAAGAGCCCCCAGAACCTTCGTAAATATCCTTGAAACAGTAGCTAAGCCAAACGAAAGTGCTATGAACTGGAAGTGTTGGTCCAGAAAGGCAAACCTCAGGAACTGAAAATGTTCCTTGTGTATCGGAACGTGAAAGTATGCATCCTTCAGGTCTATGGTGGTCATAAACTGTCCTTCCTAAACCAGGTGAAGAATTGACAGTATTGTCTCTATTTTGAAAGAGGGGAGACTCAGAAACTTGTTTAGGCACTTCAGGTCCAGAATTGGACGAAAAGTTCCCTCCTTTTTTGGAACCACAAAGAGGTTTGAATAGAACTCCTCTAGTGACTAAAGGCAAAGAATGACTGGGGGAATTGGGGAAGTGGGAGGGATATTAAAACCTTTGGCTGGGTTGTCTTTGCCTCCTCCTGGTGGCCAGGTGTTGTATTTCCCAACAGTAAGGAATGAAGTCGTGGACTCTCCCTGCCTCATGGAAATTGCCTTTCACACTTGCCCAGCCTTAAGAAAAATTACTTTGTATATAACAAAATTATAATCAAAAACTTTAGCTCAGCTAATCACAGTTTTGTAACTTAACCAGTGCAACATTTTTCTTAGAGGGGTAAAACCTTTAAAATTACTCTCACATAAGACGTTCTACCTCAAAATGCTTTATATTAAAAAAAAATAATAATATATATACACACATTTTTATTTATACTAAAATATAATAACTTTCGTATTCCCTTAATCCAAGGAACATTCTCCTGTACCTAAGTTATTCTATAGATTCAATGCACTAAGGCAAGGTCACTTAAGCTAAAAAGGTCTTCAAAAAAATCTAACAATTTCTCTCACATGAACATCTTCTCATACCCTAATGACTCTGTTATGTTCTAAGGAGCAAGTTTATGATTTGTTTTTGATAAATTCAATTCTTTAAAATAGTGTGAAGGTATTTTAATAAAGCAACAGGTTACCCGATGTAACTTGAAAGTGGTGCAGCATATCTATAAAATTCTGACTAGAAAAATGTATAACATGAAAATCTATATGTAAAAAGGAAGATAGTTTACCTTAAAATGTCCTCAATAGCCTCATCCAACTCTAAAGGGACTATAAGCATCCAATCAGAATTAGTGTCCCAGGACTTACAAGGGAGTGTGCATCTGGCATGTGCAGGCACAGTAACTTACTTTTTCTGTGTAAGGAAGTTAACTAAAAAAAAATCATGCAAGATTATATAGTATGTATGTATGGGGTACTTGTAAAGTGCGGCTAATCACCCGAAAGGGTCCCAAGGCGCTGCTCATTTTATCGACCTTGGAAGGATGAAAGGCTGAATGGACCTCGCCGGGGTAGAACCTGCAACCCCTGGGTTGCTACAGAGCTCAGCCACAGTGCATTAGCATGCTAAGCTATCTGTCCGGCATAGTAAAATATAAAATCACAGTAAGGCAAAATGTGAGCTTGGCACTGATAATGCAGATTGGCTACTGTTTTCCCCCCACCCCACCATGCAGATGACAAAAAAAAAAAGTGTAACTTAAATTCTAAAGTAGAATATTTTCCTTTTTTATTTACATGTCCATGTGGTATTTTCTAGTCAGCCTTCTTACAAATACGCGGCATCACTTTTAAGTTAATTAGCACATGGGTAAATATGTCCCTTTAAGACAAGAAAATAGTACTATATAATAAATATAGCATATAATGCTTCTTCAGATTAAAGGCTTATTTCTGAGTGACTGAGAAGATAGAGACTATCCTGTTATTACTAAAAACCTTACTTGCTCTTCTAAATTTAAAAAATGAAAACTTAATAGGTTTGCTGTGTTCACTTTCTCATGCTTTATTAAGTATAGTGCAATAAAAATATATTTTACTAGTGCGAAACTGACAGCAGATTAAATAATTCCATTCAGTTTTAGTTTTGTAGACATTTATTAAATCACATTTGATAAACGGAAAAAAAAAAATCACGTGCTTTACTGCAGATCTTTCATCAAAGTAATGATTGGCAAGGCAAACACATGCTTTCTAACAAATTAAAACAAAAAGGGAAAACTATTTTTTAGTCAAAACGTAGATAATAAAAATACATTTTTAATGAACATATTAGTGCACTTCTGCACATAATTTAAGTAATCAGAATAGGACTAGAATCAGGAAGAAAAAAAAAAGGTATTGAAGAGGTACAGGAATTCCCCCAGCAGATTTAAAATATTCAGGTTAACATATCCCAAAGGCAGCAGCAACATAGGGCAGTCCAACAAGCAGTCAGGCACGCACCTTCCCCAGAGTCGTCCCTTCTTCTTTCTTCTACAACGTATACTGAAAACAAGAAAACAATTTAAACATTAAAATATGAATTACCGAAGACACAGAATTTAGAAACGAAAACGGCTAAAAGGTTCATTAAAAAGCAAATAAACAATAGATAGAACATTGTATGCAAAGCAAAGATGAAACCTAGATTTATCCAATATCTTCTGCTAAGGATAATTTGGGACAAATAAAAAGGCTAGGTTACAAGTGGAGCACAACCTATAGCACAGACCTTGCACAAAGAATAAAGTACAATATAGTATTACTGTGGATGGTTAAATATTTTAATCAAAAGCAACTTAACACATCCTAAACTTTATTAGCTCGTCCTATACATTTAATGGACAGCACAGGGAGTGTTATTAGTGCATTCCCTGTGCAAAATACTGCTGTAAAACAGTGATTTTTAAGAAACAAACCTTTGCTAGATGTTACTTTATTTTTTTCTCTTTAAAATTGTAATATTTACTTTTAGTTTTAATTTGGGGAATTTACATCTAATCCAGGATTCACACACATAACTCTCAAAAGCTGATTCTCCTCAACCAAAAGAAGTGCTTAAAGGGACAGTCAACACTAAAATTGTTATTGTTTAAAAAGATAGATAATGCCATTACTATCAATTCCCCAGCTTTGCACAACCAACATTGTTATATTAATATACTTTATAATATTTAAAACTCTAAATGTTTGTCTGTTTCAATGCCACTACAGACAGCCTCTTATCACATGCTTTTTTATTTGCTTTTCACAACAGGAGACTGCTAGTGCACGTGGGCCATATAGATAACATTGTGGTCACGCCCGTTGAGATATTTAAGAGTCTGCACAGCATTAATTGGCAAACCTTTAAAAATACTACTAGTGTAGATTTACAAATGATATATATAAAAAATATTAATACAAATCTATTATTTGTAAATCTACACTAGTAAGAACTCGAGAGTAGTCACATAGTTACGAATACAGCTTATATAGAGGGATCACATTTTTATACAAATATATCTCACCAATATTTTTAAAGGTTTACGGTGGTTTTATATATTTATATATTTTAAGATTAGAAGTGTGTAACACTGGTCAGTAGTTTGATATTTTCTATACACATAAATAGGGGTTTTATATTTAGAGCAAAGGATGCATATTTATTTTGAATAAGCAATGGAATCAAAATGCTTCCTATTATCAATTTCATTTATCGATAGTGATAAGAAATATTAGTCTATATATCAAGTAGGCAAGGAGATTCATTTTTATATATGAATGAAGGTGTCATACACATAGGGGTGTATATAAATGGAATGATATATCTTATTTTATTTTATTAATATGATTATTGTAATTTGAATCCATAGAATTATTTGGTACCGCAAATGTTCGTTAAGGAGAATATCATATATATTGTAGCAAAATATGCTCTGATGAGGAGTGTTGCAAATGATATAAAGGGTTACATTTTAAATCGCATTGATATACACTAGCGTCAGAATCTTGTCCTCTCAGAATTGTATAGAAATTTGTTATACTGTTACTAGAGATATATATGAGCAAATGATTATTATGTTTTAGTACAGGCTTTATGAGTCTATGAATGGTCTATAACTAATTTTTATTTTTAGCGACAGCTTTATGCATTTGGCGGAAAATATCAGATCCAGATTTTAATTAAATAAGTTCATATAAATTGGTTAGTTATGCTATATAGTTACATATTAATGCAAAACTCATGTCTTAGTAGCACAGTACTTGGGATTATAATAACGCTATGATTTTTTGCTAATGATATACATATATGCACTAAATATGTAGTAGCACTATCAGCATGATACCAGATAAGCTAACAGTCTTTAAATCACTTATAGATACAAAAAGGCCCAGAGCTCAAGTAACGAAATAGTTAAAAAGCAAATTAAGTGTAGCGGGAGTTTTGAAGACACAACCCCGGTCCCAGTAGATGCCGATAGGTTAAGACACACACACCCTATTAGGGAGGGTCCAATGAAATTAGGATGTATGGTAGTTAACGGCAATATAAGCCGAGCAATGTTTGTTGTCAAATATGCCTGATGAAACGGCCGTTAGAGCTGAGAAACACGTAGCATATTGACATATGCTCACCTGAAGGATTTTACTGTTATCAAGCTACTTGTCAAAATAATAAAAGACTTTGATTTTATTCCGTGGCTTTGATCCTTACTTGGTGAGATCTTCACTACCATACATCTGCATTGAAAGGAAACAGACCGGAGGGAGCTAGCTGGTTAGCTCTGATAGCCAGCCCGCGTCTACAAGCACAAAGGTGTGCTCTGTGAAATTGTAAGTACCCTGTGCAAAGAATTACTGCTGCTATAGCCATCTTTCAAAACAGATACACACATTTGGGCGCCTCTCTTGTGTTTACATATTTTACAGATTTACTACCCTGCAGTGGAGGAAGGGAGAGTGCAGCCTGAATTTTGGTGCAGGACTCGTATCGCTGGAAGAAACTTTCATTCACATTTGGTTGGATTCCTGGTACCTGAGGTGCAAAGTTCAATCAAAGTTGGGACTTAATATAAGACTCATCAAATGACTGATATTATACGTGATCTAAGCCACATTGCCAATTTGCTTTTTGTGGTTTTAATCATATCCTTTTTGCATATCTTATTTGTTTTATAACTATTGATCTTCATTCACACAGCGCCCTCTAGTGACCTTCTGTTACTTCATAGTTTTTCTGTTTTTACAGACAGACAATCAAGAAAGATGGAATCTCCCCCTTGGAGGAGAATCTTTGAAATCTAGAATATACCCCTGGGTCACGATTTCTAAAGCCTAGGAGTCCTGAACGTCTCTTGCCCAAGCCTGAGCAAAGAGAGAAAGTCTGCCCCCTACTAGATCCGGTCTCGGATCGGGGGCTGCCCCTTCATGCTGTCTTGGTGGCAGCAGCGGGCTTCTTGGCCTGTTTACCCTTGTTCCAAGTTTGGATAGGTCTCCAGACTGACTTGGATTGAGAAAAATTCCCCTCCTGCTTTGTGGCAGGGGAAGAGGTAGAGGGACCACCTTTGAAGTTTCGAAAGGAACGAAAATGTTTTTGTTTGGTCCTCATCTTATTTGTCTTATCCTGAGGAAGGGCATGGCCTTTTCCTCCAGTGATGTCCGAAATGATCTCTTTCAGTTCAGGCCCGAATAGGGTGTTACCCTTGAAAGGGATGGCTAAAAGCTTAGATTTTGATGACACGTCAGCAGACCAGGACTTAAGCCATAACGCTCTATGTGCTAAAATGGCAAAACCTGAATTCTTTCCGCTAATTTAGCCAGTTGAAAAGCGGCATCTGTAATGAAAGAATTAGCTAGCTTGAGAGCCCTAATTCTATCCAGAATATCATCTAATGGGGTCTCAACCTGAAGAGCCTCTTCTAGAGCCTCGAACCAAAAAGCAGCTGCTGTAGTTACGGGAACAACGCACGCTATAGGTTGCAGAAGAAAACCCTGATGAATAAATATATTCTTTAGAAGACCCTCTAATTTTTTTATCCATAGGATCTTTGAAAGCACAACTGTCCTCAATAGGTATAGTTGTATGCTTAGCCAGGGTAGAAATAGCTCCCTCCACCTTAGGGACCATCTGCCACGAAACCCGCATGGTGTCTGATATGGGAAACATTATCTTAAAAGTAGGAGGGGGAGAAAACGGAATACCTGGTCTATCCCACTCCTTAGCAACAATGTCCGAAATCCTCTTAGGGACCGGAAAAACATCAGTGTAGGCAGGAACCTCTAGAAATCTGTCCATTTTACACAATTTCTCTGGAATTACAATAGGGTCACAATCATCCAGAGTCGCTAAAACCTCCCTGAGCAACAAGCGGAGGTGTTTTAGTTTAAATTTAAAAGCCGTCATATCTGAGTCTGTCTGAGGGAACATCTTTCCTGAATCAGAAATCTCTCCCTCAGACCGTAAATCCCTCACCCCCAACTCAGAACATTTTGAGGGTACATCGGATATGGCTAATAAAGCGTCAGAGGGCTCAGCATTTACTCTCACACCGGACCTACTGCGCTTCCCCTGCAACCCAGGCAGCTTAGATAATACCTCTGTGAGGGTAGTATTCATAACTGTGGCCATATCTTGCAGGGTGAAAGAATTAGACGCACTAGAAGTACTTGGCGTCGCTTGTGCGGGCGTTAATGGTTGTGACACTTGGGGAGAATTAGATGGCATAACCTGATTCCCTTCTGACTGAGAATCATCCTGCAACATACTTTCTCCAACATAGGTGTGTCCGGTCCACGGCGTCATCCTTACTTGTGGGATATTCCCTTCCCCAACAGGAAATGGCAAAGAGCCCAGCAAAGCTGGTCACATGATCCCTCCTAGGCTCCGCCTTCCCCAGTCATTCTCTTTGCCGTTGTACAGGCAACATCTCCACGGAGATGGCTTAGAGTTTTTTAGTGTTTAACTGTAGTTTTTATTATTCAATCAAGAGTTTGTTATTTTAAAATAGTGCTGGTATGTACTATTTACTCTGAAACAGAAAAGAGATGAAGATTTCTGTATGTAAGAGGAAAATGATTTTAGCAACCGTTACTAAAATCGATGGCTGTTCCACACAGGACTGTTGAGAGGAATTAACTTCAGTTGGGGGAACAGTGAGCAGACTTTTGCTGCTTGAGGTATGACACATTCTAACAAGACGATGTAATGCTGGAAGCTGTCATTTTCCCTATGGGATCCGGTAAGCCATTTTATTACAGACAGTAAATAAGGGCTTCACAAGGGCTTTTTAAGACTGTAGACATTTTCTGGGCTAAATCGATTTATATATAAACATATTTTATACTCCATAGCCTTGAGGAATTATTTTAATCTTGGGAATTTTGTAAAATAACCGGCAGGCACTGTATTGGACACCTTATTCTCTAGGGGCTTTCCCTAATCATAGGCAGAGTCTCATTTTCGCGCCTGTATTGCGCACTTGTTTTTGAGAAGCATGACATGCAGATGCATGTGTGAGGAGCTCTGATACATAGAAAAGACTTTCTGAAGGCGTCATTTGGTATCGTATTCCCCTTTGGGCTTGGTTGGGTCTCAGCAAAGCAGATACCAGGGACTGTAAAGGGGTTAAATATAAAAACGGCTCCGGTTCCGTTATTTTAAGGGTTAAAGTTTCCAAATTTGGTGTGCAATACTTTTAAGGCTTTAAGACACTGTGGTGAAATTTTGGTGAATTTTGAACAATTCCTTCATACTTTTTCGCAATTGCAGTAATAAAGTGTGTTCAGTTTAAAATTTAAAGTGACAGTAACGGTTTTATTTTAAAACGTTTTTTGTACTTTGTTATCAAGTTTATGCCTGTTTAACATGTCTGAACTGCCAGATAGACTGTGTTCTGAATGTGGGGAAGCCAAGGTCCCTTCTCATTTAAATAGATGTGATTTATGTGACACAAAATTTAGAGAAAATGATGCCCAAGATGATTCCTCAAGTGAGGGGAGTAAGCATGGTACTGCATCATCCCCTCCTTCGTCTACACCAGTCTTGCCCACACAAGAGGCCCCTAGTACATCTAGCGCGCCAATACTCCTTACTATGCAACAATTAACGGCTGTAATGGATAATTCTATCAAAAACATTTTAGCCAAAATGCCCATTTATCAGCGAAAGCGCGACTGCTCTGTTTTAGATAATACTGAAGAGCATGAGGACGCTGATGATATTGTTTCTGAAGGGCCCCTACACCAGTCTGAGGGGGCCAGGGAGGTTTTGTCTGAGGGAGAAATTTCAGATTCAGGGAAAATTTCTCAACAAGCTGAACCTGATGTGATTACATTTAAATTTAAGTTGGAACATCTCCGCGCTCTGCTTAAGGAGGTGTTATCCACTCTGGATGATTGTGAGAATTTGGTCATCCCAGAGAAACTATGTAAAATGGACAAGTTCCTAGAGGTCCCGGGGCCCCCCGAAGCTTTTCCTATACCCAAGCGGGTGGCGGACATTGTAAATAAAGAATGGGAAAGGCCCGGTATACCTTTCGTCCCTCCTCCCATATTTAAAAAATTGTTTCCTATGGTCGACCCCAGAAAGGACTTATGGCAGACAGTCCCCAAGGTCGAGGGGGCGGTTTCTACTCTAAACAAACGCACCACTATACCCATAGAAGATAGTTGTGCTTTCAAAGATCCTATGGATAAAAAATTAGAAGGTTTGCTTAAAAAGATGTTTGTTCAGCAAGGTTACCTTCTACAACCAATTTCATGCATTGTCCCTGTCACTACAGCCGCGTGTTTCTGGTTCGATGAGCTAGAAAAGGCGATCACTAGTAATTCTCCTTCTTATGAGGAGATTATGGACAGAATCCGTGCTCTCAAATTGGCTAATTCTTTCACCCTAGACGCCACTTTGCAATTGGCTAGGTTAGCGGCGAAAAATTCTGGGTTTGCTATTGTGGCGTGCAGAGCGCTTTGGTTAAAATCTTGGTCAGCGGATGCGTCTTCCAAGAACAAATTGCTTAACATTCCTTTCAAGGGGAAAACGCTGTTTGGCCCTGACTTGAAAGAGATTATCTCTGATATCACTGGGGGCAAGGGCCACGCCCTTCCTCAGGATAGGTCTTTCAAGGCCAAAAATAAACCTAATTTTCGTCCCTTTCGTAGAAACGGACCAGCCCCAAGTGCTACGTCCTCTAAGCAAGAGGGTAATACTTCTCAAGCCAAGCCAGCCTGGAGACCAATGCAAGGCTGGAACAAGGGAAAGCAGGCCAAGAAACCTGCCACTGCTACCAAGACAGCATGAGATGTTGGCCCCCGATCCGGGACCGGATCTGGTGGGGGGCAGACTCTCTCTCTTCGCTCAGGCTTGGGCAAGAGATGTTCTGGATCCTTGGGCGCTAGAAATAGTCTCCCAAGGTTATCTTCTGGAATTCAAAGGGCTTCCCCCAAGGGGGAGGTTCCACAGGTCTCAATTGTCTTCAGACCACATAAAAAAAAACAGGCATTCTTACATTGTGTAGAAGACCTGTTAAAAATGGGAGTGATTCATCCTGTTCCATTAGGAGAACAAGGGATGGGGTTCTACTCCAATCTGTTCGTAGTTCCCAAAAAAGAGGGAACGTTCAGACCAATCTTAGATCTCAAGATCCTAAACAAGTTTCTCAAGGTTCCATCGTTCAAAATGGAAACCATTCGAACAATTCTTCCTTCCATCCAGGAAGGTCAATTCATGACCACGGTGGATTTAAAGGATGCGTATCTACATATTCCTATCCACAGGGAACATCATCGGTTCCTAAGGGTCGCATTCCTGGACAAGCATTACCAGTTCGTGGCACTTCCGTTCGGATTAGCCACTGCTCCAAGGATTTTCACAAAGGTACTAGGGTCCCTTCTAGCGGTGCTAAGACCAAGGGGCATTGCAGTAGTACCTTACTTGGACGACATTCTGATTCAAGCGTCGTCCCTTCCTCTAGCAAAGGCTCACACGGACATTTTCCTGGCCTTTCTCAGATCTCACGGATGGAAAGTGAACGTAGAAAAGAGTTCTCTATCTCCGTCAACGAGGGTTCCCTTCTTGGGAACAATAATAGACTCCTTAGAAATGAGGATTTTTCTGACAGAGGCCAGAAAAACAAAACTTCTAAACTCTTGTCAAATACTTCATTCCGTTCCTCTTCCTTCCATAGCGCAGTGCATGGAAGTAATAGGTTTGATGGTAGCGGCAATGGACATAGTTCCTTTTGCGCGCATTCATCTAAGACCATTACAACTGTGCATGCTCAGTCAGTGGAATGGGGACTATACAGACTTGTCTCCGACGATACAAGTAAATCAGAGGACCAGAGATTCACTCCGTTGGTGGCTGTCCCTGGACAATCTGTCACAGGGGATGAGCTTCCGCAGACCAGAGTGGGTCATTGTCACGACCGACGCCAGTCTGATGGGCTGGGGCGCGGTCTGGGGACCCCTGAAAGCTCAGGGTCTTTGGTCTCGGGAAGAATCTCTTCTACCGATAAATATTCTGGAACTGAGAGCGATACTCAATGCTCTCAAGGCTTGGCCTCAGCTAGCAAAGGCCAAGTTCATACGGTTTCAATCAGACAACATGACGACTGTTGCGTACATCAACCATCAGGGGGGAACAAGGAGTTCCCTGGCGATGGAAGAAGTGACCAAAATCATTCAATGGGCGGAGACTCACTCCTGCCACTTGTCTGCAATCCACATCCCAGGAGTGGAAAATTGGGAAGCGGATTTTCTGAGTCGTCAGACATTACATCCGGGGGAGTGGGAACTCCATCCAGAAATCTTTGCCCACATTACTCAACTGTGGGGCATTCCAGACATGGATATGATGGCCTCTCGTCAGAACTTCAAGGTTCCTTGCTACGGGTCCAGATCCAGGGATCCCAAGGCGACTCTAGTAGATGCACTAGTAGCACCTTGGACCTTCAAACTAGCTTATGTATTCCCGCCGTTTCCTCTCATCCCCAGGCTGGTAGCCAGGATCAATCAGGAGAGGGCATCGGTGATCTTGATAGCTCCTGCGTGGCCACGCAGGACTTGGTATGCAGACCTGGTGAATATGTCATCGGCTCCACCATGGAAGCTACCTTTGAGACGAGACCTTCTTGTTCAGGGTCCGTTCGAACATCCGAATCTGGTTTCACTCCAACTGACTGCTTGGAGATTGAACGCTTGATCTTATCAAAGCGAGGGTTCTCAGATTCTGTTATTGATACTCTTGTTCAGGCCAGAAAGCCTGTAACTAGAAAAATTTACCACAAAATATGGAAAAAATATATCTGTTGGTGTGAATCTAAAGGATTCCCTTGGGACAAGGTAAAAATTCCTAAGATTCTATCCTTTCTTCAAGAAGGATTGGAGAAAGGATTATCTGCAAGTTCCTTGAAGGGACAGATTTCTGCCTTGTCTGTGTTACTTCACAAAAAGCTGGCAGCTGTGCCAGATGTTCAAGCCTTTGTTCAGGCTCTGGTTAGAATCAAGCCTGTTTACAAACCTTTGACTCCTCCTTGGAGTCTCAATTTAGTTCTTTCAGTTCTTCAGGGGGTTCCGTTTGAACCCTTACATTCCGTTGATATTAAGTTATTATCTTGGAAAGTTTTGTTTTTGGTTGCAATTTCTTCTGCTAGAAGAGTTTCAGAATTATCTGCTCTGCAGTGTTCTCCTCCTTATCTGGTGTTCCATGCAGATAAGGTGGTTTTACGTACTAAACCTGGTTTTCTTCCGAAAGTTGTTTCTAACAAAAACATTAACCAGGAGATAGTCGTGCCTTCTTTGTGTCCGAATCCAGTTTCAAAGAAGGAACGTTTGTTGCACAATTTGGATGTTGTTCGCGCTCTAAAATTCTATTTAGATGCTACAAAGGATTTTAGACAAACATCTTCCTTGTTTGTTGTTTCTTCTGGTAAAAGGAGAGGTCAAAAAGCAACTTCTACCTCTCTCTCTTTTTGGATTAAAAGCATCATCAGATTGGCTTATGAGACTGCCGGACGGCAGCCTCCTGAAAGAATCACAGCTCATTCCACTAGGGCTGTGGCTTCCACATGGGCCTTCAAGAACGAGGCTTCTGTTGATCAGATATATAAGGCAGCGACTTGGTCTTCACTGCACACTTTTACCAAATTTTACAAGTTTGATACTTTTGCTTCTTCTGAGGCTATTTTTGGGAGAAAGGTTTTGCAAGCCGTGGTGCCTTCCATTTAGGTGACCTGATTTGCTCCCTCCCTTCATCCGTGTCCTAAAGCTTTGGTATTGGTTCCCACAAGTAAGGATGACGCCGTGGACCGGACACACCTATGTTGGAGAAAACAGAATTTATGTTTACCTGATAAATTACTTTCTCCAACGGTGTGTCCGGTCCACGGCCCGCCCTGGTTTTTTAATCAGGTCTGATAATTTATTTTCTTTAACTACAGTCACCACGGTATCATATGATTTCTCCTATGCAAATATTCCTCCTTTACGTCGGTCGAATGACTGGGGAAGGCGGAGCCTAGGAGGGATCATGTGACCAGCTTTGCTGGGCTCTTTGCCATTTCCTGTTGGGGAAGGGAATATCCCACAAGTAAGGATGACGCCGTGGACCGGACACACCGTTGGAGAAAGTAATTTATCAGGTAAACATAAATTCTGTTTTTATTAGCTAAAATATGTTCTTTGCAATTAATTGCCCTTTCAGTGCATGAGGGACACATTTTAAGTGGAGGTTCCACAATGGCTTCTAAACACATTGAACATTGGCTTTCCTCAATGTCAGACATGTTAAACAGGCTAGTAATGACACAAACAGGCTTGAAAAACCTTTATTTTAGTGAAAAAAATAATCTTAAAAAAACGGTACTGCGCCTTTAAGAAAAAAAAAAAGCATACACGTTCTGCAAAACAGCTTAAAAATAGTCAAATCGTTTCAATTTTTTGCATGAATACCCAAACTATGCAGCTAAGTTTGCCCCACAAGGAAAGGAACACTTAACCCTTTATAGTGAAAAACCGGATAATTAATAAGGCCTAATCCGGAAAAAACACCCCCTGCACATCGCCACAGCCCTGCTGTGGCGCCTACCTGCCCTCAGGGATTGGAAAAACGGGGTTAAAGCTTCAATTTGGCCCAACACTTCCACAAGGGCCCACCGGAGTTGGAGCTTGCTGCTTGCTCTGCAAATACAAGTGCGCAACTGAGGCGCGAAAATAGGCTCCGCCCATCTCACTCAATGTTTTGCAGCCCAAATGAACCGCACCAGAGCAGTCTGAAACTAGCCATGTGGGTTCTTCAACCCAAAAAAGAAGCCAAGTGTACCCTCCAATAAGCCTCAAAAACGTTACTACCAAAAAATGTTATCAGCACTCCCAATTCAATAAACGTTTGCCCACAAACATACAAACTCAGTGTCAACCATTGTTTATAAGCCCTTTATATGCAAGCTTAGTAATACCCCTCTTCTTTTTAGGACTACTGCTTACCCTTACCCTCATGGGGATACTGTCAGCCATTCTGAAATACCAGTGTCTCTCCAGAAAAATTGACTGAACATACCTCACTGCTATATAGCATGAAAACGTTCCTCACACTGAAGTTTCTTGTACTCCTCAGCCATTCTGTGGGAACTGCTCTGGATCTTAGTGACAAATGCTAAGATCATCAGCCTCCAGGCAGAAGTCTAAATCCATCTGCTGCCTGAGAGTAAATAGTACACACCGGTACCATTTAAAATAAAAAATTCTTGCTTGAAGACAATAAAAACTAACATTTTATCACCTCTTTCACTTTACCCTTCCTAGTACTTAGAGTAGGCAAAGAGAATGACTGGGGGGTGGAGCTAAGGGAGGAGCTATATAGACAGCTCTGCTGTGGTGCTCTTTGCCACTTCCTGTTAGCAGGAGGATAATATCCCACAAGGATGAATCCGTGGACTCGTATCTTATATAAGAAATCCGGACTCGTACATAATTAAAAGTATGAGAGTATATAAACAGCGCAGTATACAGCAAATATAAACTAGAAATACACAACGTGTAGAAAAAAACACTTTATTTTACTGACAGACCATGTCTTAGAACATTTAAAAAGATTTAACATATACCTATTCACAAAGCAATAGTATTAAATGTTGCTATTGTATATAGTCCTAACACATAGGTTAAAAAACAAACGCCTAGATTTAGAGTTCTGGGTTAGCCGTGAAAACCAGCGTTAGGGGGTCCTAACGCTGGTTTTTACCGCCCGCTGGTATTTAGAGTCAGTCATTAAAGGGTCTAACGCTCACTTTCCAGCCGCGACTTTTCCATACCGCAGATCCCCCTACGCCATTTGCGTATCCTATCTTTTCAATGGGATCTTTCTAACGCTGGTATTTAGAGTCTTGGCTGAAATGAGCGTTAGAAATCTAACGACAAAACTCCAGCCGCAGAAAAAAGCCAGGAGTTAAGAGCTTTCTGGGCTAACGCCGGTTCATAAAGCTCTTAACTACTGTGCTCTACAGTACACTAACACCCATAAACTACCTATGTACCCCTAAACCTAAAGCCGCCACTCTATTAATTTTTTTTAACCCCTAATCTGCCGACCGCACACCGCCGCCACCTACGTTATACTTATGTACCCCTAATCAGCTGCCCCTAACACAGCCGACCCCTATATTATATTTATTAACCCCTAATCTGCCCCCCCAACGTCGCTGCTACCTTACCTACAATTATTAACCCCTAATCTGCCGACCGGTCCTCACCGCTACTATAATTAAGTTATTAACCCCTAATCCGCCTCACTGCCGCCTCAATAACCCTATCATAAATAGTATTAACCCCTAATTTGTCCTCCCTAACATCGCCGACACCTAACTTCAATTATTAACCTCTAATCTGCCGACCGGACCTCACAGCTACTCTAATAAATGTATTAACCCCTAAAGCTAACTCTAACCCTAACACCCCCCTAAGTTAAATATAATTTAAATCTAACGAAATAAATTAACTCTTATTAAATACATTATTCCTATTTAAAGCTATACATTATTCCTATTTAAAGCTAAATACTTACCTGTAAAATAAATCCTAATATAGCTACAATATAAATTATAATTATATTGTAGCTATTTTAGGATTAATATTTATTTTACAGGCAACTTTGTATTTATTTTAACCAGGTACAATAGCTATTAAATAGTTAATAACCATTTAATAGTTACCTAGTTAAAATAATTACGAAATTACCTGTAAAATAAATCCTAACCTAAGTTACAATTAAACCTAACACTACACTATCAATAAATTAATTAAATAAAATACTTACAATTATATACAATTAAACCTAACACTACACTATCAATAAATTAATTAAATACAATACCTACAAATAAATACAATTAAATAAACTAACTAAAGTACAAAAAATAAAAAAAGAACTAAGTTACAAAAAATAAAAAAATATTTACAAACATTAGAAAAATATTACAACAATTTTAAGCTAATTACACCTACTCTAAGCCCCCTAATAAAATAACAAAGCCCCCCAAAATAAAAAAAATTCCCTACCCTATTCTAAAATTAAAATAGAAAAGCTCTTTTACCTTACCAGCCCTTAAAAGTGCCTTTTGCGGGGCATGCCCCAAAGAAAACAGCTCTTTTGCCTGTAAAAATAAACACAATACCCCCCCCAACATTACAACCCACCACCCACATACCCCTAATCTAACCCAAACCCCCCTTAAATAAACCTAACACTAATCACCTGAAGATCTTCCTACCTTATCTTCACCACGCCGGGTATCACCGATCCGTCCAAGCTCCGATGTCTTGATCCAAGCGGGAGCTGAAGACGTCCATCCTCCGGCTGAAGTCTTGATCCAAGCGGCGAATGAAGAAGTCCATCATCGGGCAGAAGTCTTCATCCTATCCGGGCAGAAGAGGAGATCCGGACCGGTAGACATCTTCATACAAGCTGCATCTTCTATCTTCTTCCATCCGATGACGAGCGGCTCCATCTTCAAGACCTCCAGCGCGGATCCATCCTCTTCTTCCGACGTCCTAAAACATTGGCTGATCGGATCAGCCAATCGGATTGAACTTGAATCTGATTGGCTGATTCCATCAGCCAATCAGAATGTTCCTACCTTAATTCCGATTGGCTGATAGAATCCTATCAGCCAATCGGAATTCGAGGGACGCCATCTTGGATGATGTCCCTTAAAGGAACCTTCATTCTGTTTTAGGACGTCGGAAGAAGAGGATGGATCCGCGCCGGAGGTCTTGAAGATGGAGCCGCTCGTCATCGGATGGAAGAAGATAGAAGATGCCGCTTGGATGAAGATGTCTACCGGTCCGGATCTCCTCTTCTGCCCGGATAGGATGAAGACTTCTGCCCGATGATGGACTTCTTCATTCGTCGCTTGGATCAAGACTTCAGCCGGAGGATCGACGTCTTCAGCCCCCGCTTGGGCTTGGATCAAGACATCGGAGCCTGTACGGATCGGTGATACCCGGCGTGGTGAAGATAAGGTAGGAAGATCTTCAGGGGCTTAGTGTTAGGTTTATTTAAGGGGGGTTTGGGTTAGATTAGGGGTATGTGGGTGGTGGGTTGTAATGTTGGGGGGGTATTGTGTTTATTTTTACAGGCAAAAGCTGTTTTCTTTGGGGCATGCCCCGCAAAAGGCCCTTTTAAGGGCTGGTAAGGTAAAAGAGCTTTTCTATTTTAATTTTAGAATAGGGTAGGGCATTTTTTTTATTTTGGGGGGCTTTGTTATTTTATTAGGGGGCTTAGAGTAGGTGTAATTAGCTTAAAATTGTTGTAATATTTTTCTAATGTTTGTAAATATTTTTTTATTTTTTGTACCTTAGTTCTTTTTTAATTTTTTGTACTTTAGTTTATTTAATTGTATTTATTTGCAGGTATTGTATTTAATTAATTTATTGATAGTGTAGTGTTAGGTTTAATTGTAGATAATTGTAGGTATTTTATTTAATTAATTTATTGATAGTGTAGTGTTAGGTTTAATTGTAACTTAGGTTAGGATTTATTTTACAGGTAATTTTGTAATTATTTTAACTAGGTAACTATTAAATAGTTATTAACTATTTAATAGCTATTGTACCTGGTTAAAATAAATACAAAGTTGCCTGTAAAATAAATATTAATCCTAAAATAGCTACAATATAATTATAATTTATATTGTAGCTATATTAGGATTTATTTTACAGGTAAGTATTTAGCTTTAAATAGGAATAATTTATTTAATAAGAGTTAATTTATTTTGTTAGATTTAAATCATATTTAACTTAGGGGGGTGTTAGTGTTAGGGTTAGACTTAGCTTTAGGGGTTAATAACTTTAATAGAGTAGCAGTGAGGTCCGGTCGGCAGATTAGGGGTTAATACTTGAAGTTAGGTGTCGGCGATGTTAGGGAGGGCAGATTAGGGGTTAATACTATTTATTATAGGGTTATTGAGGCGGGAGTGAGGCGGATTAGGGGTTAATAACTTTATTATAGTAGCAGTGATGTCCGGTCGGCAGATTAGGGGTTAATTATTGTAGGTAGCTGGCGGCGACGTTGTGGGGGGGGGGGGGGCAGATTAGGGGTTAATAAATATAATATAGGGGTCGGCGGTGTTAGGGGCAGCAGATTAGGGGTACATAGGTATAATGTAGGTTGCGGCGGTGTACGGAGCGGCAGATTAGGGGTTAAAAAATATATGCAGGTGTCAGCGATAGCGGGGGCGGCAGATTAGGGGTTAATAAGTGTAAGGTTAGGGGTGTTTTAGACTCGGGGTACATGTTAGGGTGTTAGGTGCAGACTTAGGAAGTGTTTCCCCATAGGAAACAATGGGGCCGCGTTAGGAGCTGAACGCTGCTTTTTTGCAGCTCAAACTGCCCCATTGTTTCCTATAGGGGAATCGTGCACGAGCACGTTTTTGAAGCTGGCCGCGTCCGTAAGCACCGCTGGTATTTAGAGTTGCAGCGGCGGTAAATTATGCTCTACGCTCCTTTTTTTGGAGCCTAACGCAGCCCTTCTGTGAACTCTAAATACCAGCGGTATTTAAAAGGTGCGGGGAAAAAAAAGCATGCGTAGCTAACGCACCCCTTCTAACGCAAAACTCCAAATCTAGGCGTATTTGCACAATGGAGGGCAAATTAAAGTTTTTGAGATGAAATGGAGCACTATTGTCCCCACTTTCATACAATATACAAATTTACAACATACAAATATGCAGTGTTAAATAACAAGTATAAAAACCTTTTAAAAAACTAAAAATCAAATAATACTCTGATAAATGAAGAGCGAGAGAAACTGCAAACACTTGCCTGTCCAGACTCTGTGTATACGTTACCACTACTAGTTTCAGGGCCACGCCCCTTCCTCAGGTCTCTCATACTCCTGCAGTCTAGACCATTTTGATGTCAGACCTGAAGCTGTTCTCCCGCTCTCTAAAAATCCGCACCCATACATATTTAAAAGTAAGGTTGCCTGCCCAAAGTCCTTAAGCAAGATCGGAAAAAAAAAAAAAACAAAAAAAAAAAAAAACCAATAGCTTGCGCTCACGATACAATTAAGCAGGACATACTAGAGTATATTGCATAGCGACAAAAACAATAGCAGGCACCAGCACTCCCCGAAATCAGATGTCCTCTGTTTAGACACTCTTAGGCCAGCTTCAAACCTGGGTATAACCGGTTATCGCTCTGTTCTCTGCTGGTTTAGCCACTGCAGAGCTTTCTCGCCGTCTTAACAAAAAACATGACAGAAAAAACTGGCACCCTCAGATTGTCATCTAAATCAATTAACCCCTTCATCTCTAATAAAGGGGAAACAGTCTCTCTCCAAAAGTCACATTAAATGCCTGCTCACTGCCTAAAATAACATCCTAAATAGGATATATGTATTTCCCAATAATAATTTGCAGGAATCCTCTAGAGAGCCCCTTTTAAACTCCCAACCTGGAAGATAAACAGCACTTACCTGCATTTAGCCGTCCAACAGGAGGACAGCTCACCTGGCGTGAGAGGATGCCACTCCCCACATATAGGCCTGTAGAAAAAAACAGAATTTATGCTTACCTGATAAATTACTTTCTCTTACGGTGTATCCAGTCCACGGATTCATCCTTACTTGTGGGATATTCTCATTCCCTACAGGAAGTGGCAAAGAGAGCACACAGCAGAGCTGTCCATATAGCTCCCCCTCAGGCTCCGCCCCCCCAGTCATTCGACCGACGGTTAGGAGAAAAAGGAGAAACCATAGGGTGCAGTGGTGACTGTAGTTTTACAAAAATAAATTTGAACCTGACTTAATTGCCAGGGCGGGCCGTGGACTGGATACACTGTAAGAGAAAGTAATTTATCAGGTAAGCATAAATTCTGTTTTCTCTTACATGGTGTATCCAGTCCACGGATTCATCCTTACTTGTGGGATACCAATACCAAAGCTTTAGGACACGGATGAAGGGAGGGAACAAGTCAGGTAACCTAAACGGAAGGCACCACTGCTTGCAAAACCTTTCTCCCAAAAATAGCCTCCGAAGAAGCAAAACTATCGAATTTGTAAAATTTGGCAAAAGTATGCAGAGAAGACCAAGTCGCTGCCTTACAAATCTGTTCAACAGAAGCCTCATTCTTGTGGAAGTCACAGCTCTGGTGGAATGAGCTGTAATTCATTCAGGAGGCTGCTGTCCAGCAGTCTCATAAGCCAATCGGATGATGCTTTTCAGCCAGAAGGAAAGAGGTAGCAGTCGCTTTCTGACCTCTCCTCTTACCAAAATAGACCACAAACAAGGATGTTTGTCTGAAATCTTTAGTTGCTTTTAAATAGAATTTTAAAGCACGAACCACATCAAGATTGTGTAATAGTCGTTCCTTCTTAGAAACTGGATTAGGACACAGAGAAGGAACAATGATTTCCTGGTTAATCTTATTAGAAACAACTTTCGGAAGAAAATCAGGTTT